>NW_005871218.1:1114367-1230082 GCF_000147115.1 Myotis lucifugus | reverse complement strand
CCTCAGCCCATTAGCTCCCAAATAGATCTAGGGAGCATCATAAGGTCAAGCCTAATTATGCTAAAAGGACTGTGCCCTCTAAGCTGGGACTTGTTTGTGGCTTTTCCAACAGGTCAGTCTGAGGCTTAACCCCATAGCCATGCCCTACAGCTTTTGACAAAACAAGAGGCCATGTGGGTAACATAAGTACAGGGCAATGCCTGCAGCATCCCTTCCTAAGGATGCCTGCAATCTTAATATGGTGATAACAGAATTGATTACATTTACAATTGATTTTTTTAAAAGTATGTATATTTTTCATTCTGAAATGTTTTATTTGTTTTTAAAATTTAATTTATTGGGTGACATTGGTTCACAAAAGCATACCCGTTTTAAGTGTACAATTCAATAAAACATCATCTGCATAGTATATCGTGTGCCCATTGCCCCCCACTTACTCCCCAACCCCCCTTTCCCTCTGGCTAATGTCACACTGTTGTCTGTATTATTTTGTTCATTAGATTCCACATATAAGTGAGAACATATGGCATTTGTATTTCTCTGGCTTATTTAACTTAGCATAATAATCTTCAGGTTCATTCAGGCTGTTGAAAAAGCTAAGATTTCCTTTTTTTTTTTTTTCAGCAGAGTAGTACTCCATTGTTTTGATTGCTTTAAACCCTGCTTCATTATTGTGACAAACTGTATCACATTTTATTTGGCTGTTGGAAGAATATATGAAACAATATTTTTTCCTTTCTTTGAAATATATAATTATTCATTTCAGAGAAAGGAAGGGAGAGGGAGAGATAGAAACAACAATGAGAGAGAATCATTGATTGGCTGCCTCCTGCGTGCCCCCTACTGTGGATCGAGCCCATAACCCCTGGCATGTGCCTTGACTGGGTATCAAACTCTGACCTCTTGGTTCATCTGGTTCATAGGTCAACACTCAACCACTGAGCTACACCAGCCAGGCTGAAATAATATTTTTTCAATGTTTCCCAAAAATACTTATCAATTAATTAAATAGATTTTAAGAATATCACACTAATAAATGCAAATACTAAGAAATGAAATTACTTTTGCTGCTAGTGTGTTCATCTCTTTAAATTCTATCTTATTTCTTTTTTCCTTTAATCTCTCTAATCACTCACACTTTAGCTAAGGTTCTAAAAGTTAAAATTGACCTCAAGGACAATTCATTTTAAGGTCATGCCCAACCAGCTCCAGTCACTTAAGAGATGTCAATTATGTTCTTTACAATTTTCTTTTAAAGATTTGACTAGCACCACAAATATACAAATTATGTGTTTAGTTGTAGAATTAAAACAATACTAGTGAGAATTTTTGCTTTTTGAGCAATTATCAAATTTTTTCAACTAGTATCTCTATATTTTTTGACCAGCAACTTTTTCAATGTGTACATTTCTGTTAAAGCTCCTATTTACTTAATTTGGTCCTATTTTAGTTCATTTCTTCATTTTATTGATATTTAGATGTTTAAAATATTTTAGAATGTATTACCACTATCTGACAAATAGTTTCAGTAGGTTTGTTCTAGAATCTCTGTACTTAAATAAATACTATACCAAGTGCCAATCAGTGTGTTGAAGAATTTGTCCTATTATTTGTAATATCATAAAAGAGCTTAGACAAACAAAATTTAAAATATATTCTTGGGAAAAATTAAATGTGGAAACACAGTTAACATTAACATTATATATACCACAGAAAATAAATGTATCTAGGAAAATTTATGCTGAGATAGATATCTATTTACCATAGCAACTAACTCATAGGAGCCTACCTAGTTAGAATTACAGACTATATCTCAAATAGCATTTATCTCTTTGTTGAAATTTACTCATTTCTCAGATATAATACTTTGAAGAAAGCAGTAAACTTATGACAGTGAACATTGCATAAAACACAATGGAACACAAATAGTAAAATACTCATGATTGCAGATAAAGCAAATTCTAAATGAAAAACAACATTGTTACTAGTCATTTGGGCTGTGCCTACACTACACTCAAATAAATCAACCAATGTATTATAAAATAATAAAACAATTTGATTTCCATTTGTCGATGTTGTTATTTTATTAACTGAATTGACTGTTTTTGGTCTGAATCAATTTATTTTTTTTGCTGTTGGGTAGAAACATTCTTAATGTTGGGTATGGGCATTAAATGGCAAAACAAACAACAAAACTGAGAAGAAAAATTACTGCAGCACAGATTTTAAGAAACATATTTTCCTGTTCACTGATCTCCTTTTATCTTCTGCCCATATGTTTCTGTGTTGCAGTTTTATCTCTTCCACACTTATGGAATACTTTGGCAGGGGAAATGAATTCTGATGAGACAGTCTTGGTGATATTCCAGAAAGTTTTTAAGAAGTTCAGATACCAAACACGGAACCTGTATTGCTATGTGTTGCAGGGATTTAACCTCCACTTGTCAACAGACTGGAGTGTTTGTTTGATAGATAAGTGTGATTTTATGATGCATGTTTGTAATGCTTAGTGATTCAATTGTCTTATTACTTTCTGACAGACTTGACCAAACCATAAGCTCATTTTTCAAAATTCACTGTATTTGGCTAAGTGAAGGATTTTTCATGTATGAGGAAGATAAGAAAGCTACATATCATAGTAATATGAGCAAAGAGTACATTTCAAGTACCTATAGGGCCATGTGAAGAGCAGCCATGCAAGTCCAGTCATGTAATACCAGCAGCAGTGATAATACCATTAGCACATTCACCCCTGGATGGCCACAAGAGAAAATCCTGTTCTTTTGTTCTCCCAACAAAATGCCTTATGCAAATGACTTGCATATATTACTATGCCAGATAGCTGAAACTTTTCATACAGAATACAGAATTTGTTATCTCCCGTGTCAGAAAGCATGTATGATTCTGTGTATATAAAATTCTACAATATGAAACTAATCTATGATGACAAAAACCAAATCATTGGATGCCAGAAAGGCAGGAAATAGGAGATAGTGAAAAGGAGAGATTGCAAAGGGAAAGAAGATATATTTGGCATGATTATAGTGATTGCTTTGTGGGTGTCTACATAAGTCAAAACATCGTATTGTGTACTTTAAATATGTGAAGTTTTTTATTGACTATTATACATCAAGACAATTCATTTTCTATTTCTATTTATTTTTTAAATATTTAAAATATAGTTGACATACAATATTACATTAGTTTTAGTGTTATAGGGCAACCCATAAGAGACGACTACCAGAGCCAAAGGGTAGAATTTAGGAGCCTTTATTAGCTGGCCAGTGACTGCAGTTACAGCACCCCACCATAGCAAGGACAAAACTGCAGCCCCGACCAGATGGAGAAGTAAGCTTTTATTCACAAAAACCACAAAAATGGTTGGCTAAACACACACAAAGTTCATCGCTCCATTTCTCAACATAGGTCACAGGCTCATACCTTAGAAAGATCACAGGTTACAGATTCATACCCTCAAAAGTTCACAGGCTCATACCTTAGAAAGGTTAGGCTCTTCACCCCTGGCTAAACCGTGACCTGCTTATAAAAAAATGTTAAGAGGGAGCTGTGGTCTTTGCAACAGAGCCAGTCCTGGTTCCCAGGTACAGAGGAATTTGCTTTCTAAAACCAGTAAGATCACAATCAATGGGATGTTCACATTACAATCAATAAGGCATTCAATCGAATGGGATGATTTATATAATTCAGAAAATCAAAATAACTTTTCTATTGTTAAGCCAAACAGCAGGGTTAGAGTGAAACTATAGTTTCTACCTGGGATGATTGCTACCATACTTCATTAGGTGTATAACATTGTGATTATAACTTTATATAACATATGAAGTGATCACCCTGAGAAATCTAGTACACATCTGATACCGTAAATAGTTATTGCATTATTTCTCTGTCTGACTTATTTAACTCAGTACAATACCTTCTACATTCATCTACATTGCTGCAGATGTCAAGATTTCACTCTTTTTCATAGTTTAGTAATATTCCATTATATACTCTCTTCTTTATCTATTTGTTTATTGTTGGACATGTAGGTTGCTTCCATATCTTGGCTATTGTAAATAATGTTGCAATAATGCTACAATTAATATGGGGATGTATGTATATTTTTGAGTTAGTGTTTTGGATTTCTTTGGATAAATACTCAGAAGTAGAATTGCTGGGTCCTTCTGTGTCTCTTTTAAAAGCTGTTTAAAAGTTTATTTTGCTCGATATTAAGTATTGATACCCCAGGGTTTTTTGTTTGTTTGTTTCCACTTTTAAGAAATATATTTTTTCCATCCCTTTACTTTTAGTCTGTGTGTGTTTTAATATTTTACATTTATTTATTTTATTTTATTGATTCTAGAGAAGAAGGAAGAGAGAGACTCAGAGAGAGAGAGTGAGAGAGAGAGAGAGAGAGAGAGAGAGAGAGAATCAAACCCACAACCTAGGTATGTGCCCTGACCAGGAATCAGAACTGTGATCTTCCAGTGCACACAGCACTCCAACTGGCCAGGGCTGTGTATGTTTTTGATTTGAAGTGAGTCTCTTGTAGGCAGCATATGTGTCAGTGTTGTTTTCTTATCCATTGAACCATCATACATTATCTGATTGAAGCATTTAATCCATTTACATCTAAACTAATTAGTGGTAGGTATGTAGTTATTGCTATTTTATTATTCATATTTTTATTTTTAAAGAAGTTTCTTTAATAACATTCCTTGTAATACAGGTTTGTTTTTAGCTTTAGCTTTTTCTTGTCTGAGAGAAAATTCTTAAAATTATTTTAAAGTGGTGATTTTTTTTTCATTTTCTGATCAATGATGGCAACAGCCACAAATGGATTTTTTTCTGTTTTCACTTGTGTTTTATTTGTATGTCAGGTGTATTCTTTTAAAAAAAAAAATATATATATATATTTTATATTTATATATTTTTTATATATATATTATTGGTTTTTACAGAGAGGAAGGGAGAAGGTATTAGAAACATCAATGAGAGAGAAACATCAACCAGCTGCCTACTGCACACCTCCTACTGGGGATGTGCCCGCAACCAAGGTACATGCCCTTTACCGGAATCGAACCTGGGACCTTTCAGTCCGCAGGCCGACTCTCTATCCACTGAGCCAAACCGGTTTGGCTGTATTCTTTTTGTATTGGCCTAATGTGGTCAAAGACTATTTAAAAATAATTTTTAACATGGAAAATAAGACAGGAGGAGTATTATAAAAGCATACTCTGCTTTTCCAGTTGTTTTTTTTTTTAAATGCTTGAGTTTACTGCTATCCATCTTGAAATTTCCTAATAAAGGGCAAGCCCATAAAAAGAGTCACCCATGATTTATGGGTGTAACATAGACCAAGCCTAAGACCTCTGCTGAAAATTGAGCTTGTCCATGTGTGGTGACCCAATAAATGGTTGTCAAAGAGGAGGAGTAAAGATGAGAGAATTATTGGCTAATTCCCTTACAAAATATTTTAAAGTTCTGACATTTTATTTATAATTGTGTCCTTATGATAGTTTAACAAGGCCAATAGAAAAACCCTAGCCTTAGAAAATTAAATGCTATTAACCATGGCTACTTTAGGCACTATAAATGTTATCTGTCACTCAATTTATTAAATATGCTTATTGGTTAAGATTATACAATATTGAAACGGAGAAACAGGGGTTATCCTTATTGACTATATTTATATGTCAGATAGTACTAAAAATCATGATAGCTTTATGGGTGTCAAATTTGAACAAAACACAATTGATATATTTGAACATCAGAAGTTATGTTCATGACCCCAAAATAATCACATAAGTCCTAAGATCAAATTTCTCAGATGTTGTTACCAAACATTCACATACTAATACTTACCCACATATTGAATTTTTAGTTTCTTATCACAAATAAATCACACTATACTAATAGACTTGACCATATTGCCTTATTTATATAGAATAGATAATGATGCACCTACTGGTGCCAATGAGCTTGTGGTGGAAAATGTCAAAGTAGTGATTTTTAAATTTCAATCAGTAAGTAGTAAGAAGAAAATACAGACGAATAAATAAATTATTAAAGAAATATAAATAAATGGATAACTTCAAAATCTATAAAGCCAAGAGAAGCACAGGGATGCTATGTAAGCATACTGGAAGAGCATGCAATCTATATTTAGGGAATCAATAAAAAGCTTGGGACTCCTAAGATAAGAGAGAGATAAACAGGATTTAGTGAGAGGAAAAATAATAACACATAAGACCAGAGGAAACAGCATGTTCATTCAGAGAAGAAAGAATGTCATACTCAACATTTAAATTAAAAAACAAATTCAGTCTTACTGGCATATATTGGCCAAAGATGAAGTTGTCAAATTAAGTAAGAATCAGGTTATAAAGGACATTTAAAGCTATTTGATCATTTTCAAATTTATTTAAAAATATTGGGAGTCTTTGAAATATTTTCAGAAGCAGTGAAATTTAACAGATAACTTAAATTACTTAATTCCTTAATTGTCTACCTCTCTAGTTTATGGAAAAGGCATTATTTAAATATGAGTATCATGAAGTTCCAAACTTTTATGAGAAAAACTAAGGGGCACATAATGAGACCGGTTTAATACCACCTGTCTTTACTGTGCTTTTGGTAATATTCTTGAAAAGGTCTAAGCTATACTTTTCAAAATAAATATATATTTTGTCTATGCATATTGATGTTTGCATGTATTAATATGTATATTCATATAAAAGTCACAAGCCCTGGTACAATAGCAAAATATCAAAGAGAAGGAAAGCCAAAAGTCAACATGCCTACCTTGAATTTCCTTTCAAGAAACTACTTTAAATATAATTGAAAATAATTCTTTTTGATTTCCTTAATTTATCTCCAAATCAAAATTTAGCTCTGACCTCATTTCATTCTCCTCTCCTTAAAGCATTCATCTCATGTACTTTGATCTCGGGATACTTATGAAACTATGTGTATATTTCTTAAACATTTATCATAGATATGAAAGTGCTCTAAATATGATCATATGAAATTAAAATCATACTTTACAGAAAGTTATACAAATGCGGAGACACAAATACTCTGTTTTTTTTTTAAATTTCATATTTCTTCTTGTTTTTCTCTTCCCAGAATAGATCTTTAAGAAATATGTAGATACTAGAGGCCTGGTGCAGGAATTCGTGCATGCATGGGGTCCCTAGGCCTGGCCAGCTATCAGGGCAGATCAGGGCCAGGCCAATCGGGGCCTGCTGGATGGGGGGAAGGATGTAGGGAGGGACCATGGACCAATAGGGGCCTGCCAGCCAGGGGGAAGGGTCAGGACCTGGGAGGTTGGCTGCGGCCCCAAGGAGGGAGCCAGTCCTCAGCCCCCCTGGGAAAGTGATCCCTTCCGCTGCCACCCATCCCAGTTCCCTGTCCCATCCTGGGGCCCGAAGGTCACCAGGCTGGGCACACTGACTACCAGGGGGCAGCTCCTGCATTGAGCATCTGCCCCCTGGAGGTCAGTGTGCATCATAGTGACTGGTCAACTGATCGTTCAGGTTGTTCGATTGTAATGGTCGCTTAGGCTTTTATATATATAGATAACCATGGCCGTTTTGTAGATGACATTTTGGAAGATATTAATCACACACTCAGTCTTCTGTGCTGCTCTTAGGTTATATTTTTAGCTCAAATAATGTAACTTGATTTTTTTTTAATAAAAAATATTTTAAAAGATTAAAAAATAATTTAAGAGCAGGTAGAGAATTCACAGTGATTGTCGGTTGTGCCTACTTACAAGTTTCTAAAAACTACAACATCTCATGGAATGTAATAATTTCCATATTTAATTCAATAATTTGGTCTGTACAGTCAGTGAAATATAAGCAAAGAACCTCAAAATCTAGAAAGGAATGGAAGGATTGAAACTACCAGCCACCCTAAGGCCATCTGGAGATCACTAGTAACATAAAGCTTTGATTTTTTTTTTCAAGGCAAATGTCTTCAGAATTTTAATGTTTTCATGGACCCCACACAGGTTGAGGTACAGATACCAAACCAAATAAACCAATCAACTGAGATATGAAAGCAATCCCTTAGTGAGAGGATGAAATAGGAAAAGACTTTTCCTAAAGTTGTATTCATCAGCAATATTAAACTAGTTTTTGTTTGTTGGTTTTTACATCTTCCTTCTCATAAGTTTGTGATCTAAACTCAAGTCACTCAAGTCTTCTGGAAACCCTTCGGCTGAGAACATCTTCTCAGTTGAGAATTCCTAGATTGTTAGTGCTGCAGGCACTTGGGAAAAACAAACACTTATCATCCCTAAAATCTAAAAGAATTTCTCAGATAACTTTTTTCAATCAGAAAATATATGGTGTGTTTTAAAAAATAAGTGTTGCAAATCGAGAACAGAAACAAAAACAATAGAATGAGATATACATACACTAAAATAATTAAATATTAGAATTACCAAACACGGAAAATAAAATAAATGTTTATGTATTGACAGAATTAGAAGTGACATTAATAGAGACATTAAGAATCAGGTTATAAAGTCTGACTAGGCAAATTGCTGCAGGTGTGTGAGGGGTCAGGGACCCAGGGGTCTGCAACTCACTGTGGATTCTTGACTTCTGGCAGGAAATAATTCAGCTGCTAGCCAGGATCGAGTTTAAAGTGACGAGTTTATTAGTAAAGCAATGGGACAGAGAGTGGCTACTTCACAGGCAGAGCAGCCCCTCCCTGGTGGGACTTACTTCTTTTATTGAGGCTCATTTAGTTGAGGGGTAGGGTGTTCAATAAGAGGGAGGAATATTCAGGATTTTTATGGGAAAGGGATGGAGACTTTTTGGAAGAGCCCTGTCAGCCACGTTATGTCCTTCTATGAGCTTTCTGTTTTCCACCGTGTGGCTTGGGGTGCATCATTAGTATGCTAATGTGAGCGTAAAATAAGGCTATGGGTTGCCATAAGGTGAAATCAGTCATTATGTTGGATTGGGCTGGTCTCCACTGGTTTAAAGTCATATGGGGGCTGATCTTTCTGTATCCTTGATAGTTCCTGCAGCCCTCATCGGTTACAGCCATTTCATCACAGACTCTAGCTCAAAATTGTCACCTAGAAACTACTGGTCCTGCCTACAGGTGACACCAGTCATGGAGCTGCACTGCGCCGTGGCACCTAAAACCCTGAGGAAAATACATCATTCTGGATAGAACCGGTGATCTCTGTGTACGGAACTCCCATTGTTTTTTCTCTTATTTTTTCTTGGTTGGGGCCCAGATGGTGCCCCCAGTCATGTGGTACTATGCTGATTAAAACTCTGAAAGAAACCCATTTTTCAAACCGGGGGACCAGGAAAAGCATCCTCTTAGAGTCAGAGAGTGTGTGCAAAGCAGATCTTCTAATGCAAACCAAAACAAGTTCAGCTTACCCCTGAGCTATGCATATACAAACAAACCCAAAGCTGCCTGGCTAAAGCTTTGAAACAGAAGCTTACCTGAGAACCACTGCCCAAGAAGCTGAGACAGGACTCTCAATCTGTACCTAAGGGTAGATTGTCTATGAAAACAAAAGACTCACCATTATCCAAAGATTTTAACTAGACTCAGACTCTTTACAACATACTACAAATATCTAAGACACAACCCCAAATCCACCAACATACAGAGAATCAGGAAAATGTTTAAGGGAAAAGATTATCAATAGATGCCAATGCTGAGATGTTCCAGATGTTGGAAATATCAGACAAAACTGTTATAACCATGCTTCATGAGGGAAAAATATACCCTTAAAAGAAAGGTAAGATAGAAATTATTAGAAAATAAATAGAAACTATCAAATATAACAAATGGAAATGTAACAAATATCTGTAATACCTTTCATTACACAGAAAAATTTAAAAAAACTAAATAATGATATATATTATAATGATATTCAAGATGCAATTTGTTAAAATAGCAATTCTCCCAAAAGTGAAAATTTAAATGATCCAGAAGAGCCAAAATAATTTTTTAAAAGAACAAAATTGGAGGACTTCAACTGATTTCAAGAATCACTCTAAAGCCACTGCAATCAATAGAATGTGACATTATCAAATAAGTCTATGTATACATCAATGGAAGTGAATTAGCAACTCAGAAATAGGTACATATTTTTTACTAACAAAATTATATATTTATGTAAAAAGTCAACTTTGGCTCTTACCTGACATCATAAATAAAAATGAATTTGAGATGTATCAGTGACCTAATTGTGAGAGCTAAAACAGTAATATTTCTGGAAGGAATCATAGAAGAAAATCTTTGAAACCTTAGACTAGGTAAATATTTCTTATATAACAAGCACAAAACAAACATAATTGATGAACTGGAGTTTATCAGAGTTAAAAACAGTTGCTCTTTGTTATACATTGCTAACAAAACAAATAAATGGAAAAATAATTGCAATACAAATATCTGTCAAATACTTGCATCTGGGATATGTACAGAATCCTCACAATTTAATAAAAACAACCCAAGTTAAAATTAGAATGTTTAAGTAGACACTTCACAAAAGAAGATATGTGGATGACAAATGAGCACTTGATAAGATACTCAGCACCATTTATCATCAGGAAAATGCAAATTTAAACCACCGTAAGTCTGTCTATATACCCATTAGAGTAGCTAAAATTTTAAAAATACTGACAATAAGAGTTGTTGGTGAAGCTGTGTAATAACAGAAACTCTCATGCACACTGGTGGGAAGGCAAAAAGGTAAAATCATTTTGGCAAAGTTATTAGTTAGAATATAAAGTTAAACATACACCTGCCATACATTCCAGCCATTCCACGTCTAGTCACTTCCTCAAAAGAGCAGTTTGTGGAGCACTTTTCTCCCAGCATTCTTATAAGGCCTATAATATCTTTGTTATGATATAGACAACACAGTTTGGAATAAATATTAAGAGACCATGCCAAGACTTTTGACATTTTCTTCATTAAAAATATATTTTAATTTAAAAATATGACATTTTAGAATGTCAGAAATTTTCTTTTTAGTTCAAAAATTTTCTTTTGACCTAAAATTTTGGAAAACATATTTTATAGAATAAATTTTGTAAAGCAATATATAGTACAAGAACATAAGAAACTATTTTTACTTATGACATTAAAAAATCTTTATTGTTGAAAGTATTACATCTGTCCCCTTTTTATGAGTTTTATTCTTAAAATGCACATTAACTATTGTATTTCTACTATTTCCTACAGTGTTGAACATTTAAAAATATGAGATAAAAGTATCAATATTTTGGAGCAAAATATGAGGTCATTAAAAACTTTATTCAAAACTTCAGTATCCTACAAGTTAAATATTCTCTTCCTATCTTAGTTTCTTTGCTTCACTAGTTTAGCTTTTTTTTTTAAAGCAAAGTTTTCATATGGACAATTTCTAATAGACCTTCCAGATGCACAGCATCTTGTTAAAAATTCATGCCAGCCAGCATACAAGAAGGTCAGAAAATGCCTTTGAATTTATGCCGTAGTCTTTTCGATAATTCATTCAGGTTTTAAAAGGAAAAATCCTCATTAAGTAAAAGACCCAATGCTTATTAATTTATATGCTTAAGCAAGGGACACCACTAATTCATTTATTAAATATCAAAGATCATATGTTTTCACCCCTTGTCCTGGCTTATTGGTTAATGGCCTTAAGCCAATATAGGTGAAAGTAAGGTATGGGGGTGGAGTGGGAGGGAATCCAGTGACTGAGGTAGGTTTCTCATCTCATTTTTTAGCTTAATGAACTCTGGCACTTCTTTACATTCCTATGCAAAAGTACAGATGATACAATTTAAAGTGACTTTTTTTGTATAACTGTGGATTTTTCAATACTTGAGAAATGTGAGGTCATTGCTTAGCTGTAGTGGAGATGATTTACACAAGTGGAGGAAATGAATGTAAGAGAAGCAGTAATGGACTATGGAATTCCAGAGGCAGTGCTCCAGATTTAATATGTGGATACAGGTGATGCATCAAAATTTATTGCTCAAAGCATAGTAACTGGAGCTAATAGGTGTTCAGGGGACAAGAAAATAATGCAGAGGAGGAAGAGGTTTTTGGTTAAATCAGGTTGAAAAATATTCAGTAAAACATGATAGATAGATAGATAGATAGATAGATAGATAGATAGATAGATGATAGATAGATACATAGATGATAGATAGATAGATAGATAGATAGATAGATAGATAGATAGATGATAGATAGATAGATACATAGATACATAGATAGATGATAGATAGATAGATGATAGATAGATAGATGATAGATATGAACAGGTATATACATATGCATGCACATGTTTCCTTCCTGGCTAGTTGGCAGGTTGTGTGCATATTTGTTGTGTGTTTGTTTATTTTGTTGTGTTTATCAGTTAGGTTACTTTCATTGCAAACAAGAGAGAGGCATTGCCTAAATTAAGTGGAGTTGGAATATAATTGAAGTATATCCTATAGCTCAGAGAAGTGATAAGACTTGGCAAATACAGAAGTCAGGATCTGGTAATAAGAATTTATCAAAAATTCTGTCAGAGAACCACCATGAAATTCATAAGCTCTGACTGCCTTTTGCTTAATTGTTTCAGCCTGTGGTTTATTCAGGTTAAGATTTAAACCTATTGAATATAAATTTTACTTGGCCAATTTGAGCTACATATCCACCCCTTTTATATAGTAGGGTTCCTTTTATTTGCAATTCTACCAGGACTTCATATTATAGAGAAATAACTGCAGAAAACAGATTCATGTACTAATAATGTAAAAAACCACAAAAGGATTTTATATCTGTGAATATATAAAAATATCTTATTTCAGTGTTTATGCGTTCTCATTCATTTACTTAAGTCATATATAGTGAAAATCTACTGAAAGGTACAAATACATTTTAAATATTACTATTCTGTTTAGGGTGTTTGCATAACTATAGAGTTTCACTGGCAAAAACTTTGGCTAAATGAGTATAAAAGTAACAGGAAAAAACATCTCATATAACTGAGTATAAAAATTGTTATGGCTTTTGCCACATATTTCTGTTCACCTGATTTATTAGCCTTTTAAAATATTCAGAATTAAATATGTGCAACTGACATCTCTGTAAAGATTATGGTTAATTCTTTTTATAATCACACCTCAGGCATTTTATGAGCACTGGATGACTTAAAATCTGATGTGGGATATAGATCTTTCACTCATGCAATTTGATTATGGTCAGGAGGTCCTGAGCCATGGAAAGAACATCTATTTCCTGCTTAGTTTACTAAGGCAATATTTATATATGGTTATCTACAATTCAAAAGATTTTAAAAGGGAAATGCCAAAGCTTATTTCTCTTTCACAACATGTTTACAGGCTCCAAAGATAAATGGAAGTCATTAAGAAGTTATACTCAACAATCTTATATTTCATTCATTCAAAGAAAGAAGAACTTGCTTAAGGCCATAATTTCTAATGCTAGTCATGTGACAGACTAATACATTCTGATAGAAATTAAAGCTCTCTATCAGCTGTTAAATACAAACTTGTAAGATTGCATAAGGTGTACTTTTTATCTTTTATACACACACATACATTACTCCTAGTTGAAGTTCAGTAGTTCAGACTTAATTGCTTATAATTTTAAAATTGACAATATATATTACATTTTTATTGCAACCCAGAAAATACACTTCTACAATTTTATACTCTCTGTGATCATTTGAAATAAAATATAGAAGGAGAATGGTGATAAACATATAAATTGGCAACTATTTTCTTAAAAAAACACACACACAAAACAACTGCCATATTAGAAGATTAGAAGCCCTTGTCATTTCATTTCTCATATTAAATAGTTTCATAATCCTGAGCAAATTGCTTACTCCTTTGAACAGTGTGTTAAATAAACGTTAGAGTCATAAGAAAGCTAGAAGGAAAGATCGTCCAAATGGTCAGCACACTGCCAGGAACCAACCTGAACTATTTCTCAAAGGAAGTCACTCTATATTTTTGGTTGAAAACTTGGAGCTATAAGAGAGGTCCCTGCCTTAAGGACAGGATACTCATTGCATTGAAATATGAAGCTTGATTTGAGGTTAGATATTAGCCTAACACATCTTTTCTTCTAGTTTTGTTCATTGCATTCACATGAAAAGCCTTCAAACACCCTCTGGCATGACAGCCCTTTAAATATTTGAGGATGATTGTCACTGGTGACCGTCATGGAATTCTCACACTATTTTCCAAGTTAAAAATTTCTGGCTCATTGAATTCTTGTTTTTTATATCACCACACTTCAAAATCTTTCCTTGTCCTCTTCATTCTTTTTTGATAAACTCTTTTATAACAATACCTTAAGAACTTGACATCTAGAATACCAAGTCCAATATGATTTGAACAGAGTGAGAGCAACACATATTCTAATATAGTGACTACTCTTTTAATGCAGCTAAACTTACTTTAGGGAAGGTTGTTTTGTTTTAATAGCCACAACACTCCAATGTTCACATTGAACATGCAAACTAATAAAGTCCCACATCTTTTAACACATAAATTGCTAAACTGCAAGATTATTAGTTTAATCAGGTAGAAATCAAACTGCTCTTATTATCATGTAGTACTCTTCTTTTTCACTTTTTAAAATCTTGCTGCAATATAATCAAGACTTGTTGAATGCCTTGTTAAAATCAGCATTCAACCTTTCTTGTCTTGATATTAGTCTGCAAATTGTATCAGAAAATAAAGTAAAATTGGACCTTAGTATTAAATAACTAGAGGCCTGGTACATGAGATTCGTGCACTCAGGGGGGTCCCTCAGCCTGGCCTTTGCCCTCTCCCAGTCCGGGAGCCCTCAGGGGATGTCCGACTGCGTTAGTGCTGCCATGGAGGCGGGAGAGGCTCCCGCCACTGCCACTGTGCTTGCCAGCTGTCAGCTCGGCTTCTGGATGAGCAGTGCTCCCCCTGTGGGAGCACACTGACCACCAGGGGGCAGCTTCTGAATTGAGTGTCTGCCCCTGGTGGTCAATGCTGGTCATTCAGCAGTTCGGTTGATTTGCATATTGGCCTTTTATTATATAGGATTGTGCCCGCAAACAATATATTAAATAATCTTCTCTATTAAGTGTGTTCTTCCTGGAGCAGGTTCTCACCTAGGAGTTTAAAGAACATACTTATGCCCGGGCCCCACCCAGATCAACTGACTCTGAGTCTATGCCAGGGGGCCCTGAGCATAATATATATTAAAAACTCCCCAGGTAATTCTAGTGATTTCTAGTGATTGCCCAAAGGAAGGCATAATACTTTGGTTGTACAAGTTGATTTTAGCTGAATTTCAAATTATATGGTACACTGATTTTAATAATTATTAATTGAATAATTAAATGTTATTAATTAAATGATATTGAATCATTATCTTTTTAATTATAAAATTATGTTCCACTAAATATAATTTATAAATTGGGTGCCTCAGTTTGGCATTAGCATTTATTTAACACTTTTTAGTAACATTTGCTAATACCCCTATTTAAAAACAAAATAAATTCAAAACCAGAGTTCTGGCAGACTGAAGAATGTAGAAAAAAATTTTTTGACTTTTTTGTTTGTTTGAAGTTTTACATATGTCTCCTTTTTCCCCAGTTGAGCCCCCCCCCCAGCAGCTCCCACCCCTGAGGGCAAGCCCCACCACCCCCGTGTCTGTGTCCATTGGTTATGCTAATATGCATGCATACAAGTCCTTCGGTTGATCTCTAACCCCCTTCCCCTGCCATTTGTATATCACATGATCTCACTCATATGTGGGATATACTGGCCAAAATAAACTGATGTAGAAAGAATTTTAAAACGCAGTTTTGTGTTTATTATATTCATAATAATATTTCTACTAGCAGTATGTGGTGCTTGGTTTCTATTTATAGAAGTAATCAACACTTTCTTTTTAAAATACATTCTTTATTGATTTCAGAGAGGAAGGGAGAGGAAGAGAGAGATAAAAACATCAATAATGAGAGAGAATCACTGATGGGCTGCCTCCCACACTCCCCATACCTGGGATAGTGGCCACAACCCAGGCATGTGCCCTGACCAGGAATAGAACCATGACATCCTGGTTCATAGGTTGATGTTCAACCACTGAGCCATGCGGCAGGGCAACACTTTCTTTTTAAAACAAATACTGACAACTGCAGAAATAGCTGAAGTCCTGATAGTTATGCAATGGACTGACATTTGGGAAAGTCTTTGTTTCTAAAACTCTATCTCTTCTTTTAGAGATATCAGGAGCATATTTTTCAGGTCTTCTATTTTAGGTTTCTTCAAAATTGCACTGTGAGTATTTCTGGAGTAGTACTTAGTGAACTTGAAAGTCATTTATCATCTAGGGCTGGACACAAGGCTTTTGAAAAGAGCCTAGTGCTTGTTTAGTGTCTCATCTTCTGTGTTGGGTTTCAATAACTGTGATCATCAGATTTTAGCTCAACAAATCAAACATTGATTCTAGTCTTGTCCCATTTCAATGAATTTCTTAATTGTTTCACTTCTTTAAAAGAGTTAAATCAGGGTGGGAATTGCATAATTCTACTTTACTTTTCATTATCTTTCCCAAATTGCAGGTTTGTGTTTTCTTATAGTCACACCCAGCATTATATGTGAAAGCTCTGTTGGTCTTTTTTGTATTATTTTAAAATTTTACTGTACTTTAGAATTTAGTATATTATAATTTTATGTCACTATTTTAAATAGGACCTTTTAAATAAATCACTTCTGTATATATTTTCTTTTTTCTTCAGCCTTAATTATTAATTTTTCATAGCATTTAAGAGATGGAGAAAAAGTTTCAGATCTTAAATCTTATCTTGGAGATCATCCTATCAATATTCTTAATTTGCAGGTAAAGCATGTGAGAGCTAAGGAAATAGTTGTAAATAAAAGCTATTTGTCCCACACTTTTTTCATTGTAGTAATTTCTGATTGTGTGTGTGTGTGTGTGTGTGTGTGTGATCTCACATAGTCATGAATCTGTTGTTACCTAAAGCAAAGTTTCTCAACTTCAATTCTATAGACATTGTGTGCTGGATAATTGTTTGTTGGGACTGTCCTGTGCTTTAAAGGATGTTTAGCAATATTCCAGGCCTCTACTCACTAGAAGCCACTAGTATCCCAAAGTGGTGACAACCATAAATGTCTTCAGACATAGCAAAATGTCATGGGGGAAAGAGGAGGGGCACAATTGCTCCTGGATGAGTACCACTGCTCTAGAGATTTAGGTAATAGGACCACACCTTTTTTCTGTTTCCCAAAAGCTATTTTCTATGCTTCTAAATCCTTAATTTTAGTGTCAACAGCATTCTGTTCTTTGGAGATCACAAAGTTTTAGAAGGCATTGGGAAACCTTTTTTTAATGTTATCATTTATCATATCATTTCCTCTAAATTTTCCCCCATATGAGAAAACTAGATCCTCCAGTTTCTTTCTAATATATTTAAAAGAGAATTACTATCATGTCAGAATAATTCAAGAATTTATCCTATATTGAGCTTTCTTAAAATGGAATTCCTAGATAAACACTATTACTAAGACACCTTGTCACTTTGCTTTGTTGTAATCTTTAGTAAGAAATCATTGTGGTTGATCAGGCAAATGTAGTATATTCCAAAGTAGAATGCCTTTGATATCTTTTTCTCCCCCTAACCAAGTGGTTTTTTTTCCCTTTAAGTGAATTTACAAATTATTATACATTATCTTCATGTAAAAATCTACTTTTCTCTTCTTAGTAGGATTGCTATTCCTAAGCATTGTCTAGCTATCATTATAACAATTTAGTTTAATATCCCACACCATATTTGTCTTCTTCACTTTAAGATTTAATACTTATCTCATTATAGAAATATAAAATCATTTAGAACTATAAAGGCATTAAGTTGCATTCTAAATACACAGTGCTTTTTTCCTTAAAAAAGTAGGTATCTACACTACTGTTTTTCTTCTCCTTCTTTTACTTGATATACATCATGTTATTTATTATTGAGATTTCTTCATGGTATTCACTTTTCCTCCTGAAAAATATGTTCTCTCCAGACCCCTGAGATATACTTTGTTGTTCAAGAGCTAGTGATTTTATTAGAATAATCATGGTCCAAAACAACCAAATCTTGTTCTTTGATGCCATTTATGCAACCAGCTGTTCATTTCTCGTGTCTTCTCTTCTCTTCCAAAGGTATGACCTTCAAATGGATAAAAGATGAAAACACCACCTGGACTCCATGCCTTTCAGTTTCCTACAAATACTTGAAAGCCAGTAGTGACAGACTCTAGGTTTTTTAAACTCCAATATTAGCCTCAGGTGTTTTAAATCAGCGGGGTAAAAGGTTAATGACTTTCTAATCCTGGAGGAAATCTCTTGCTTATATCTTAATTGTATGCTCCAGCCCCTGATCAACATATTAGCCCAGAGTCCCTTGCCCCTGAAGAGAAAGTACCAATCTCCCTATTTGATCTCTTCTCACAAGTATTCTTCAAACCTGGCTAAATTTTTATATTGTCATGTGAAATATGGAATGTTATGTATTCAGAAAAGCCAGACTTACTTTTGGTAGAAATATCTTCTGGCACTATAGAGTTTCATTGATACATATTTTTACTTTACCAATATTCTGACACCCTTTGGTCTCCTTCACCTGCTGAGTAGCCTTTTTATCAATGTGTGGCTTCTTGGATTACTTCCCTGTCCTCTCAGAATAAACTGACCCTAAATTTAACAGTGTTAACTTTTGTAATTTCCAGCTTACATTTGTAATACTTTATATTGGAGAGTTTCTCACATAGTAAGAAAAAGTTAACATATAGCTAACAGGTGTTTGGAGATTATTTTGTTACCAAATTAAGGGGTTCATTTGCCTGCATGCTGCAACGCCCAATCAAATGCAAACAGGAAGTAAAGGCTTAGTAATAAAGATAATGGCATTATGCCCAGAGTCACAGGTGAGCTTGTGCTCGAAGTCTTGTCTCTCTGATGGCCCCCATAGAGACAGGTTATATATGGAAAAATATTACTCATGGTGATTAAGGGAGTTCCAGTCTTGGGCTCTGCTGACTGTTTGGACCACGGTGGGAATTAATCATTGTATCAGGTCCAGATGTCAACTAGCATCAGTCCGTCTAGTTTCCTGAGAGTGCGGTAGTAGGATTCTTCCCCTTTGATGAACCTGGGGCTGAAATACAACTGAGGTCAAGCTGTTATCTTTCGTTTGATGACACTGTTTCAGTAGTCAACAGGCCTGAAGCTTTGTTCTGAAGACAGTTAGATGCTGACCAGAATCTGATATCCTAAGTGGCTTCATGTTTAAGGAAGGAAGTGGAAGGATGGAAAGGAGAAAGGGTCATGTTAATGAAATGGAGTCTTTACATAGTTATAATTCCTTACTGCTCTTTACTGCCATTCTTCTTTAAAAAATGTTTTAGTTGGTTTTTAGAGAGAAAGGAAGGGAGAGGGATAGAGAAATACAGACGTTGATGAGAGAAACATCATCCATGGGCTGCCTCCTGCACACCCCCTACTGGGGATCAATCCAGAAACCCAGGCATGTGCCCTGACTTGGAACTGAACCAGTGATCTCTCAGTTCATAGGTCAACACTCAACCACTGAGCAACACTAGCTGGGCTTCTTCCATTCTTTACAGCTCCTCCAAGAAGTATTTCTTACTTTCCCTCAGTCTTTCCTTTATCCATTCTTTTCACACATAATTGTGGAGTGGTTACTATGTTTCCATTGCTGTTGTAAATTCTGAGGATTTTGCTGAGAACAGTATGACAAGGAATCTGTTCTCTGGATACTTAGTGTAAGAGGAGGTAGACAGAGGGTAAGATAAAATTAAATATAGTCAATAATTTTATACAATGATGAATACTATGTAGGAAATGAAATAGGGTGATGTAAGGTAGAAAGTAGGAGGGTCCCTGGAGGTTTGAGAATGCTGCCTTGAATAAAACTTAACCAGTTCTGTCTTTCTGATGACCAATACACAAGTACTAACATGTTAGCCAGTGGTGTGCCTTATTCAGGCATAGCCACATATCCTTAAATAGCAGCAAATAACTTCAGTACTTCAAATTGGAGCTGAATCTTATATATGTCTATTTCTTTACTATTCCTGAGATTTATTTCAGATTTTGGAATAGATATAAAATTCATACAAACCTAAAAATTACAGGTAAATATCCCAAAACAAACTTAGGTGTCAGAAAAACACACAAAACATTTTGCTCTCAAGTGGCTACATGCTAATTGTGGGTTTACGCCAATTTTCCTAATTCTTGAAGCCTTAATTTCCTCAGTGATAAATTACTGCAATTATAAGTATGTCATAGATTTAGAGTGAGTGAAGGTAAAATGGATATCTAACCTATAATACATAGCTTAGCATTTAGCATATGATAGATAAAATATAATAATGAATGAATACTAATATAAGAATATGTACTCACAACTGTAAGCCTATTTTACCAACTCCTGTATGGGTTATTTCTTATTTTTATATGTTTGGGTGGTTACTACTTTGGTCTAGAAAAATTTTAGGACAGAAATATTCACTTGTGGTAATAATAGGAGCTTGATTTTTCTAGCACAGTCCCAGATTGATAAATTTAATTTCATTTTTAAACTATCAAGTCTGACTTAGATTCTCTTATTTTTTTTTGTTTGAAAAAATATGACTAAATTATAGATACCCGAAGCATATTGTACTCTGTATATTGATAAATAGGCCTTGCTTTTCCTGCTTTTTTGGCTGGCAGTACCATCTTCTGTGCAGATGATTTAGAGGCCAGATGCACAGCAATTTGAGATGTAGAAGCCCCCTACTGTGAAGCAATTATTGCCCCAGAGGCTCTTATCCTGCCTGGTTATAATTTTGTTATAAAGCAAACAAACTTTTTACTGTGGAATATAAATCAACCTGGAGCAACAGAATCATTAAGGATGCAAATTTACATAACCATATTGGTAGACATGTTGTAATGGTCTGCATCATAGCATTAATGGCAACAAATAAAGTCTAGGATTTTCTCCAGCCACATTCATTATTGATGGAAGCTTATTTGCCAATCCCCATTCTATGTTCTTGTTACTCAAAATGCAGAAAACATTCCAGGAAAAGGTTTTAAGAAATGAGCCTAGATAAATCAAGTAAAATATTTAAAATGCTAATAAGAAGTCTTGGAAATTATATGCTAATAAAAAAAAGAAGACATATGTAGAGTTTTAGGTAAAAAAAAAATATATTGAAAGAAGATGGGTTTGAGGTGAAAATGAGTTTGTGGTTTGGCCATGTAACATCTGTGCAAGTCCTATCTCTGAAAATAGAAATATGGGCTAAGGAGATTTTGATTATCTTTTTCTCTAATGATCACCTAAAAACAAGAAAGTGTGCACAAAATTTGTAGAACCTTTAAATATGTAATCAACTTTAATTACTGTTTTAGCTAAATATTTGTATATTTTAAAGGGTGCGAGGAAGTCTGGATTTCCCTTGAATGTATGGATAAACAGAGAGACCACTAAAGAAAAAATTCAATTCAATTTTGATTTTTAAAGAAGTCCATATTTGTAAAACTTCAAGTCAGATTAAAGGTGAAAGAGGACTTTGAAATTATAGGTTAGACTGGTGAACACGGAAATTTATTTTGTAACATAGCATATAATTATGTTTTTATTTCCTGCTTCTCATGAGAGAATCAAAGCTTCTAGTGAAGGAAGAGGTTTTCTTCCAAAAGATTCATTTTATTATAGATGCCATAAATTCAGATTTCTAAACTTATTTTATCTGAAGGGCAAGGCATTATTTTCATGAGTGATATATGCAAAACTCCTAAAATAAAAGTTTATAGTTTTGGATACAAATATTAGAATAATTATGAAATAAAAGAGCCAACATCAGCAAAGTCACTTTTTTTATTTATTTAATATCAACAAGACAGCACAAGAAGGATTCTTACGCATAAGTTAACAACTTGCTTCTCTGGTGATCATTCATCATGAGGAAAAGCAAAGGGGGTGGGATCAGTAAGGAAATAATGAAGAAAATATTCCTAAGCATTTTCATTTGTCAGCTACATTTCCTGCTGATCAAGCTGGCTGTTATGAATGGCTAATGAGAAGAAAATGAAGCTTGAAGTGCAAGAAAACAATTTTTAAAGGTTTGTCTTCTTTTCATTAGACTGTACCATGGGAGTACAAAAATAGAGGAGAAAAAAGACTGAACATCTTTTTAGCTTCAAATGGCTTGTTTACTTCAAAAAGAAATAGTACGGGGTCTGGCATGTCATCAGCTTAGAGGCTGCCACTATTTTCTAACAAATAAAAGCTGTGCAAACTAAAACATCAACAACTTTTGTTAGATCTATAAGAAAGTTGGGTCTGAGGGCAGACTGTTGCCACCCAAACTGGAGAGACGGACAGGCAAGTATCAAGAATGACCATTTTGAGGAGAACAAACTCTTGAGCTGAAATCTCTATGGGAACCAGTGCTGGTGTACGGAAAACTAAGCTGTAGTTGACTGACAATTGCTGGAGGGTCTTTGTGGATAAACCGGAGAGTTAAAAGCTTCAAAGAGACCTAGCCATTGGGGACACCACACACTTTTGTGAGTTTTACCTCCTGGAGATTATCAGTCCTCATAGTAAATATAAAATAAAGATCCCCTTGTAATTCCAGAACCTTTTTTTTTTTTCCTTAACAAGGTCTGCTCTTAGGTGTAACCTGCTGATGTTTGATGTTTTACCAGAGCCTCAATGACCTGGGAAAACTGAAATAACCAAACCCAGCCAGCTCTAGCTTTCTACATGGAGGAAGGAAAAGACACAATTCCAGCTCACTCTAACCATCCTGTTCCAACTTGGAGGGGAGGAGGAAGAAGAGGGGTGAGAAGCACTTGTGAAGTTCATAGTCTAGAGATACAGGCTCACTAACAGACTGAGACCTGATCATAGGACTATAGAATGCCTTCTCTTCCTCACATATTACTGAAACATTACTAAAAGCCTATTTACATTTCCTTTTACTCAGTCAATCATGCCTAGTTATCAAGAAACTCCAAGGCATACCAAAAGGCCAAACACATAGTTTAAAGAGAAAGCATCAGCACCAGACTCAAAGGACAAGGACTTGGAATCTTGAAAAGTCAAGAATAAGTAATTTCTGCCCTGACCAGTGTGGCTCAGTGGATAGAGCCTCGGCCTGCGCACTGAAGGGTCCCGGGTTCGATTCCGGTCAAGGGCGTGTACCTTGGTTGCGGGCACATCCCCAGTAGGGCGTGTGCAGGAGGCAGCTGATCAAAGTTTCTCTCTCATCAATGTTTCTAACTCTGTCCCTCTCCCTTCCTCTCTGTAAAAATCAATAAAATATATTTTAAAAAAATAAGTAATTTCCCAGACAAACAAAAATTGAAGAATTTTGTTGCCCATAGGGCTGCCTTTCAAGAAATGCTAAAAGAAGTTATTTAGAGAGAGAGAAAATGATAAAGGTCAGAACCTTGGATCTATATAAAGAAAGAAGATACTGGAAATAAATAAGTGAAGTTGAAATAAAAAGATACTTTTTAAAATTCTTAATTGATTTAACAGATAACTATTCAAAATAATATCAACTATACATAAATATAAATATATAAATATATATGGTATATATTATGTACATACCAGTACATATATGCTCAGGCATATTTATATGTAGGTGAAAATGATCACAAAAATACAAAAGATGGGAGAAAGAAATTAGGACTATTTTGTTATTATAAGGTATTTATACTGCCTGTGAAGTAGTATATTGTTACAAATTAGGGAGAAAAAAATTGTTTGCAGAGGACATGATGGTCTAAATAAAAAAAAAAATCTGAAAGAATCAACAAAAACACTCCTGGAACTAATAAGTTATTATAGCAATTTTGCAGACTACATAGTTAATATACAGAAATCAATTGCTTTCATATATAACAAGAATGAATAAGTGAATTTTGAAATGAAAAGTAAAATTTGCATTAGCAGCCCCCAAATCAAATACTTAGTCATAAATCTATCAATAGTAGATCTATATGAGGGAACCTACAAAACTCGGAGAAACAAAATCAAAGAAGAAATACATAAGTGGGAAGATAGTCCACATTCATAGATAAGATGTCAATTGTCAAAATATCAGTTCTTCCCAACTTGATTGCTAGTTTCAGTGCAATCACAATCTAAATCACAGCCAATTACATTGTGGATATTGACATACCTATTCTAAAGTTTATATGGAGAGACAAAATAGGCAAGATAGCCAACAAGATATTGAAGGACTAAAGCTAAGTTCAAGGTCTGGCACTATTTGACATCAAGACTAACTATAGAGCTATAGCAACCAAGACAGTGTGGTATTGGCAAAACAAAGACGAATAGATCAATGGAACAGAATAGAGAGACCAAAAATAGATCCCTATGAGTATAATTGATTAATCTTTGAAGAAAGAGCAAAGGCAATACGATGGAGCAAAACCAGTTTTTTCTAACAATAGTACTGGAAGAACTGGACAGTCACAGGCAAAAAAAGTTAATCACAGACCTTAAATCCTGCACAAAAACAAACTCACAATGGATTACAAACTTGAATGTAAAACTATAAAATTCTTAGAACATCCAATATAATAAAAGCCTAATATGAAAATTGTCCCCTCAACTGGAGTTCTCCTGGGAGTTCCACCAGTCGCTATGACGCACACTGATCTTAGTGTTCCTTAGGGTCTTCATTTCCTTAGTAAATTTCCCATTGTCATGTAAAACTTATATTAAATAAATTCACATGTTTTTCTACTATTCATTTGTTTTTGTCAGTTAAATTTTCAGACTCAGACAGGTACCTTACTCATGGAAGAAACATGTATTATGGGGAAGAAGAGAATATGTGCCAAAAAATAATTCAAAATTAACCAAGTGGTTTTGAAAGTAATATTAAATTTAATTCTATTCATAAATTATGGCTGCATCCTATAAATGTACTTCTTTATGGTAGAATATTTAATTACCTGATAAACTGTAATGGCTACTCTGCTGGAATAATCAAGTCAATAATCTGCAATTTTTAAATTCCCTAAATGTGCATTAAAAGGATACACTATAACAGCTCCAAGAATTTTTGGTCTATTGGACCATTGACCTGAAATTCACAAAGTTGTTATATATGTATTTACTTGATAGGCTGGAAAAGCTTTTGCACCAAGTCACTGATCTGTTTCTTCAAAATGCTTGAGCATATTCACATGAAAGATCATGTTTTTTCTCTTTGTTTGCTTTTAAACAGCTATCAGTATATAGTTCTTTTAGAGCAGAAGGATCATGTCCTATTTTTTTCAGTAATGTGTGCAACAAATATTAATATAAGTTGTTTTTTTAAAAATATATATTTTATTGATTTTTTTACAGAGAGGAAGGGAGAAGGAGAGGGATAGAGTTTGAAACATTGATGAGAGAGAAACATCGATTCAGTTGCTTCCTGTACACTCCCTACTGGGGATGTGCCCGCAACCAAGGTACATGCTCTTGACTGGAATTGAACCTGGGACCCTTCAGTCCGCAGGCCAATTCTCTACCCACTGAGCCAAACCGGTCAGGGCTTAATATAAGTTTTAATGGGCCCAGTGGATATATTATTATACTAATAGGAAAATATCTCCATATATATATATGCAAATATCTCCATATATATATTATGCAAAGTGTCCCCACGGGAGTTCGACCAGAAGACTGGAAGTTTTATTGCTCACTACGATGTGTGCTGACCACCAAGGGGCGGCACGAAATGAAGGGAGGCTCCGGCCAGGGGCCAGCAGCCAGAGAACGGAGGCCCTGATTAGCCTTGATTGCTGGCCAGGCCTAGGGACCCTACCGATGCACATATTTTGCACAGTTCACCAATATTTGTTTTGTTTGACAAACCATAAATCTTATATTTGGGTCCACCTTTATGTCCTATAGTATATTTCACTATAACATTCTATTCCTTCACCCATGCATTAAAACTACTCTGCTAATCAGTAGTCACAAAACTGCTTAAACAATTGTATACACCCTGTTCAGGTCCATGAAATTATGTCCAAAATCCTTTTTGGGACATTATTTGTATCTTTATTTATCTCCTATTTAATCATGACTTGCATTTCATATATTTTTGATCTGTCACCTTTGTACTATTTCTTCACCCAGAATCTTTCTTATTTACAGGCCAGGCCTCGTCTTCCTATACAAAGCGCTAAATAATTATTTGCTATACAGTATTTTGCTATATTAAAAAATTTCAATAAATTAGTTATTGGCAGACTTGGCAGCATTTTTGTTCCTATAATATTAATTTAATTTTCTTGTGTTAAATTATTCAAAATGCCATATCCACATGACACTTAAAATATTAATGATGTTATTAAAATAATTATCAATTAATTTAATGATTTAATAATTATTACCATATTCATCTCATCCTTTTATACATTTGTAAATAAAATATGTAGAACTACTTAAAATTCTTATTGCAGCTACAAATAGGTGTGCAAAGGTAAATTATACTAGTTTTACTTTTTTAATTTTTTAAAGAGAATGTTCAATTAGTTAAACTGGATAAAAAACTTGAACTATTCCTAACTTCAATTCGAACTCTGGTGTCTTCATTTTCCCTATACTCTAAAACACTTTAGAAAATGACCAAATGCTAAAAATAATCCATAACACCATGTATTTTGTTGGTTTATTTTTCTTGTTAAAATCACAGTTCACCAATATTTGTTTTGTTTTTAACATTTGTTGAATATTTTTGAAATATGTCTGTAGTTCTCTTTATTGCTTTATAAATTGAATCCATAGTGAGACATACAATAAAGAGAAGTGAGAAAAAAGGTTTCTAAAGCTATTTTGTCAAAAATTTGCATTTGAATGTCTACTAGTATTATCATTATACTGTATATGTAGGAGATTTCATTTATACTATATTACACTAAAATTTTGTTCTTGTATTATTATTCAATACCAGTTAAAGGAATTATTATTATTATTATTATTATTATTATTGGTTAATCCTTACCCAAGGATATTTTTCCATTTATTTTTAGAGAGAATGGAAGAGGGGGAGGGATGGAGGGGGAGAAAGAGACAGGGAGAACATAGATGTGATAGAGAGAGACATCAGTTGGTTGCTTCCCTCACACACCAGGGATAGAATCTGTAAATCAGGTACTTGCCCTTGACTGGAATCAAACCCATGACCCTTCAAGTGCCCAGGCTGGCACTCTAACCACTGAGCTATACTGGCCAAGGCACTAATGGAATTATTTTGACATTCAAACATTTAATGCAGAAAATAATCCAGGTCAATTGAAGATTTTATGTTTTGTCACTCCCCCCCCCACCCTGATGGGTTATAGAAGTTTAACATCTGTCACAATTAGGAAGACTTAGGAATCAAATGCATGAGCCAGTTTTTAATAGTGCTTTAAAAATAACAGTGATTTTCAGAATATATAAATAAGCTTAATTAGGCCTCTAGATTTCTAAAGGCAGAATTGCTGATCTTTTGAACCCTCTGTTGATAAGCATCTTGAAGCAGGTCAAAATTCGCCACATAATTATTTGGCAGTATTCCAGGACATGCATTTTAGAAAAAGTATAATATTGACTTTTATTTCTCCTCCTTTGGGTGGTAATAGAACTTGGAATAGTTGAGAACTGTGTTACATTTTTGTCAGCCAGGACCTTCGTGTCTTCTATTTTATTTAAACTCTACTAAAGAAAGTAAAAATGGCCATTCTGTTTCCAGTTGCAAAAATATTTCTACTGGGCATTAAATTTATGCAGTTTTTTTTTCATTCTTACTACATACTTCCATTTCGATTTTTCAGTTTTTTTCTTTCTTATTCTAGTAGTCATGCTAGAACCCCAGTAATAGAATAAAACCAGGCAGCATCATCCAAATTATAATCTTAAAAATCAAAATTGCATTTCCATCTATTTCTTTTCTGGTGAACTTAATGGGGGTTAAATTGAATCGGTGGCAGGTCTATCCTCAGATCTGCCCAATATCAGTAGCTGGCCTGCCATACATAAGCAGTTCCCAAAGCTTTAGTGGATTCAGCATAAAAGTAAACTCTTACCTCTAGCCAGAAAATGATTTTTTTAAGTACTTTGCTATATGCTGATAAAGGAATTCTAAGACTTTAAATCTTGCATTATTTATGTACTACACAGCCCATAAAGAAAATGATCTGCCATAGTAATAAAGATGAGATAATAAATTCTTTAACTTTAAGGTAACAAAATAAAAAGGCAATGACCTTTAGCTAATAATCTCTTGCAAGAAAGGTCAATAACTGACAGGGAAAAAGAAAGGTAAGTTCTAAGTCTATTACAAAAAAAAATCTAACTTTGAAAAGGTTTTTATTTTGTCAAATAGAAAATGGGTCTAAAGTTATAGCATTAATAAAGTATGTAGTGTTGCATGCTTAAGTGATCAGATATAATAATTAAAATAGTAAACCATGATATTGGAAATTAAAGACAATTAGAAGCAATAAAAAGGTAACAAATTACAAGATAAAAGGAAAACATCTTAAATATCATCTAAAACCATCTGATTTTTCAGAAAAGAAAAAAAATGTTCAGAACACAACAGGATTAGGTAACAATTTAGAAACTGATGGACCTATGTTGAGGAATAAAAATACTCTTGTTAAAATAGATTTTTTTCTATAACTCTAGAAACTTTCTGTTTCTAAAATAGTGTAAATATCACAATAAATATGAGCCAACTTGTTTTAAACAGTTAAAGCCACTCAGAATTTTTGATTGTTTTAAAATTGTTTATGCTCTTAATTAGAGAAAAACTAAACAAAAACACTTTATATGGTCATTTAAATGGCAAGCCATATCACATGATCTTCTACGTGACCGTTAAAAAACGACAAACAAATTTCAGTGGCCATATAAATATTTGATCTACGAGAAGTATCAACGTTTTTAGTCAGATTCATACATCTTACTTTGTAATTTACATTAAGATCATGTGTATTCACAAAAAAGGCAGTTCTTTTAGCTTGTAATTTCAGTCAAAATTACTATTCAGCTAGTAGTAATAACCAAAAAAAGGTATTTCCTTATTTAAGCTTTATTTAATTTAAAAGCCTTATTTAAGTTCCTATCTCCTGCCCATTATAACATATCCTAGAGGTCTGGTGCCCAAAATTGGTCCACGGGGCGGGGGTGTGGTTCCCTCAACCTGGCCTGCACCCTCTCGCAATCCGGGACCCTTCGGGTATGTCAAGCAGTCAGACATCCCTCTCGCAATCTGGGGCTGCTGGCTCCTAACCACTCGCTTGCCTGCCTGATGCCCGTAACTGTTTGCCTGCCTGCCTGATCACCCCTAACCCCTCTGCCTGCCTGCCTGATTGCCCCTAAAGGACTCTACCTTGGCCCCCTCTGCCACGGCTTCATTCAGAAGGATGTCCGGAATGATGTTCATTCGGCTGTCTGGTGTAATTAGCATATTATACTTTTATTATTATAGACTAGAGGCCCAATGCATGAAATTCATGCAAGAGTAGGCCTTCTTTCCCCCAGCTGCCAGCACTGGCTTCCCTCTAGCACCTGGGACTGGGCTTCCCTCTAGCCTCAGCTTTGTCCAGAAGGATGTCTGGAATGACGTCCAGTCTAATTAGCATATTACCCTTTTATTATTATAGATAATATACAAATGTAAGTTATAAGGTAACCCCATATATTAAATACATCACCAATGGCAATATTTATAATAACACAATATGCAAATACTTAAAAAACATAGAGAAATAAATATTACCAAGCATCCAAAAGGATTTTTTTGAGGATAGATGAACAATCAATTTAGCACAGACTATCATGACAGCTGCCATAGAAAAGGAAACTATTTTAGGTTAATATATTTCTCATTGTTTGGTACAGGAAGGCAGTATGGCTGCTCAGGAACTGAATTTAAGTGCGAAATTACTAAATGAGTACAAGTTTTAGAATGATTGAAGGACATAATATATGATATTGTTAACATGTTTTTGAGAAGATAGCAATATTTTCAAAATGCTGGGTTGCATGTCTCTTTGAACCTCTGCCTCATAACATATTGGGATCCCTACCAGTTGTCAGCATTGATACAGGTATCAGTGTTTAAAGAGAAAGAAGAAAAGATCACATTAAGTCAGTGACTCCTGATTTTATTTGCCAGGTATGGAAATGTATACCAGTGAAAAAGTTCACTCAGCAGTTCTTTGAGGGGGAAAAGCATCAAGATTTTTACTTGACAAAAAAGAAGAAATTTGTTGTGTTTTGCTAGGTTATGCAAAGTATACCTTGCACCTCGGATTGGAAAGAATGAATATATGCTAGCCAGTGGGAAAGGGGGTGGGGAGAGATGAAGCAGGACACATGGGAATAAATGGGGACAGAAGGAGACTTTACTTTGGGCAATGGGCGCAAGATGTTATTGACTGAATGGTACCCCCTCTGGAATTTCTGTGTTGAAGCCTTAACATCACAATGTGACCTTAGTTGGAGGTTGAACCTTTAAGGGAGTAATAAGGTTAAATGAGGTCATAGGGTAATGTCCTAACCCAATAGAACTGGTAGATTTATAAGAAGAGGAAGATATACCAGGTTCTCTCTCTCTCTCTCTCTCTCTCTCTCTCTCTCTCTCTCCCTCCCTCCCTCCCTCCCTCCCTCCCTCTCTCTCTCTCTTTCTCCACATGCATAAAGGAAAAACCATGAGAGGACACACAAAAAAGGGTGGCTGTTTGCAGGCCAGGAAAAGAGTTTTCACCAGAAACCCACCCTGTTGGCACCTTGATCTTGGACTTCAGCCTCTAGACTGTGAGAAGTAAGTTTCTGTTGTGTAAGCTATCCAGATTATGTATCTTGTTATAACAGACTGAGCAGATTAATACAAAGGCATGGATTCTATTTATTGCTTTAACGTATATATGTGTGTTACCTAGTTACTTCAGAAGGGTTAGGAAAAGTTATGATCCCACAATTTCAGTGGCATATAGCCACAACGGTTTGTTTCTTAATCACATTTCAAAACCACCGTGTCTTGGTTGTAGCTTTACTACACACTGTCTTTATCCCAGAATCCAGAATGACAAAGCAAAGCCTATTAAAGACATTGCTTATCATGTAGCAAAAAATATAAAAGATTATAATGAACTATGAGCTGGCTCCTAAAACTTCTATCTAGAAATTACACATTTTAATTCTGTATATATGTCATTGGCCAAAGTAAGCCACAAGATCACTCCTTATATCAAAAGGCCAGGAAAGTATAATTCTCTTATTAGAAAAAGAAAAAAAAATGTAACCTGCCACAGTAGAGTGAGTTAATAACCATCTCTCCAAGCAAAATTATAATGCTTCTTAAACGTCAAAACATAGGAGATAGTCAAATAAACTACTATGTCTCCACAAAATGGAGTAGTATAGAGCTGCAAAAATTTTTGAGGATTATGCTTATAAACTGATATGAAATGGTTTCAGATACATTATTGTGAAGCCAAAAAAAACCCAAACAACTGCATGTTGTGAAAACAAAGTGCAAAAGTGTATCTACTGTACAATATCCTTCATATAAGAGAAAAGGCATATAAGAAAATGTTCATGCTTCACTTGTTTGTGCAAAAAAAATACATGAAGGATAAACCAGAAACTAAAGAGATTGCTTCTGTAGCTATACATACATACCTATCATAAAGTGTAATTTATGAATTAGGCAATTTTGTGATAGAAAATTTGTTCTTACATTGATCTTAGCAATGTCAACATACAATTTATCTTCTTTCACCATTCAGTTGAGAACTTTCACTTTGTCAATAAAGGAAGCACTTTATAGCTACTCTTTGGTATATTTGAATTGCCAGCCTCACTACTCTTGCTCTATGGTGATTATTATGAAGGGAAATGAGGGTTACCTGAACACAAGCCCTGTGATACTGTGACAGTCCATCTGGTGACTGGGGTGGTTGCTAAGTGACTAATGGGCAGGGAGCATCTACAGCATGGACTAAGGAATGATTCAAGTCCCAGGCAGCTCAGAGGGGGACATTACAAGATTTCATTATGCTACTCAAAATAGCATGCAATTTAAGGTATTGCTTATTTCTGGAATTTTCCACTTAATATTCTCAGACCTAAGTTGACTGTAACTGCAGATAAGGAGGGACTGCTATACAACCTTCCAATTTTATTTCTATGTCATCAAGTGTTGTCTCTCTGCTGCATCATATCTATGAGAAATTATCCTGCTAATCTGCCAATCTTAAAAAAAATCATTTTGACAGAATGACCTCCATTTTTCTGCTTCCCTTTATAGCTAAATCCTGTGAAAGAGTTGTGAATATTTTCTCCCTGGTTCTTCTCTGTCCATTGTCCATTGAATCCACTCCAACATTAATTTTACTTCTATCACTCCATCGAACTTGTTCTTGTTAAGTCAGCAATAACCTTTACATTATTAAACCCAATACTCAATTAATAGCTATTATAATATTAGACCCATTAGCAGTCAAGTTGATCTCTTTTCTTCTTTAGGAAACTTTTTATTTTTAATCTTCAATTAGTTTCCTGGGATTGAATTTACAGTGTGTTTTTTCCTATATCACTGAGACCAAACTTGCAGTGCCTCATACTCAGTCCTTGGACTTCTTAATTTCTCTGCTTTCTTAACTTCATTGGTGATCTCATTCAATTGCATGCCTTTAAATATCACCTGTATGCAAATGGTCGCTAAATATACAGCTCCAGCCTGGAACACTCCCTGGAATTTCATTCAGTTCTGTATATCTCTGACTGCCTACTCAACATTTCAGATATAAAATAGAAATCTGAAGCTAATATGTTTATTATCTTACCCCTCAAAATCCACTTTATCTGCTGTCTTCCTGATTTCAGGTCATGACAGCTTCATCTCTTCAGTTAGGTCAAAAATCTTTGAATCCTCTCTTTTTGAAATCATCTTTGAATCCTCTTTTTCCTATACTCAAATCTAGTCCAGCAGCAAATCATGTTTAGTTTTATCACCTGTCACCACCTATATTGCTCCCGTTGGTACAAATAACATGGACCTACGTTATGCCAAAAACCTTCTAGTTTTCCTGATCCTAACTTTTCATATGTACCATCTATTTCTGCACAGTGTAGAGAATGTTCCTTTTAAATCATGTTAGATCATGTTACTTTTATTTGAACCTTCCAATATTTGTGCATTTCATTCAGAAATAAAGCTAAAATCCTCAAATAGCATAAAGACCTCATGTATTTTCACCTTGTTATCTCTCTGACTTCATCTACTACTCGCTTCCAATTGCTTTCATTGGTTTGATAGTGTTTAAATGAATGTTAGTTTTGCTAGCAATAGCTTTCAATTATTTTCCTGCTGTTTCTTACACACACCAGGAATAGTTCTTAGGACTGACTGTTCACTATATTTGGAAATAATTTCCCCCACGTATTTTCATGACTCATTTTCTCACCTTCCTCAAGTATTTATCAGAGATTTGGCCCTTAAATTTGCAACCTTTCTAACACAACACTTTTTCCTTTTTACCTGAACATATATATTATAACATAATATATAATTTATTATTTTTCATACTTATTGAATGTCCCTCCTCTTCCTGCAATCTATACTAATAATAGCCTAGGTGGCATCATGCCCTCACATCATCACAAGATGGCTGGCACACGATGGCCATCACAAGATGGCCAAGCACACAGCAGAGGCGGGGCCCAGTGGCCGCTCTGCATGATGAGGCCTGGTGGTCCCACGGCTCTGCATAGAGCTGAGGAGGCTGGTCCAGGCATCTCCGCCACATTGCTCAGAGGAGGCAGGTCCTGATGGAGGTGGCGAGTCGTGTCAGGGGAGGGCAGTTGTGGGCGATCAGGCTGGCAGGGGAGGGCAGTTAGGGGTGATCAGGCTGACAGGGAGAGCAGTTAGGCGTCAATCAGGCCAGCAGGGGAGTGATTAGGGGTTGATGAGACTGGCAGGCAGAAGCAGTTAGGGGCAATCAGGCAGGCAGGCAGGCAAGCAGTTAGGCGCCAGCAGTCCCAGATTGTGAGAGGGATGTCTGACTTCCGGTTTAGGCCCCATTGCTCAGGGATTGGGCCTAAACCAGCAGATGGACATTCCCCAAGGGGTCCCAGATTGGAGAAGGTGCAGGCCGGGCTGAGGGACACCCCTCCCTTCCTCCCCCCAGTGCATAAATTTTGTGAACCGGGCCTCTAGTAGAATATAAGATTCATGAGGACAGCGATGCTTGTTTATTTATTTCTGGTTATATTTCTACTGTATAGAATGATACAGAGTAGGTGTTCGATAAGTATTTATTTGATCAATGAATGAATGAAAATGTCTCAGCTGCATGAGCAATAATTAGAGATAATTTATGCTTCAGCTTTCTTTCCAGATTAAATAATTGTTTTTGTTTTAGATACAGTGTTGTACAAATAAAGTGATAGTAGTATATTTCTCTATAATTCTTAATTTAATCTTCTAGAATAACTTATTGTTTTCCATTAGAGCAAAAAGATATCATGAATCTGGATGATAAAATGCAAAAGACTAAATTAATAACTTATTCTTCAAAGTTTTTTTTCCAAACACTCTATTTTCAAATGTTTAAAGTCATATTTTTAATGAGCTTACACAGAATAAAAATGTTATCCCCCAAGAGAGAAATATAGCCAGGAACAATACCATTCCAAACAAGGTCACATTCACAGTTCTGGTGGTTACAATGTGGACATACTCTTTGGGAGCTACAATTCAACCCTTCTAATAATAATTAAATTATAAATTCTTTTCTCAAAATTATTTTATTTACTTGTACTTTCTCCTTCAACTTCTCCATATATATATATATATATATATATCTTCTCACTATGATATCTGCCTCCAAAATTACTTGAGAATAGATAAATATCCTAAGCCATGTAGTTTTCTGAGGAAAAAAAAAAGGAGAAAGCTTTTAGCCTGGAAGCAAAGATTTATATTTTTCAATAGTGTTAAAATGCATTTTAGTATTTCTAGTAATTGCTTCAATTATTTTCTTAAATCTTTAAAGATTTCTCAAAGCACTTAGGCTTAAAACACATCTAAATGTATAAGAGACAGTTGAAGAATACAGGCAAACCTCAATTTAGTATGTGAAGATGAACATTTGGCCAAAAAAGGGTTGTGTCAATGTATCCACTGAAGAAGATGAAAGAGTAGTCACTGAGTAGCACAGTTTTAATGAACTGACCCAGAGTATAAAAACATAATTAGAGTCATAATTAGAGAACAGTAACTCATACCTGCAATTATATATGAATACCCTACAGTAAAACGCTGGAGTCATTGGTAGAATTGTTGCAGTACTTCAAATGTAATCTAATGTTCACTGTTTTCCTGAGCAAGACAAGTACTTAGGCACTCTATCTTCTCTCAAAGGCAGAATTGAGTAGGAAATGCCCTGTGTAAGGGCACATTTTTAAAACAAAGAATTTTAGCTCCCACATATGAGCAATTGAGCTAACAATAAAAAAAAAAGGTCTGTTTCTTCCACCCTTTAAATACAATACTTTGTACTGCAGAATACCTTAAACATGCAATGAGACAGTTTTATAATTAGTTACAGTTTAAAAATATTCATCTTCATAGGGCAAACTCATTTAGGAGATATCATAAATAGTATCATGAATTAGAGAAATCCTGATATCCTTTAAGTCTAACATAAAATTTACTCCAACATCTAATCATTCCTAGGAACTCAGAATAGAATCCCAGTAAACCGGCAGCTTGTGAGGTGCAGCAGCATCTACTACAAACAATTAATGGATAGACTATCTCACTTTCATATCTGCCATCAAAATATTGAAGAAATAGATCTGGCTTTAATTTGTCTTTCACAACCAGGTAGTTTTTTGTTTCTTCTGTTCTATGTGTACTCTCCAATCCAATCTGCTAAATACATACTTTCTTTCTTGTGCCAACATTCACTGCATGCCTACTATGTGCCAGGCACACAGACAAGTAAGTTGGATCACATCTGATCTCAAATGGATTCTTCATTAACTCCATATAGCTACTGCTTATTGAGCACTTCACACTGGATGAATGGATTTATGACAATGAACACCGTTAATACTCATAACAACCTGTGGGTATGGATGTTGGCATGACTCTAATTTTATCAATGAGAAAACCAAAGCTTATGGAAGTTGAATAACATATCTAAGGTCACAAAGTGAGAAAGTGCAGAGCTGGCGTTGAGCCCAGGCTGACTGATTCCAAAGGCAAGCCTTCAAAGACTGTGCTTTCATACTCTTTTTCAACACGTTGCTCACACTGGCTCTTCTGCATTTTCCCCACCTTTGTATTCCCCCTGTGTATTTACTCTGCAGAACTTTGCCTTTTTTATTCCTGGTGAGCTGATGGTGATCATCCAGCAAAGAGCTTACCTCTTCTCTACACTATTCTCAATTTGTTTCAACTCTCCTGTTCTCTTTCTACTGCTTGAGGAATCTTCCGTCAGTGAATAAAATAATCACTAGTAGGGCAGGAAGAGCAACGGGGGGAAGAATGGTGTTTTAGTCAGAAGGGAACTAATTGGATAAGGGTCAAGAAATACAATTCAAAGTTTGTGGCAGGATCTACTAGTAAAAAGATAAGTAATCCGGGACTTTAATATTAGTCATCATTTTAAAGTATTCCATCGGATCTTAAACAAATTTGCCTTGTAAAGGTGAAGGCGATGAAGTGGCTTTCATTTCTTTAAAACAATGACAACATTGTGTTTGTATGAGGGTCTTCAAAGAGCACCTCAGAGTGCACATGGAATGATAATATATTCACGAAACAGACCAGATATTAGTTATCATTTCAGGTATTGCTCTTGTAGAACCCAAGTCCCCAAGGACACGGGCACAGTCTCTGAAAGCAGTAATGAGATACGTGTGCCTGATGATCTCGGTCTTCTCTGAACACCTCTGTGTGAGGCAGGGACCATGGGGGCTGCTTAGGTTACGCAGGCGTTTCTGCCAGGCAAAGAGAATCAGAAGAAGGAAGATTCTCCCCTTTCTGTCTTAATATAGCATGATTTGGTATACAGTGAGAATAACAGAACAGTATGTTGTAGGTGTTAGAGTTTAAGGGCCATGCTCTTTTTGAGAAGAACTAACTTTTGAATTTATATTTTAATAATAAGGTGAAAATTTGATTAAGGATACATACTTCAGAGACAGAAACTTGGATGCTCCTTGCTAGTTGAATGATCTCAAGTGCTTTGCTTGACCTGCAAAAGCCTCTCCTTACACCATTCATAAAATGAGCATAACAATAAGTCCTCCTGGAATAAATGAAATAATGTTTGCAAAACATCAAAAAAAAAAAAGAATCCCTAACTCACAGCAGACACTTAATCAATAGCAGTTCAATGACAGGTGTTTCAATAATCTTTTTTTTTAATTTCTAAATAAAAGAAGAGAAAAATAAAATATCTCAATGTAGAATTCCAAAGCTTTTCAAGTTTCTTTTTCTTTTAAATGAAGACTGGATTTATTTTCCTGGAAGTCTGGGTAGCCATGTGAGACCAGCAGTGAACTAGAACCTAGAAACATCATGTCAGGATGGATTCGAGTCCATGACACCCATCAGATCAATGCTGGCTCCCTCAGGGAAGGCCCCCTCCTCAGGGATATTCATACTACTTCTGAATTTTTTGATGTCACCAAGCTGAACTGGACACACACACACACATACAACACTCCATGGAGAAAAAGTAAAAGTTTGCTTCTTGACAAGAAAAGAGGAATGATGTTAAATCTTCACTAGTTTCACTTAAATGAAGACACAGCCTTTGCAGTCCCAAGTTCTCTAAGCTATAAAACCTGCAGGCCTCTGCCAGGAATGCTTATAAATCGTGACTCATCCTGCAGCACCCAGTAGCAATCTTCAGGGCTCAATTGGTACTTTTCAATATGATTAGTGCCTTCCCAGCCCGTGAAAGAGCACCTACTTTCCCTTCCACTTAGAAGTGAGCTGGAGGAATGTTTGTTGTTGTTGAGTTTTGCTATGTTACTTGAGCTACTGGAGAATCCCCAGCAAAGACTCCACCAAGAACTGCTGCTGAGCATCCTATGGTGAAACAAAGTGTTACCTCTTTAATCTTCATCTCTGGAGTCAGCGCAAATTATAATTATTTCAATTCATATTTCAACTTCAATCAAAGAATATAAAGCTTGACAGGCTTCCATTTAATATATAGCACCTGATAGACTATCATTTTTGAACTGAGAAATGGGGCTATAGGGGACTAAAAAATTCTTGGCACTGATTCACACAATAAAATAGAGTAGCCTTTTTGGTGAGCATAGAAATTTTCTGTTAGTACTTCCAGTGTAATATCAGAACTCTTCCATAATGAAATTATAGGGTATTTTTGGTAATTTTTTAAAGGACCCTATATTATCATTGTGCATGCTTTTGATGATAATTTCCTGAAACTTTTTATAGTACGAGTGCAGCGACAGCTAAGATTTTAAGGGACACTTTTTTTTTTATTATCAGTATTTAAGAGAGAAAGAACATGATGTGCAAGAGGTTTAGTAAAACAGATACATGTGAAAGTTGTATGCTTCCAGGAATGCAGCCAATAGAGACAGGAAATCATTTGTATGCCTAAGAATGTCATTAAATCTATAAAGAAAAGAATATATAGTTTATGAAAAAATAAATAAAAAAGAAGTAATTTGTGAGAGAAAATATGGATAGCAAATGTACTTCATAACCAAACTTGGCCAAGAAAGATTATGGTCTAACACGGCGATTTTCAACGAGTGTGCCACAAAAAAACTTTGAAACATGCAATACCTGACTATTTAGTCAGGGGTACTGACCTCTTTTCCCTTAGATTGTCAAATTAAAAAAAATACAACATCCAACACAACAATAGCCATAAGTATGAGTGAATCAAATTATACCTACATTTTTTGTCAGATTGGCAAAAATATAATCTGTTTTTTTTTTGGTGTGCCACAGAATTTTAGTAATTAGTTTATGTGTGCCATGAATTAAAAAGGGTTGAAAGTTGCTAATCTAGCATATACACAGTCATAAATAAATAAAAGAGAAATGAGGACAGTAAAAAGGAGACATTAAAAATGGGATTATTGCCAGTGGACATCGTGTTCTTCTATGAGATTATGAGGAAAGCATCCCAAGGACCCCTGCATGGGAAACTATGGTGTGGCAAGGTTTCTTTGAGTTCTCAATGCAAACATTAAAAGAATGCCCCTCCTGGGTCCTCAATGCCCCATTTGTATCCATCCTGCCATGGAAAAAGGTCAACTGTGTCTTCAGCAAGGCCAGTGTCCACAGTTTCTGCTTCATATTAATATGAGCTTGCACAGTCTGCCCCCGGCATCAGTTGCAGCTAGACTGTGCATTGAGGAGGGGTGTGGGCAGGGAATGCTTCTTTGTTCCCCTGGCTCCTGGATTTTTATCATCTTGGCCTTGGAATAAACCAGGAGCTTTTTCAAAATAGCCAATCAATTTACCAAGCTTTCTGGGGCTTGTGTTGGGCTTGTGTTGGATCTATCCCTGACCAATGATCCTCTTCTCAGGTTAGACTGACAGGTCTCTATGTCAAGCACCTTTCCCTGCACCACATTGACTTCTATTGCACATGTGTTTACTTCTCCTGGTCCCTACTCCCCTCTCATCACTACCCCCGCCCCCCGCTCTACAATCCTGTACCAGGAGCGAAGAGAGGGGTGTTCATCTTTGGTGGGACCATGCTGTGATTCCTTAGGGCAGTGGTTCTCAACCTGTGGGTCGTGACCCCTTTGGCGGTCGAACAACCCTTTCACAGGGGCCGCTTAAGACCATCCTGCATATCAGATATTTACATTATGATTCATAACAGTAGCAACATTACAGTTATGAAGTAGCAATGAAAATAATTTTATGGTTGGGTCACAACATGAGGAACTGTATTTAAAGGGCCAGAAGGTTGAGAACCACTGCCTTAGGGTGTATGTGAAGATGTAGCTTCCTAGTAAAGCAAGTAGGCTCATATTACTCAGGCCATTAGGCTCAACAGTGTCGGATTCCCTTTGTTTACTTCTTCTTATTTAGCTAACTATGGTAACAGGATGAAGAAAATTAATGAGAAAAAATTATCTATCTATGAGAGAGATTACTGTTGAAGGTGAATAAAGTCCATAAATAAATGTACTGGTATTATTTTCAGAACACTTTTATTTTTAATCTTAGGAATCAAATACAATAAAAAAAATAATAGTGATCTAAGGGACTTCCGAATTGTTCTAAGTGCAAAATTAAACTTTAGTTCTATTTCAAATAGGGAGATGGAGGAAAAAGGCAACCAAAAATCTGTTCATGAGAAAGCAATTTGGTATTACTTGTTGAATATACTATCAGAATCAACTACTATAGAATATTCTCAATATTGCTCTGACTGCTCAGTGATACACTTTTCTTTAATACTCAAGATCCAAGATTAACAAATATAAAGAAACTAGAGGTCCAGTGCATGAAATTTGTGCACGTTGAGGGGGGCCCTCAGCCTGGCCTGCACCCTTTCCAATCTGGGACCCCTCAGGACCCCACAGGGACCGGGCCTAAACTGGCAGTTAGACATGACTCTCACAATCCGGGACCGCTGGCTCCTAACCGCTTGCCTGCCTGCCTGATCGCCCCTAACCACCTCTGCCTCGGCCCTGCACCCAGAACCCAAGCTTCCCTCCTCCAACCGGCTGCAGGAACCCAAGACCTGGGCGGGCTCCGTCCGGGCTGGCTGCAGCCGCAGGTGCCTGGGACCGAGGATGGGTTGCTTCTCCCAGGCCGCAGCTGCAGCCACTGGCGCCCGGGACCGCAAGTGGGTGGCTTTTCCCGGGCCCAGCTTTGTCAGAAAGGATGTCTGGAAGACGTCCTGTCTAATTAGCATATTGCCCTTTTATTAGTATAGATTTTCCTTGCTGAAATTACTGTATAAATATCAGTGGTCGTTTATTGAGCACATATAACTTACTTGAGCACATTCATCTATTTAGTTTATTCCTTAAAACAACCACACAGTATGGCCAGTGGTTGAGCCTCAACCTATGAACCAGGAGGTCAAGGTTCAATTCCAAGTCAGAGCACATGCCTGGGTGGCAGACTCAATTCCCGGGGGGGGGGGGGGCATGCAGGAGGCAGCTAATCAATGATTCTCTCTCATCATTGGTGTTTCTATCTCTCTCTCCCTTCCTCTCTGAAATCAATTATATATATTGATATATTGATATATTTTGTTATCCTATCTAATAAAAGACAAAAAGGGTAATTGACTGTACCTTCGCTACACTTCCCATTGGCTAATCAGGGCAATGTGCAAATTAACTGCCAAGAAAGATGGCGGTTAACCGCCAACAAAGATGGCAGTTAATTTGCATATGTAGGCACCAAGCGTTGGAGCGAAGCCGGCTGGCCCCAGGCAGGAGCAGCGAGCGACGGCCGGCATGGCAAGCAAAGAGCAAAGAGGGGAGCCCGCCACGCGCCGCAGCCTCCGCCACGCCCCGGACCTCTAGTATATATATAACAAAAACAACCACGCATTTATCTTTATCTATAGCTAGGATAGATGGAAACAGAGAAGAAAATTGCTAAAAGCACACAGCTTACATGGGTTAGAAATTAAATCTATATGTGCATGATGTCAGATCACTCAGTTATTAAACATGACTGACTAGAAGTGTTACCGATAAAAATGTAATATTCCCTTCCCCATTGAATGCTGGGGGTCAGGTCCTTATGACATCTCCAGAGAAAGAACTTTCTGAGACTTGCACAGGAGGATGGGTGATTTTTATTTGCATGGAATTGCATCCTTGGGTAGACAAAGTCCCTTCATCCAGTCTTAGAAGATGTGCAGCTGGGGATTCAGTAGAACTAGAAGCAAAGCCAGCATCCAAAGTTTTCTTTCCATGTTGGATTTGCCCGATGAGACAGGTGTCTTCTCCGGGGTGTGTGAAACTTTAGCTTCCTGGCAAAGCTGCACAAATGAATTCCTACACTATTTGGACTTTCCTTTGTTCCTTTCCAGTTATTCATAACTAGGTTAAATTACAAAGGTATCAGAGGGAGCTGGTATGTGTAATTGGGAGAGTTATTTACATGATAGATGCCTCATTATTACTTTCCTATCTTTCTATTTATTAGCTACTTAACTCATATATTAATTACCTTAGCTCCATTTTGGAGGAAGACAGAGTAAAAAAAATGTTTATAGTAGTGTGGATGAAAAGGGGACAATACTAAACCTGACAAGCTCAAGGGAGGGCTGCATGGAGGCCTTACAAACTCAGAGACCTACAGCAACCACATAGGATGGTCTGAAATGAAAACTTTTTAACTACAAGTGGTAATGGCAGGGAGTCAGGTCTGAGGGAAGTATTTTTCCCTAACAAAGATCTATCTTCACCTTAACTGAGCCTGTCATCTTTTTGCATCTGGAATAACAGACCTGATAACATGCCTTTGGAATAACAAAGTAATTTCCTTTTTTCCAAACCCCTCAAAGCACAAGCATTATACCAGAGCAGAGACCAAAATCCCCTCGTTGTTATTGTTATTATGTTAATTGTTGACTCTTAACTATCCTTTAACCTCCTCTGCAAAAAAGATATGTGTCTATCATGTTACTTTTTATCCAATCCCAGAGGGTCTCCCCCTCCCCTGCTTTGCTTTCTCCTGCCTCCCTAATCTATCACCAACACATTTCATGTAACCCACTTATGCCTCTTCTTTTGACTGTAATGTATAAAATAAGGTGCAAAACTGCCATTTTCCAGAGCATTTTCTCAATCTGTTGAAGTTTTGCTTTCTGGCAATTGTTGTCAGTTTGGCTCAAATAAACTCATAAAAATTCTCTATAGGTTTGAGCATTTCTTAGGGTGACAGTAGATAATAGCAAGATAATAGATAAATACACACACACAAAAATAAATCTCTCCAGATAAGCTTTAAGTTCCTTGAAAACATTTTCTACTCTTTTGTGTGTTCTTTTTCTATAATAGACAGATTAGTATAAACACAGAAGATATCCTCCTTAAGTACTTATTGAATAAATCATTCTGGTCATTCTTGTTAAATGTCCAGAGTCTACCAAAGAAGAACTAATAAGATCTATCTTCAGAATTACAAAAATAAATAAGACTCAGGGAGAGACAAGAGAATTGGAGAATAGTGAAAATCTGATAAAACAAACATATATGACTAGAGGCCTGGTGAATGAATTGTTGCACCAGTGGGGTCCCTCAGCCTGGCCTGTGAGGATCGGGCCAAAACTGGCTCTCCAACATCCCCCAAGGGTCCAAGATTGGGAGAGGTCGCAGGCCAGGCCAAGGGACCCCACCGGTGCACGATCCGGGCTGGGGAGGGACCACAGGAGGGCTCCAGGGTATGTCTGGCCCCTCTCGCCCAGGCCCAATCAGCTGGACCCCAGCAGCAAGCTAACCTACTGGTCAGAGAATCTGCCCCCTGGTGGTCAGTGCATGTCATAGTAACCGGTTGAACGGTCAAACAAATGGTCAGACACTTAGCATATTATATAGGCTACCTTAATAATAATATGTATCATTTATTGCCATTTATTTTGTGCTAGGCATTGTTCTAAGAACTTTACACAGACTGACATCTTTTAATCTGCATTACAATCCTGTGAAGAATTAAACCAAGCATTATAAAATTATAAATATTAAAACATTTTTAAAAGTTTATTTTAGAATAGTCTTAGCTTTACAGGAAAATAGCAAAGATAGGATAAAGTTCTCATATCCTACACCAAGTTTGTCTTATTATTTACATCTTAGGGTTCTCCAGAACAGAGTAATAGGCCAACAGAAGATGGAGACAGAAATATCTATATAAAGAGGTTAGTTATAAATAATTGGTTTGTGTGATTATGGAGGCTAAGCAGTTCCATTGTCTGCCTTCTGCAAGCTGATGGTGTAAAGTCCAGTCTGAGTGTAGGAGAAGAGCCAGGTCCATTTCAAAAACAGTCATACAGAGAAAGCAAATTCTCTTTTACCCTGTCTTTTGGATTGGATGGGGCTCTCTGGCATTGGGAAGGGCCTTTTGCTTAATTCAGTCTGCTGATTGATATGTTAATATCATCCAGAAACACCCTCACAGACACACCTAGAATAATGTTTAAACAGATATTTGGGCACCCTGTGTCCAATCAAGTTGACATATAAAAATAACCATCACAGCCTGACTGGTGTGGGTCAGTGGTTAAACATTGACCTATAAACCAGGAGGTCATGGTTCAATTCCCAGTCAGGGCACATGCCTGGGTTGGGTTGAAGCCTCAATCTCCAGTAGGGGACATGCAGGTGGCAGCCAATCAGTGATTCTCTCTTATCATTGGTGTTTCTATCTCTCGCTCCCTCTCCCTTCCTTTCTGAAATCAATAAAAATATATTTAAAATAAAAAATAAGCATCACAGAATGATACTTTTTTCACAATTAATGAACCAATATTAATGCATTATTATTAATATTATACTTTACTGTGATTAAGTTTCTTGTGGCTTTGATATTTTCTCAGACTTACCTGGTTTTTGAAAATGAGAGTTTTGAGGAGTTACTGATCAGATATTTTGTTTTGTTTTTGCCCTACTGATGTTTTCTCAGACTTACCTGGGTTTTGAAAATGAGAGTTTTGAGGAGTTACTGATCAGATATTTTGTTTTGTTTTTGCCCTACTGATGTTTTTTTCTAATGATTAGACTGGGACTATAGGTTGTCGATAAAAGGTCACAGAGGAAAGGGTCATTTTCATTATATCATATCAAAGGTACTTAATATGAAAATGACTTATCACTGTTGATATTAACCTTGATCACCTGGCTGAGATGGTATTTATGAAGAAAGTTGATTTGCACAGCCAACCACTAATTAATGGGGAGTTATATTTTACCTCTTTGAGGTCAGAGTAGCTACTTAAGGTATTTGGAATTTTTCTGCATGGGAGATTAGTCTATTCTCTAACATTTATCTATTTATTCAATTGCTTATTTATATCATTTATGGACTCATTGTATTTATCCTATACTTGGAGTTATAATACAATACTGCTTTATATTGTTGCTCAAATTGTTCCAGCTCTGGGGATTTGAAGCTCTTAAAGTTGCCTTCTTTGTTCTTAACCTGGGGGTAAAGCCTATAAAAAAAAATGGGTTTCCCCCTATGATTGGTGACCTTAAGGAGTTTCTCATTCTCATACTAGTCCACACTCAGCCTCTCACAATTAACCCAAAAGACTTAAGTGCTCCCAACAGTTTATTGCTTATGCGACTTCTGATCTGGCCCAGGTAAAGGGCTCTGGTTTCTAACTCTGGATGGGGCTGTCTCTCCAGATTTTAGGATAGCAGTTTGCCCAGCAGCTTCAGTTCTCTGTTGGATCCAAGAAAATAATCAACTTTCAATTTGTTTAACTTGTTCTTGTTGGGAGGACAGGAATGTAGCCTTCTAGCTCTTTACATGTGAAAGCTGAAATAGAAAATATTCAACCACCTTTGACCTACTGTTATTACCCCCCTTTTTTTTTAACAGATGGTGAAATAGAAAGCCAAAGAGGTCACATAATTTGCCTGAGGTTATACTCTGGGAATTGCTGAGTCATGGACTGAATTCAGTCTGATTCTGGTAGTCACTATCTTAACCACTATGGTGTACTTCCATAATATTGTATAACATAACACAGTCCTATATAATAAAGAGATAATATGCTAATTAGAACAAACAGCATAATGACCATCTGGACAACCTTTCAGATGACCCATCCAGACGACCTTCCAGACGAAGCCAGGGCTGCGAGGGCAGAGAGCCTTGCATGAATTTCGTGCATCAGGCCTCTAATATCGTATATAATAAAAGCCTAACATGCAAATTGACCGAACAGCAGAACGACCTGAGTAACAACCGGTCGCTATGATGTGCACTGACCACCAGGGGGCAGACATTCAATGCAGGAGCCAGACCAGCTAAGTTGGGTGCCAGTAGGGGCCCTCTGATCGCCCCTCTGGTCACCCCACAGATCAGCTCTGATTGCCAGCCAGGCCTAGGGACCCTACCCATTCACGAATTTTGTGCACTGGGCCTCTAGTTAAATATATGATAGAGTTATGATGGACTAACAGAAGGGAGTGGTTAATTTCAGTAACTACCTAAGGGAAAGCCTAATGAAAGGGGTCACAGTGAACTGGTGCAGAGAATGAGGGGTTTACCAGGCAATGGAGGGTGAGTACTTTTGGGCAAAGAAACACTAGGAATAAATGCATAGAGACATTAAAATTTAAAAAGAAGGTCATCTGTTCAGATTTACTTGTTGAAATAGAGCTGATAAGTCTGAAGACAGACCCTGTGCCTTGTGAAGGGCTGTCCTAAGAATTGTGCCTGGAATTTATAATTGACAAAGAATGAATATATCTTTTAAAGTGAGGAAAGATGCATTGGAAAGATGCATTAGAATGATGGCCCATAATAGGTGAGTAATTGGTAGCAATACATTTTTTTACTACATATACTCTCTCTGTTGATATTTAAGGCTTTCGCAGTATATAGTATCTATAGTGGATGGCCTTCATGAGAAGTTTTCTCTGTGTTTTGATTACTGACATCACAGAGATTTAAACTCATAATAAAGCTACTGTTTATTACTTACATGATCATTGTTATTATTATTTATATGTAAACAAGTCCTGTTACTAAAACTACACTTTTAATTAAAAAATAACAAGTACCTCAAAATTAATTTTATGAAAAATTATTGAACATAGTCATAATTTTAGGAAAAGCAATTTAAGCAAACAATAGGCAATACACTTATAACACAAATTCTCTCACCCAGCACACCTGTTTTCAATGTGACTTAGGATAATCACTGTGATGATGTATGTAAGGTGAAATCTATTCTTACCTTTTTCTCTAAATCCTTTAAGTTTTGGCACTGTTTATGCACACCTCAGCAATGTTCTTCCAGACTACATTTCTGCAGAACAATATATGGCAAATGAAATTTTGTGTTCAATTCTTTATCAGCTTACTTCTATACTGACACTCATTTTTCTCCATGCTTTTCGTGCTTTCATTGCTATTGGCATTATATAATTTATCTACATATCCATGCTGACCTCAACTAAACATTGAAACTCAAAAGGAAGACAAAGACAATTGCTTGTCATTTCTGAGTCTTATATCTTTTTTCTTTCACCCTTCAATAGGAAGCCAAATATTTAAAAATACAGTCGAGCATTGCTTAAGGACAGAATACTACATTCTGAAAAATGAGTCATTAAGTGATTTTATCATTGTGCAAACATAATGGAGAGTACTTAGACAAACCTAAATGGTATAGCCTACTACAACCTAGGCTATATTGTATAGGCTAATGTTCCTAGGCTATATTGTACAGCATGTTACTGCAGGCAATTGTAACCCGTGGTAAGTATTTGTGTATCTAACATATCTAAACATAGAAAAGGTACAGAAAAAATGCAATATGAAAGATTAAAAAATGGTATACCTCTATAGGGCACTTACTACGAATGGAGCTTGCAGGACTGGAAGTTGCTCTAAGTAAGTGAGTGTGTGGTGAGTGAATGTGAAGGCCTAGGGCAATACTGGACACTACTGTAGACTTTATAAACACGGTCCCACAAGCCCTCCCCCTGGTTCCTTCTGACAGGGTCAGAAATAGGACATTTAAGCTGTCAATGCTGCTCCATAAGGGATGTGGGTTGCATACATTGTTGGAAATAATGAGTAGAATCTGGCTGAGTAAGGCATGGATCACCAAAACAGTGACTGTCAGGAGGGGGTGAGAGGTGGCCCAGGAGTAAGTAGGAATAAGAAATCAAGATGGAGAGTTAAAAGAACATAACAGATTGTCATTGCAATGTGGCGTTGACTGTTGGATGTTGGTGCAAAAGTCAGGAGTGGAATTCTGTGGCATCCTTTAGAAAAGAGGGTGTTTAACATGAAGAAGGTATAGGGCTGAAAACTCAGTATTTTGACTTTGAAAATTTGTTTTCAGTTCCATTGACCTCATCTGGGACAAAAGGCTCTCTCTGGCATTGAATTGGTGGAAGAAAAAAATTTATCTATGGTTTACATCATTACAATCTGAAAATATTTCCAAGTACAGGACAGGCTGGCTCCACTCTACCACAAAAAGTATTTACTACAGTGGCAGTGGCGCTTAATTTTTGTTAAGGTATCTCCTGTGAATCTATGACCATGTACAGGATCTTAAGTCCTCAACAAATAATTTACAGTAATGTTCTCTGAAGATTATTAAGCACGATTTGGGGGGCTGTAGCACCCTCTGAATAGGTAGGCTGGGGAACCAGGCTCCTCTGTGCTAAAACACGTCAGTGGTTGGCTGACTAGGATGTAATCTGTGCACTCAATTCCTCCTGAACCATATATTATTTCATTGCTTATGGGAAATCAGCTTTATTATAATTTTTGGGGGAGCACCAGTATGCATACAGTCTGTCATTGATCAAAACATTATGTGGCACATGACTATACTAAAAGGAATTTTAATACTGAAATCATTAAGAGACTCGGTGTTCCTACTTTCTAGTGTTCAAAATCTAGGTTAGTATAAGGGATGCTCGCTAACTCATTTACTCTCAGTGGTCACTAATTTAAAGTGGGAAAAATTCCATACAGTAATTTCAAGCAGGTTTTATTACATGATTCTCTAAAATTATAACAGGAGGATTTTTGAGAGAAAAAGTTACCCTGGGCTGCAAGTAGACTACCTGCTCATTATTCTGCAGGACTACAATGAGGGAAGGACTCTGACCCCAGCTGTTCAGAGACAATGAAACTAAGGAAAGGTGAAAAAAACCAAATTAAGTAAAAAGACAAAATCACTAATTCACAAAATGAATCCAAAATGAATAATCAAACAAAAATAGGGCAAAGAAGGTGAGAAGAAATAGATATAAAAATGGAAGCATAGGAATGATAAGGCTGGGGGAGGGTGTAAAGCAAGACAATGGAGTATCTATTAAGCGACTACCTTAAAAAAACTGAACATCAAATACAAAATATAAAAAGTTAAGAAAATGTGCTCCATTCTCTCTGTGTCTCTGTCTTTGTCTCTGTCTTGGTGCTTCTAAATGTGGGAAAATACTTATTTTAAGAAAAGGAAGGTCATAATGGCCTACCCAAAGCTCATAGGAAAGCAACATTTTAGGCTCCATGGGACTAGCAAGAGTAGATACACAATCATCAATAAACAAACAACAAAAATGACAGTTCTAGCAATCTAAAATTTAATTTAAGGTTTTATAAATACATTAATTTTAGTGAAACAAAAACAAAAATTATCATGAAGCAGATAAATCTCAAATGACCATGGACAATGTTAGTGATATATGAATAGTTTTAAACAAAAGAAAACCCTGAAATTATTATATTATCCAGTGTGAAATAACTTGTTTGATTGTTAAATTGTAAATTTTCCTCAATGCCTACTATATAAAATATACAACATATATAATATATTCATTGCATTAATAAGTATTTAGTATGTCAAATATCAAATAGATTACTAAGGTTGATTACAGGCAATTCAATGATTCAAAGAAAGCATCTAAATTAAGAAAGTAAATGGAGAGAAAAAAACTTGTAAAAAATTCAAAGAGATGTGAATGTAATGGGTCAAGCAGCCTTTATCTGCTCAGAGGATTTTGCAAGAATAAACCTATTAAAATAATCAATTTTCTGCAAATCTTGCCCAGTTGATCCTATGCTTATAATGAAACTCATTTAAATCAATATTTGATAAATGCCTAAATGAATAAAAATGAAATGAATAAATGAATGGAAAGGGAACATAAATACTAAGTGGTGGAAATTAAATGAATAATTCTCTTGAAATCAGCTTCACTCAAGTTTGCCAGCATTTTATACAGAGTAATGCCATCTAAAATGGTAATTTGAAAGGATCCTGTTAACAAATTTATCTACACAGAAGTATATAAATTTATGGCTGTAATCAGTATACTCTAAATATACTTTGTTAAGTACTCTGTCCTTTAAGTTAGTTGAATGATTTTTTCCCCACTGAGTTAGATTATCCCACATTTCTATCAGTAATTTTCTAACATTGATACCACTTATATTCCTGGGAACAGGAGAAATCCTTCTCCATGTGTTTTCTTCTCAGAACATTAAGCATATTAGCCTACTTACTCTCTTCTTTACTATCCCTCTTACTCTTCTGGAACATTTCCAATGTCTCCTCTGTGGCTACTTTTGGATTAGATCAATACACACCATATTGAATACCAATCATGCTGGTTTGTAAAATTCAGATAAGGGGATGTTTTATGCTTGTCTTCTGACTAACCAAGATTTTTTAAAATTCCTAAATTAATATTTTAAAAGAGATATGGCACATAAAGGGCACCCATTTTCCAACTATGAAGAAAAGTAACTAGAATTATTAAAAATAAGGTGTGTGATTATTTTATAACAATTAGGGTTTCATACATTTAAATTTCTTGAAGAACAAGTTCTCAGGTATAGCTCAAATAAATAGATACACCTCATGTGTGATTAGAAGAGTGATTATTTAGTTAAGTCTGTATTTTTTATATTCATGAAAACTTTTTGAACAATTAAAAAGATAGTATTTTTTTAAACTTTCAATCTTAACACAATTAATTTGCTTAAAGTACAGATTCATTTTGAAGAGTGCAAAGGTAAACGTTAGCTTAATTCTCTCTGAATTATTGCCAAATACAAATTTGTGGGCTCTAAATTCTTAAAGTACTTAATTCTAGTTTAAAAAATAATAAATCTACAAAGTTCTAATTATTAATCCAACAAATGGAAGGCATATACTTTTTGAAAATGTATCAAATTAGCTAGTGGGAAACTTTGCCACTGAGCCAGATCTATATTTGGCTCACTATACAAACACATAGGTTTTAGCCAAATGTTTCAAGTGTAGAATTATCTAAATACTAGAGGCCTGGCGCATGAAATTCATGCATGTAGTAGGTCCCTCAGTCCAGCCTGAGTCCTCTCGAAATCCGGGACCCCTCAGGGGATGTCAGACTTAAACTGGCAGTCAGACATCCCTCTCACAATCCGGTTCACTGCATGCACCAGTGACCATACTTTTCATACAGGTGAAAGGCATCTTGCTGTTGTATGGGCAGCTACATTTTTAATCAGGGGAAGTAGTACCATTTTCCCCATCTTATGGGTGGAAAAACTGAAGCAGAGTCCCCATCTTATGGGTGGAAAAACTGAAGCAGAGAGAGGTTAAGTAATTGGCTTTCTCACACAGTTATAAGTGTCAGAATCAGGGCTGACCAAAAATGTGCAAGCCAGAGTCCATGCATGTCATCGCTGCATCATCCTGTTTTTTCAGTGTTAGAGTAGCCTTACCAGGTTTTAATTTTTAAATCTAAGAAACTGTTCCCAATATATAGGGTAGGGTCCCTAGGCCTGGCCAGCAATCAGGGCCACCTATGGGGCGACTGGCAGGCAGGGCAATCAGGGGGCCCCTGCTGGTAACTGCCTTGGCTGGCGGCCTGGCCCGTCCGCTGGCCGGCCTCGCCCCCCGATTGCCGCTGCTGGTCACCTCCCTCTCAGGGGGCTGATGCTCAATGCAGGAGCTGGAGTGTCTGCCCGCTGGTGGTCAGTGTGCATCATAGTGACTGGTCGTTCTGCTGGTGATTCCACCATTTGGTCGATTTGCATATTAGGATTTTATTATATAGAATTTTTAGTGTTTTTTAATTTACTTTTTACAATTATATTGATAGATATAATGTTATAATTAGTACGTACAGAGGAATATATAACATGTAAAAATAAAAATGCTTACAAATACTATTAATTACTTTGAATACCCCCAACTTAATAAGCAGACCTATTCTAGAGCTTGTGCAGTTGCATTGTTATCCTCTTCATTGCTTTGCCCTGCCTCTTCCATGTTTATCATTCTGGTGAGGCTTTAAAATAGTTTTATTACGTATTAGAGGCCCGGTGATCAGGGCCATCTTCCCCAGCTGCCCGCAGCCGGCCCTGCCCACCGCCGCCACCCACCCCAAGTTCCCCATTCACCATTATGTGATCGGTGCCTGACGGCCAGGGGAAGGGACCGAGAGGTCAGCTGTTCCCTCCCGCTCGCTGGCCCCGCCCCCACAGGAGGTGGCTATCAGGCTATGAGAGCCTGCCGGCTGGGGAAAGTGACCAAGAGGTGGTCAGTGCACCTCATATTGACTAGTCCAGTGGTCATTCTAGTCATTCTGCTGTTAGTGTCAATTTGCATATTACCCCTTTATTATATAAGATGTTTATATCCCTAGAAGATCAGTTATTCCTTCCTGTTTTTTGTTCCATAAAAGTAACATAATATTTGTAATTTTCTGGAACCTATTTTCACTCAAAAATATTTTTTGAACACAACACTGTCTAGCTATAATTCATTGATTTTTATTTTGATAATTATTCCAATTTTGAGCACATGACATTTTATTCTGAGAAGTTATACTATGGTGTTTTTTCTCATTCTTTCATTTGCTAGATATTTATTATTTTATATTGTGCATGTTATTATATCATTTAATATTATAGCATTAAACACCTACTAACTTCTCATCACTATTTTAATAGAAAGAAAACACACACACCACACACACAATTTTCCAGTCTTCATGGAGCTTGGGTGAGCATGCTAGTGAGAGTGAGCATTCTTATATGTTATACATATGGAACCATCTCTCATACAGTATCCAGATATACCAATTTATAGGATAATAGAAGAAGTGAGCACTTTATTAATATTAACTATTCTCTACATATGGTTAAATGGGTTTTCACTCTAGTCAGTAGTAGGTAAGTGTCAATCGACATCCTCTTCAAATGTTTGTATTGTCATTCTGTAAACATCTGTCAATTTAGTAGGTGAAAACTTATGTCTTATTTCATTTCAATTTTTATTTTGTGAGGTTGAACATTATTTTTATATTTACCTGCCTGTTTTCTTTTGGTGAAAAATGCATTTGTGTCTTACCCCTCTTTTCCTATTGTATTCTTTATGTTAATTTATAAAAATCCTCTCTCCATACTGGATAATAATTCTTTATTAAATATATAATCCCATTTTCTTTATGTAGTTTTCCAGTAGCAAATAAATAGAAGTTCCTAATTTTTAGGCCCACCAAAAAAACAACAACAACAAAAACACATAAAACAAAAAAACAACAACAAAAAACACTGAGCATAAGGGTAACTTTTGTCTCTCCTAGAGCAATAGGAGATATAAGCAGAAGTAAAAATTATAAGGGGTCCTGAGAGCCTTAAGAAAGCCAACAAACTAGTCTGAACACTGTGTTTACCTGTCCTGGCTGTGCCTATATATGTCTCACTGCAGATGTGATCAGAGCTCATATTATAAACCTCCTCTGTTCACCCATGAAAATCTATATATATTCAACCGTCTTAGTTGACAATTCTGCATTTGCATTATTTCCGGTTGCCTAATATAAACTTTTAAAAATAAAACCTAGTTTTCTTTGAGATGCAGACTCTTCATTGAAGCCCATGTACTGGCCTGACTCCCCTATAGGAGTGGTTCTGATATACTTGAAATTAATTTAGTCTTTTTTTTACTGTACTTGGTACAGAAATAGGCTTGTGATGCAACTCAAATAGAGGTTTCTTGAAGCTTCTAGAAAGGCCTTTTCTGTTCTGGAGGTACCTAAGGTGGGGGTGGCAGAGAGCTTTGTTCTTCTGGGTACTGTTTTAACCAGATGTAAGTTCTAGGACTACTACAGCTATCATAACTGTAACTGCCTCAGGACAAAAGGACACGAAGAGAAGCAGAGAGGAGAGAATTATATACAGAATGGAACAGGATTCCAACCAACTCCATCCCTGGACCTTCACTCATGGGTGCTTAGGAATTTATAATTTTTAAGGTCAATTTGAGTTCTACTTTATGTCAGGTGACTATTCATCACAATTTGTCTAAGATCAGATGGTTTATGCCTCTTGTCTCAGGCATAAACAATTGTGCCCCTTTATTATCAAAATTGCCCTGGTTTGGATGACAAATTATGTAGTCATCAGGGCCTGTTTTATGGGTGTTCAGTGTGAGAGTCCAGGTCCTTGCACTCAGAAGGGTTCTCCTCTTGAGGTTTAATGCTTGGAGTTTGCATCTTAACATTCTTCATAATTGTATCTTGGAATTTGTGGGTTTCAAGTGAAGCCCAGTGACACAATGGAGCATGACTCAGAGACTCGGAGCTCACATGCACTTACATCTCTCACCACCTCCCCAGGGTGGGCTCCTGAGTGCTTCTCTTTGCCTGCACCCAGCAGCCTCTGCCACTTCCCACTCCTGCCTGGAGCTTGGATGCAGAGACAGGGTGAGTTCATGTCTGGTGCAACAAGTGTCCTGGTTTGGCCCTACGCACCTATGTGGATCTGCACTTCTGTGAGTTTCTCTGTGCCTGAGGGGAGAGTGACATTAAATAGAGAATTTTAAAATCATCTTGACAGGTAAATAGAGAAACCATGAAACTAAGGAAAAACTTTTTTTTCTTATTCTTTGAACAAGGAGCACTACATTTTCATTTTGCAATGGACTTTAAAAATTATGTAGCTGCCCCTGGCAGTCATTCTAACAAACGCAAAAAGTCATCCTATGTGACACAGCAGATTCTCTGTCCATTAACTTTACAATAAGCAGACCAGGACCAGGCATACACAGCAGGGCCTCCATGATGTTCAACTACAAGATTATAGTTCACAGAATACTTTGTGTGAATGGCACATGAATGGTACCCCCTGGGCTTACACAATGCACAGTACTAAGATCTATTTACAGAAAAGTATCCTTACCAAGAGAAACAACTTAGGAATAATAATTCTAAATCTAAAAATTTTTTTGTCCTCATATATGTTCTGTTCAAGACTCTTTTAATGATTTAGTAATGCATTTGGTTTTATTTGATTAACCAATTTCTTTGGGGTAATTAAGTTTTAAGTTATAAATAGAAATTCTCTGGATTTTTTACAATTTGAAATGAGTATGATTTAGTAAAACATTACTAATACAGGTATGCCTCATTTTATTATACCTTGCTTTATTGTGCTTCGCAGATACTGTGTTTTTTAAAAGTTGAAGGTTTGTGGCAGCTATGCGTCAAGCAAGTCTGTTTGTGCCATTTTTTCCAACATTTGCTTACTTTACATCTCTGTATCACATTATAGCAATTCTTGCAATAGTTCAAACTTATTATTATTATATTTGTTATGGTGATCTGTAATTAGTGACCCTTGATGTTACTATTGTAATTGTTTGGGTCACCACAAACAATTCCTGTGAGTCAGCAAACGTAATCCCTAAATGCTGTGAATGTTCTGACTATTCCACCAGTGATTCCCTCATCTCCCTCACTTTCTTTGTATCTTCCTATTCCCTGAGACACAACAATACTGAAATTAGACCAATTAATAACCCCACAATGACCTCTAAGTACCCAAATAAAAGGAAGAGTCTCATGTCTCACACTTTAAATCAAAAGCTATAAATGAATATACTGGTACTTAGTGAAAAAGACATGTCTAAAAGCTAGGCCTGTTGTGTCAGTTAACCCAGTTGTGAAAGCAAAGGAAAAGTTCTTGAGAAAAATTAAAAGTGCTACTCCAGTAAACACACAAAGAATAAGAAAGCTAAACAGCCTTATTATTGATACAGAGAAAGTCTTTATAATCTAGGTAGGAAATCAAACCAACCACATTTCCTTAAGCCAAAGCCTAAACCATAGCAAAGCCCTAACTCTCTTCAATTCTATGAAGGCTGAGAGAGGTGAGAAGGCTGAAGGAGTAACTTTTGAAGCTAGCAGAGTTTAGTTTATGAGTTTCAAGGAAAGAAGCTCTCTCCAGAACATAAAAAGTACAACGTGAAGCAGCAAGTGCTGATATAGAAGCTGCAGCAAGTTATCCAAAGATCTAGCTGAGATAATTAATGAAGGTGGCCACACTGACCAACCAATTCGTCAATGCAGATGAAATGACCTTATATTGGAAGATGCCATTTACGACTCTCATAGCTAGAAAGGAAAAGTCAATGCCTGGCTTCAAAGTTTTAAAAGACAGGCTGACTCTCTTGTGAGTGGCTAATGCAGCTAATGACTTTAAATTGAAGTCAGTGCTCATTTATTTACCATTTCAAAAATGTCAGCGCTCTTAAGCATTATGCTAACTCTACTCTGCCTGTTCTCTATAAATGAAATAGCAAAGCCTGGATGACAGCACAACTGTACATCTGTGAACAACATGAGCCTGGCCAGTGTAGCTCAGTAGTTGAGTGTTGACGTATGAACCAGGAGGTTATGGTTGGATTCCCAATCAAAGCACATGCAAGTGTTATGGGCTCGATTCCCAGTGTTGGGTGTGCAGGAGGCAGCTGATCAATAATTCTCTCTCATCATTGATGTTTCTATCTCTCTCCCTCTCCCACTCTGAAATCAATAAAAATATATTTTAAAACATAATTTAATGAATATATTTTAAAGCCATTATTGAGACCTACTATTCAAAAAAAAAGATTACTTTCAAAATATTGCTGCTTTGTGACAATACACCTGGCCATCCTGGAGCTTTGATAAAGTTGTACAAAAAATTAATGTTATTTTCATGCCTGCTAACACAACACTCATTCTGTAGACCATTGGCCAAGCAGTAATTTTAGATTCCAAGTCTTATTATTTAATAAATACATTAAATAATAATAAATACATTAATAAATACATTTTGTAAGGCTACAGCTCAGGGGTGGGAAACCCCTGGTACGCGAATAACTTTTGCTGGCACGTGAAACCCTCTCTTATAATCTTCCATTTACAATTTTTTTCTTAATATCGACTTTTTTATTTTTCAGATAAATTCAGTGTAGGTGCATCTTAGATAAATAAATAATTTTACATAACAAGTTATCTTAAAGACCATAGACATGGATTGACGAGAAGGAAAGAGCAATTTCTATGCCTCTGCCTTAACTCTCCCTGCCTTCCTAGATACAACCAGTGTTTTGGTTTCATCCACATACGCTTGTGAATCTTTGTTCTCAGTGATGAATTTTGTTAAGTCTCGTAATAAGAGTAGCCTGACGGATGAAAGTAGTAGCTCGTGCATATCTCTGAAGGTCACAAAATATAAACCTGATGTAAAATCTCTGTCATCAGTGATGCAGCAGCAAAAGTCCCACTGATAATATCAAAGGGAGTCATAAAGTTTTCTGTCGGACTATCAGTGTACATGTATACATTAAAAAATAAATGTATTTTTCATCATCATATACTGTGTTTTTGTCACTCGAATGAATTTTATTATTTCTTCAAGGTTCTTCACATACGTACACCTTAAGAGATATCAAGTAGGCGTAACATGTTCTCAAAAAATTAGGGTTGGCACGCAGAAGAATTTTGAGTCAGAGATTTTGTTGGTTTTGGCACGCACTCACGAAAAGGTTGCCACCCCTGCTATAGCTGCTACAGATTAGATTCCTCTGGTGGATCTGGGAAAAGTATATTGAAAATGTTCTTGAAAAGATTAACTATTCTATATGAGATTAAGAATATTCTTGATTCATGGGACAATGTCAAGATATTGACATAAACAGGATTTTGGAAGAAGATGATTCCAACCCTCATGGGTGACTTTGAGGGGTTCAATACTTCAGTGGAGGAAGTAATTGCAGATGTGGTGGAAATAGCAAGAGAATTAGAATTAAAAGTGGAACCTGGAGATGTGACTGAGTTCTGCAATCCTATATAATAAAGAGCTAATATGCTAATTAGACCAAACAGCAGAATGACCATCCGGATGACATTCTGGATAACTGTCTGATGACCTTCCAGATGAAGCCTAGGCTGCAAGGGTCAGCAGAGGCTGCAAGGGGCTGCGAGGGCCAGCCAAGGCTGCGATGAACGAGCTCCTTGCACGAATTTCATGCATTGGGCGTCTAGTAATATGATAAAAGTCTTATGGATGCGGAGTTGCTTATTATGGATGAGCAAAAGAACTGGTGTCTTGAGATGAAATTGATTCCTGTTGAAGATGCTGCAAAGATTGTTGAAATGCCAAAAAAGGATTTTGAATATTACATACACTATGTGATAAGGCAGCATCAGGGTTTGAGAAGACTGATCCAATTTTGAAAGAAGTTCTGCCGTGGGTAAACTGCTATTAAATAGCATCACATGCTATAAAGAAATCATTCATGAAAGAGTCAATGGATGTGCCGAACTTCCATGTTGTATTTTTTTGAAATAATTCCTGTAGCTTCCCCAACCTTCAGCAATCACCATCCTGATCAGTCAACAGTCATCACAGTGAGGCAAGACTCCCCACCAGCAAAAAGATTACAAATTGTTGAAGCTTCAGAGGATGGTTAGCACATTTAGCAGTAAAGTGTAATTTAATTATGTATCTGCATTGCTTTTTAGACATAAAGTTACTGAACACTTTGTAGACTACAGTCTAGTGTAAACATGACTTTTATATGCAATGGAAGCCAAAAAACTTGTGTGATTCACCTTATTGTGACAATCACTTTATTGTGGTGGCGTGGATTTGAACCCAAAATATCTCTGAGGTGTACCTGTCCTGTAGTGCATTTAATTTTTTTGTATGAGATTGTAGAACATAAACCTTTTGACAAGGATGGCTTGCCGTCATGATTATCTAATGACTGAGGAATCCAATGTTACTGGAATTTAGTTTTTTTTTCTATTTTTTAAATTTATTTTCTTTCTTTTGAATTTTTATTTTTTTCTTTATTGATTAAGATATTGCATATGTGTCCTTATCCCACCATTGCCCCACCCACCCACTCATGCCCTCACCCCCCTGGTGTCTGTATCCATTGGTTAGGCTTATATGCATGCACACAAGTCCTTTGGTTGATTTCTCTCCCTTACCTCCACCCTCCCCTACCTTCCCTCTGAGGTTTGACGGTCTGATGGATGCTTCTCTTTCTCTGGATCTGTTTTTGTTCATCAGTTTGTGTTGTTCATTATATTCCACAAATGAGTGAGATCATGTGATATTTATCTTTCTTAAGATTTGAAAATAGCCTAAGTGCCTATCAGCAGATGAGTGGATTAAAAACCTGTGGTACATCTACACAATGAAATACTACGCTGAGGTAAAAAAGAAGGAATTCTTACCATTTGCAACAGCATGGATGGAACTGGAGAGCATTATGCTATATTTTTATCTATTTTATTAAGTACATGCTTGGTATTTTTAATTTTACTTTTACTGTATAACTCACTTGAGGATATTTAAAATTCAGTATTTTGACTCACATGTTTACTTGTTTTAGAAATTGAAAATAATTATGACCAGGTGAAGGGGAAAATTTTATTAAATTCTTTAAAAATATACATATCTTACCCAAATTCAGAAAGACAAAGTAATAACTAATAAACCCCTTTTACAACACGATAGTTTTATAGTTTTGAGTAGGCGAGTGAAAAAATGTAGCATTTTTGATAAAAGAGTGAAAAGGGTAGATCTCAGGAGAATAGTTTTTAAGACTGGCTGAGTGCTCTGCTATGAATCAACTTGGAACAGGAGAGCGTTAGAAGTGTTTGACATACATGGAGGGCTCTCCACATGATATATGGTAATTGAGTTAGAGTCTCACCTCACATAACTTAATTGGAGAATGATAAAGGTCATTAAATTTCAGGATGGCTCTATGATAACAGAGTGCTAGAAAGACAGGGCATCAAGAAAATGTGAGACAGTAATTTGCTTGGGACAAGGACAGCAGGATGAATCTTGTTTGGTGCTCTTGCCAATACTGTATAAGCATTCAAGGGGAGCCCAAGGCACGTATTTTCTACCCCCACTTTAGAAGCCTTCTCTGCACTTTGTGTGTGTGTGTGAGTGTGTGTGTGTCTTGATAAGCATCAACTATCTTCTCTTTTCTGCAGATAACAAACAAATCAATCAACTTTTTCTATGAATAAAGTAAATCCTCTTAAACAGTAACTGGAAAAGAAAATAGAATATTTTTTGAAATACCAAACATCTGGATTAAATTTAAATTTTAAAAATGGTTATTTTAAAGAAAGGCACATAGAGATCAGAATAGAACAACTTAGAATTATTGAGATTTACCCACAGCTAAAGCGTAGTTTTCTATATTTCTCAATTGTGGGGGATAATGTAAATAAAAGCATATTTATAAGCAGTAAATCACATGATTGACATCTTTTGTGTGTGCTAAAGACTTTTTGAGCTCTTACCCATGGTTATGAGAATTCAACGTTCATATGTACATTTCATAAATCTCAATAAGGCTAAATTATTTTGGACTAAGCTCAAATATAGCCTCCTTTAAACATGTCTATCTTTCTAGGCACATTTTTATTCAGGTATTTTATATAAAAGGAAATCACAGGAGGAGATTAAAAACCCGAATTCTCTGACCCAATAATTAAAAATATAAATAAATAAGTATAAGAAAGTAGAAATCCTAATCATAGTTTCCTATTAAACCTTAGAAAGTGTAGATATAAAACTAACTTAGGAAAATTTCTGTTAAGGTCTTTGAAAATACACTGTTCTGGCATATTCAGGTTTTTTTCTAAATTACTGATTTTTAAAATCACTATTGTTAAAAGAAGCCTTCACAGTAGATTGGAAGCTTCATTTGGGGGAGGAGAATTATAGCTATCTAGTTCAGTTCTGTGGCCTAGAGCCTAACCAATTCCTGAATGAACATATCCAGTTCTATTGAAAATATGGGTGTATTTTTTTAGACTGCTATAAATCTTTATTGTTGAAAGTATTACATATGTCCCTTTCCACCCCCCCCCCACTGCCCTCTCCCACTCCCCCCAAGCCTTCACCATCCTCTCTCTGTGCCTGTTGGTTATGCATATATGCATATGAGTTCATTGGTTGAACTCTCCCCTCCACTCCCCGTCCCTGCTTCCCAATGTTCATAGCAGTACAATTTACCATAGCAAAGATTTGGAAACAGCCTAAGTGCCCATCAGCATATGAATGGGTTAAAAACCTGTGGTACATCTATACAATGGAATACTATGCAGCTGTACAAGAGATAGAACTATTACCATTTTTAACAGCATGGATGGACCTAGAGAGCATTATGCTAAACAAAAAAAGCCTGTCAGAGAAAGATATGTATCGAAAATGTGGAAGCTAATGAACGACTTAAACTGATGAACAAAAATACAGGTGTATTTTAAATAACATAATAACACCCACAGGACTTGCATGATGATTTAAATGCAATATCAAGAGTAAGGATAAACTAAAGATATTTCATTCATTTAAATCACGAGAAACTGAGGAATGTTGATGTCTCAGCTTGAGCCAGGTGGCTCAGTTGGTTGGAGCATCATCAAAAGATTGCAGGTTTGATTCCTGGTCAGGGTACATACCTGGGTCGCAGGTTTGATCCCCAGCTGGGGTGTGCAGGGGAGGCAACGGATTGATGTTTCTCTCTCACATTGATGTTTTGCCTTCTCTCTTGCTCTCACCCTTCCTCTCTCTCTAAAAATCAATAATAAAAAATACATATCTTCATGTGAGTATTAAAAATAAGAATATGTACAATGTTAGTTTAGACATTTTCAATATTCAATATTTTGTTATTTTGACAGAGGTTTGCTAACACATACGTTCTTCTCTTAAAGTGTGATTGAGTAATCTCGTTTGTGTTTCTAAAATAAAGGAAGACTTTCATCCTACAATGTAACTAAAATTACTTTTCAAATGACTATATTTTTAATCTAGTTACCAAACACCTATTTACTAAGGGTTTTTTAAAGAAGAAAATAACACCAACTGAAAGGGGTTTATGTCTCTTTATGTCTTTTATATACTACATTAACAATTTGAAAATTATATCTTGTTTAAAAGTTTTTCTCAAGCACTAGCCAGTTTGGCTCAGTGGATAGAGTGTCAGCCTGCAGACTGAAAAGTCCCGGGTTCGATTCTGGTCAAGGGCACATGCCTGGATTGCGGGCTTGTCCCCAGTAGGGGGATGTGCAGGAGGCAGCTGACCACAGATTAAGGGAGAGGGAGAGAGAGAGAAACATCAATGATGAGAGAGAATCATTGATCAGCTTCCTCCTGCTCTTTAGCTACTGGGGATCGAGCCTGCAATCCAGGCATGTGCCCTTGACCAGAATCAAACCCGGGACTTTTCAGTCTGCAGGCTGACACTCTATCCACTGAGCCAAACTGGCTAGGGCTTGAGAAAACTTTTAAACAAGATATAATTTTCAAATTGTTAATGTAGCATATAAAAGACATAAAGAGACATAAACCCCTTTCAGTTGGTGTTATTTTCTTCTTTAAAAAACCCTTATTGTTGAAAGTATTACATATGTTCCCTTAGAATTGCCACAGCTCAACTGTCATTTGGTCAGCTTTTTAAAGAACAGTGTTGATGTTTAAATGCTTTTATGGGTTCCAAGAATCACTCTTTAAATATTCAGCTGTAAAACTATTGTAAAAAAAAATGATACGGTTGCTATTTTCCTTCTCGTGGGGTGTGCTTGATTTATAAAATTAACTTGAGTTAAAAGTAAGGCTTTTTTTTGGCCTGGATTTCACTGTACAAGCAGGTACTTGACATGAAACTTTCAAACTTGTACAATATATTTTGTGCTTATCAATCCTTCAAATAAAATTCTTGCATTATCCAGTTTATGATATTCATGAATAAACCTTCTTTAAAAAATATGTTTCATTGATTTCAGAGAGGAAAGGAGAAAAAGAGAGAAATAGAAACATCAATAATGAGAGAGAATCATTGACTGGCTGCCTCCTGCATGCCCCACACTGGGGATGGAGCCCACAACCCAGACATGTGCCCTAACTGGGAATCAATGATTCATAGGCCAACGCTCAACCACTGAGCCATGCCGGCCAGGCATGAAGAAATCTTCTTTTAATATGAGCCAAAAAGAGGGAAATAACTTAATTTAATGTCATTTTCAGTAAAAGTGTGGAAAGTTTCCTTATCATTTTTCTGGCCTGATACTTTACACATTTAGAAAGTCTCAGAACTCTGAAGAGAGCACTGTGTTTTCCTTAATATCAGGTTCACCAAAGATTAGATTTAAATTAATGATCACATAAAGTAATGACCAACACTGGTTTGATTACAATAAAAATGTAGCCCTAGCTGGCTTGGCTCAGTGGATAGAGCATCGGCCTGCGGACTGAAGGATCCCAGGTTCGATTCCGGCCAAGGACCCATGCCTGGGTTGCGGGCTCCATCCCCAATGTGGGGTGTGCAGGAGGCAGCCAATCAATGATTCTCTCTCATCATTGATGTTTCTATCTCTCTTCTTCTCCCTTCCTCTCTGAAATCAATAAAGAAATATATTTAAAAAAATGTAAGGCTGCTCTAAAACTACATTTCTTTACATTGAAATACCATTTTCTGTTTTTAAATTCACAAGATTTAATAAGTGGATACCTGTAATTATTTCAGCCACTACTTCAATAAAGTTTATTTCCTCTCTGATTAAGACATAAGTCATACTCAAATTCTTCTTTCTTGACTTTATTTTTTTTTCCTACTTGAAACGACATGGCCTTTCCATTCATTAATGTATGCTATCCTTAAGAATTCAGTGTCAAGTGGTGCTTTGGTGATCTGACCCCGGTTTCAGTTTTCAAATTACAATATAGCTTCCATCATGTTCTACCTGTAACTTTGGGCAAGATACTTGAGTTCTTATCTCTCAATTTACTAATCTACAAAATAGTGGTAATAAAAGTATGTATTCTTAAGATTATTGTGAGGATTAAGTAATTCAAGTGGCTAAAGCACTTAGAATAATATTTAACACATAGTAAGCATCAAGCCTTTATTCTCTCTAGCATGGGCTTTCAATATGTTTTGTTTTTTCTTCACAAACCCTATACTATTTCACTTGGTCCCCACCTTCTTTAGAATACTTACTGAATTTCTATGAAGCAGCATATAATCTATTACTTAATCACGAACTAATTTTCTGTATTTGAGTCTTGTTTTATCAAGGCCATGGCAAACTCCTTGAAGATAGCCAGCTTGTTCTACTTGGTGTTTGAATTCTGCAATATTTGGGTAAAAAATTGAAATGTTATAATATTTTTATTATAACAAATAATAATATTTATTATCATAAACAAAAATACCCAGCATTTATTAAGTTCTTACTATTGCCAGGCACATAAATGCTTTACATATAGTGTGCCTTACAATATACTCTGAAGTGAATTCTATTTTCACACCCATTTTACCAATGAGAGAACAGAAAATTGGAAATGTGAAGTAATTTGCTCAAGGTCACAGAATTACCAGTAAGTGTCATCATTGGTGTACTTATACGGGTTGTTTGGCCTGCAAGTATAAGTCACATCACTTTGATCCACTTATATCTTCTTAACTGTCTCAGAATGTCTCTTTCTTAAATTACTGCATAAACTCTTCTCTCTTAGTTCTGTACCTCTCTCCAATCAGTCCTTTCAGAACCACATGCTCCATTTCTTACAGCACCAAGGAGAAGGTTGGTGATTAGTACTAATTTGAAGCTTATCTCCATGTGGAATCACCACAGGATTGGTTTTGTTCCAGTAAAGGAATGTAAATGGACTAGAATCTGTCAACAACATATAAAGTTTTATCTATATTGGCTTTGTAAAATTTGTAATTGCTTCCTGTAATAGTACATAGCAATTGCTTCATTAATAGGAATATTTCTGTGTTTTATTTTCTAACTTAACAATTTATCATAGACTAGTCAATTTCATAGAATATTAGATTTAGATGAGACTTGAGAGACATCTAGTCTAGTAGACTTATATTGTCAATGAGGAAATCAGGGATTAAAGAGGGGTCTTTTCCAGGTACCTTAGTTAGGGTGACAGATAAGCTGCTGCCATAGAGACCCGAAAGGATGGAAACTATTAAAAAGCTACTTCTTCCCACTTTTCTGTGGAAAACCTATATGAATAGCCTAGGTCATCAGAAATTGCTCTACTTTTTCAGAGAGCCAGGTTCCTGTCCTCATTGCCCCAATATCTCCTACGGTATTTTCATTTTCTGCATGGGTGGAAGCTGAGATACTGCCTCAGATACATCTACCAAAAGGCATGTGACTAAAAGCATATGACTAAAATGCCCTGTGTCTAAAGGCCCAGAACCAATGAGGCACGTGACATATCTATTCATCCTGTAAGTGCAGTTTATTTACACAGTCACACCTAACATCAAGTGAGGATAGAGGATGCCTTCCAGGTGGACAGCTATGTACCTAGAGACGATGTGAGCACTCTGCACACAAGGTGGCTAGGCTTTGATGAGCATCTTTAAGTCTCTCGGGCCACATAGGAAATAAAGGGGAAAGACCTATACAGCCAAAATCATAATTTATGTTATGATTTGTTAAATAACCATGTAATGCTAATGTTTTGTAGTGTATTGGTTCAGTATTATTATTTTCTTACTTGTGTTACATATAGTTGTTGTGTTGGTGCCATTTGTGTCCGACTGAAGTATTTGAGAATAAAAACATTGTCAGTCAAAGCTGCTTTACATCCTCAGGACAGTTGCTTTTGTAGGGAGGAATTTGTGGTCAATACATGTTTAATGTAATAAAGATGCACACATGTAAACATTGAACATGTGCTTCATGAGAACTCAAAACTTTTTGGAGATGAAGAAGGTAATAAAATGATTGAAGGGATTGTATCTATCAGTGCTTGAGATAGCTAAGTCTTTGAGTCATCGACTATAAGAAGAATCATTCTTATATGTGTGTGTTGCATGAATAATTTCATTGGTAACCATGGTACAGTAAATTATCCATACTTGGAGTAAGACCATTATGAATCAAAATCAGAAGGCTTGCCTTATGTATACTGTTATTCATTTATAGCAGTGATTCTTTATAATGCCTTAATTTTATGATTCAATCTAATCAGAATTAAACTTAACATGTTCAAAATCAGATTGTTGTTTGCATTTGGCTTCTATAACTGTAATTAATTGATCTAAAACTGCTAGCATAACAGCTGTAGACAGTTACGCCATGGCAGAGGATAAGATGTGGCTAGATCCATTTGGACTACTCCTTCATATGTATTCATTAGTTAAGCAAAACATTTTTGTACATAACTCAGATGGGAGTTTCCAGAATTTGTCATTTGGCACATTTAGTAAATTCTCTAGAATTTATTTAACTGAAAAAACAGATTTCATTTGCACAGGGTTTAGTGTCCATATGGCATGTAAATGAAATGGGAATGCAGACAAAATGTGTACCATGGTCAGGGAATTAAATGTAACTCTGGGATTGTACTTTACTTGTACAGGAAATGTATTATTGAAATATAAATAACAATACTATCATAAAATAATTGTATACTACCTACATTGATTATAAGTTTTATAATTTGGAGAGCTGGCATGATGAATTCTATTCGAAATCTGTCCAATGATTGTTCACTCTTAAAGATGCATCCACATTCAATACAACTTGTCCACCAATGCATATTAACTCTCCAATGCCAGTTCTGGAATCTGGGTGATTTGAATTTTAATTTAAGCTTAGTCAATTATAAGATATGGGAGTTTCTTAGCTCAGTTACATAGATTCTCTGGTTCTCAGATTTATGTGCTAAATAATAGGAAAAATGATACTAAAATACTTTTAGGATGTGGTAAAAATTGATTTAAGATGATAAAAAGGTAGCTGATGCAGCTACAGATATATAGTATGTGCCCAACAAATTTCTACTCCATCCTTGCTTCAATATTTTCCTGGGCAAGGATAGAATCTCATTTACTTCCACATCTCAAAAATATTTAGTTTACTGCCTTGTTTACAAAACAGATTATTTGTCAAAATGATCTGAACTTGAAATAGAGGATGGAAGACAATACCAGGATAATTCCATAGAAAATATTCCCCTTGGTTTATAGTATTTGAATATCTCAGGTGACAAATCTATTTTATTTTGTCTCTGGTCTGAAAGATCAGGTAATGATCTAAATCCTCTAATTTAGTTTGTATGCAAAGACTCAACTCTAAGATGAATATTTATGTTTTTTCCTTAGGAACTAAAGTGTTCTCACAGCAGTTAAATTCGCTAGATGTACTATTAAACAGCATAACTGATTCAGCAATATCACTCTGGTACAGGTTAGCCTAATGCTACAGACCTCCTGCAATAACCTGAAAAACTGAATAGGAAATTCAGAGGTTGCACTAGTTATATAGTCATTAGGAATAGGATCCATGGTGACTTGAAGTGATTTTCTTAATTGTAATTTCTCCCTTTTTCATTATACTTGAATATTAAATTAAAACTGACTACCCTCTTTGAGTTCCTCATGACAGGCCTCATGCAGACCTTTAAATATAAAGAAGGAAACAAATGTTAAATCTCTTCCTCACCTAGAACATAGATAAGGACAACACACAATTAAAACAAGAAAACAGTCCCTGGTGTTCACCAAAAAAACATTTTCCTCACACTTTTTTTGTAGATGTTAATTTCCTGACATGCCAAATTACCTGACAAGCTATTAAAATGTAATACTATAACTATACACTTTATCAATTTATTTATAAATATGCTCACATTTCTTATATTTTTAATGCTTGAGAATCCACTGGCATTAGTTATAGATGTCCAGGATCTCTCTTCAGCCATTTGTCCCACATCATTGTTTAAGAATCTGGGGCTTAATCATGCAAAGGTGAAGGCAGAATCCTGCTTCTAAAAACCAGCCAGAGAGTCCACTACTTATATTGTCTCTCATGATCGCAAGGTGAGACGATGAAAACTTTAAACTGCCTGGTCATATGAGCATTTTTATAATCTACAATGAGTCCTTGATCTGTGTCAATGCCTAAATTCTAGGGTTCCCTAAATTTTAGATTAAATTCTCAATTCTTTTTGTTTGTGGTCTGCTTTTCTCTGTTCTCCAATGTGGAATACAAAACTTTGTAGCTTGAGCTCTGGAAAACCAAGCCTCTTCCATCAATCTGTTAGGGTAATGCATTAACCTGAATGGGTAGTCTAGATTCTTTGTCATGGGATTATTTTTAAGAGTACTGATAAAGGTATGTTAGTTACCTAAAAGAATGTCCTACCTTTGAAACTCAGGAATTGGGGATTGAAAATGTTAGATAAATTAATCAAATTCTTCTTTAGATATGCATTCCAGAGGTTTTACTGAGTAACAGCATCTTTTGCCTCAAAATAATTGTTATACATTTTATAATGATAATGGGTATATTTTGTCACATTCTATGTGACTTTGATTTAGGGAATATTAAAATAACATTACTATCTTTGAAGAAATATACATTTTTCAAATTTTAAAGTAATCAAAAATTGGATGATTTTTAAAAACTGGTAGACAATTGTAGGCTACGTTTCTGCTATTGAAGTATGGTAGTATCATGGGAGCTGTAAATAGATAGAGGCCATCTTTTATCAATAGTAGTAAGAAATATCTCCTCCCCTCCTTTGAAAATGAGTTGGACTTAAAACTCAATTCTAATAAATCTAATATGGCAGAAATGACTTTGTGTAACTTCTGAGACTAAGTCATAAACAACATTATGGTCTCCTCTTGACTCTCTCTCAGATTGTGTTTCCTATGAGAATCCAAGTGCCATGTCAGTCGGATACTCAATCATCCATGTAAAGAACTAACATCTGCTATTTCAGCCAGCAAGGCAATGAGACCTCTTGATAACAGACATGAGTAGGCTATTCTGGAAGTGGATGGTCCAGCCCCAGTCAAGCCTGCAGATGACTATGGCCCATCTGACATCTTGACTAAACTTCACAAGAGAACTCTCACTAACAACCAACTAAGCCATTTACAAAATTTTTAACCACACAAACTGTGAGATAATAAATGTTAATTGCTCTAAAATGCTAACTTCATGAGTAACTTTATGTAGCAATAGGTTACTAGTGTCCTATTCACTAAATCATCGCTTTCACTGATTTCTATCACTCTTAAACTACTTAACCTGAATTTTGATAAATAATTCAGCTGACCAATTGCTTCTTCAAAACAATTTTGTTTTTCAGAATTATTTTTCTATTATCTGAATTGTAAGAAAAACTCTCGCAGGAGATTTAGCTTGTATATACATACTACATCAGGAACTTTGCTTGTCCTGCCCTCAAAATCATCTACCCTGTTGATAAACTGGAGAGTTCAATAAGTTGTCATAAACTTTTGGTACCAGAATAATCTTTAAGAGCAATCTACTCCAGCCTACCATTTAACCAGCCAATGTATAAACTAGAGCATCCATTCCAACACCAATCTGTGTTTGAACTCACTCACAATATCCAAGGAACCTGGGTATGTGCCCTGACTGATTCGGTGCTCAACCACTGAGCCATGCTGGTTGGGCAAGTTTGTTGTTGTTGTTGTTGACAGTATTACAGATGTCTCCCATCCTCCCTCTCCTTTTACCCACCTCTTTCTTGCCCCTCCATCCCACCCCCATCTTCACCACTGTGTTGTCCATGTTTTAAGGCAAACAACTTCCCCCCAAAACCAAAAAGTTCACACCCATCTAAGTTTCTTTGATTAAAAGACAACAATCAAACATTATCAAGCAAAGGGGGATTGGAAGTTGGCAAGAACTTGGCCAGAATGGTGGCAAAACCAAGGAGAAGGAACTGTTATACAGGGGATGGAACACAGAAGAAAGATACATTAAGCGAAATAAGCCAGTCAATGAAGGAAAAATACCACATGATCTCACTCATTTATGGATAATAAGGCCATTATAAACTGATGAACAAAAATAGATACAGAGGCCCTGGCTGGTTTGGCTTAGTGGATAGAGCATTGGCCTGCGGACTGAAGGGTCCCAGGTATGATTCCGCTCAAGGGCATGTACCTTGGTTGTGGGCACATCCCCAGTGGGGGGTGTGCAGGAGGCGGCTGATTGATGTTTCTCTCATCGATGTTTCTGGCTCTCTGTCCCTCTCCCTTCCTCTCTGTGAAGAAAGCAATAAAATATATTTAAAAAATAGATACAGAGGCAGAGCAGCATCAAACAGACTATCAAACTACAGCGGGAAGGCTGGGGAGGGTTGGGGGCAGGTGGGGGGGGGGTAAGAGATCAACCGAAGGACTTGTATGCATGCATATAAGCATAACCAATGGACATAAGACACTGGGGGGTAAGGGAAGCGGGGGGAATGTCAAGAAGGGGGAAAAAAGGAGACATATATAATACTCTTTGTAATACTTTAAGCAATGAAATTGATTTTTTTTTTACAGAGAGGAAGGGAGAGAGATAGAGAGTTAGAAATATCGATGAGAGAGAAACATCGATCTTTTCATTTACTTCATTTTCTGAATTTTCTATATTAAATTATATATTATGTAATGTATATTATATGTATAATTTATATTAGATATATAAAACTCCAAATGGAACAATAAAATCATCTCTATGTTTGGCTCCATTAATTATTTTTCAATATTTATCTTCTGTTTTTCAACATACAGTTAATTTTTTATGACAGACAAAAAATAAGCAAAAAGGGCTATGAATAATTCTACTTTTGATGCCCACATGTTGTGAGTATAAATTCATCAAGCAATGAGAGTACCCTCATTACTCCTTAAATGAGATGGTTTCAAAAAATTATACAGAGAATGTAGCAACTTTATCCAACAGCAAAGCCTTTTCAGGTCAAATCCAAACAGGAAGTCATCTTTCCCAATCAAATAAGTGCAACATGACTTTCTTCTTCTTTTTCTTTTTACTTTTCTTTTTTTCTTTATTGATTAAGATATTACATATGTGTCCTTATCCCCCCATTGCCCCCCGCTCCCCACTTATGCCCTCACCCCCCTGGTGTCTGTGTCCATTGGTTTTATCATAATGCTCTCCAGTTCCATCCATGCTGTTGCAAATGGTAAGAACTCCTTTTTTACAGCAGCATAGTATTCCATTGTGTAGATGTACCACAGTTTTTTAATCCACTCATCTACTGATGGGCACTTAGGTTGTTTCCAAATCTTAGCTATGGTAAATTGTGCTGCTATGAACATAGGGGTGCATATATCCTTTCTGATTGGTGTTTCTAGTTTCTTGGACTTATATTCCTAGAAGTGGGATCACTGGGTCAAATGGGAGTTCCATTTTTCGTTTTTTGAGGAAACTCCATACTGTCTTCCACAGTGGCTGCACCAGTCTGCATTCCCACCAGCAGTGCATTGTTCCGAGCCAGCTCAGCCAAGGGTTGGAAAGCCTGAGTGAAGGCGGCGAAAGGATGAAGAAATGACAGACAGAGAGAATAAGCTGGGTCTAGGTCAGCCGTGGGCAAACTACGGCCCGTGGGCCGGATCCGGCCCGTTTGAAATGAATAAAACTAAAAAAAAAAAAAGACCGTACCCTTTTATGTAATGATGTTTACTTTGAATTTATATTAGTTCACACAAACACTCCATCCATGCTTTTGTTCCGGCCCTCCGGTCCAGTTTAAGAACCCATTGTGGCCCTCGAGTCAAAAAGTTTGCCCACCCCTGGTCTAGGTGGATCTTCCTGTGCCTGGCTGAGGCCACAGAGAGAGAGCCAGAGGCAAGCTGAGCCTTTATTTTATAGTCAGAGGTAAACAAGGTAGTGGTTACCATAGTTACACTGTTCTTGTGAGTTTCACTTGTTTTGGCAGCACTTGCTGCACCTCCCTCAGTCCATTAGCTTCCCAGATAAGATCTAGGGAGAGTCATAAGGTCAAGCCTAATTATGCTAAGAGGACTGTGCCCTCTAAGCTGGGACTTGTTTGTGACTTTGCGAACAGGTTAGTCCTAGGCTTAACCCTATAGCCGCACCCTACAGTGCATGAGGGTTCCTTTTTCTCTGCATCCTCGCCAGCACTTGTCATTTGTTGATTTGGTAATGATAGCCATTCTGACAGGTGTGAGATGGTACAGCATTGTCATTTTGATTTGCATCTCTTGGATGATTAGTGACTTTGAGGATGTTTTCATATGTCTCTTGTCCTTCCTTATGTCCTCTTTCAAAAAGTATCTATTTAGGTCCTTTGCCCATTTTTTGATTGGCTTGTATCTCCCTTTTCTTAAGTTGTATGAGTTTCCTGTAAATGTTGGAGATTAAACCCTTATCGGTGATAAATTGGCAAATATGTTCTCCCATGCAGTAGGCTTTTTTGTTGATTTTTTTTTTTTGCTGTGCAGAAGCTTTTTATTTTGATGTAGTCCCATTTGTTTATTTTCTTTTTAGTTTCTATTGCCCTAGGAGCTGTATCAGTGAAGATATTGCTTCAGCATTGGTCTGAGATTTTGCTGCCTGTGGATTCCTCTAATATTTTAATGGTTTCCCATCTTATGTTTAAGTCCTTTATCCATTTTGAGTTTATTTTTGTATATGGTGTGAGTTGGTGGTCTAGTTTCATAGCTTTGGACCAAAAGCACAAATATAGGACTCTAGAGGGCCTGTACCTGCTCAATTCCTAAAATTTTCTGGTAGCTTAAAAAATAAAGAAATAACAAAAGAAAAAATATAAAATGCATGAAATATTTTAAATGTTTACATTTAATATCACCATGCAAGACATGGTGTTTTGTTATTTACTAGATAATTAGAAGGTTTATATTAAAGATAAAACTAAATGTCTAATTTGGAGGCCCAGTGAATGTGAGACCTGGGCCAAGTGGCTCACCTGTCCTGGAAACACAGAGATGCAAATTGCTTCAATTAAGCTTAGATTCTCAGTTAGAAACTTGCATTATTGGAAGATGCTAACCTTTGTAGAAATCAATTAATTTTGGGCAAGTAATTAAAGCAAACTTCAAGCAATTAGGTTGTTAAAGGGGGAGAGTAATCTGCATATAAAAATAAGAACCCAGGAAACTACCACTGCTGATCTGGTGGAACAGAAACATGTACTTCACATAGTAAAGGATCAATCAAACATGAAAGAAGGAGAATCCAAATCAAACAGAACAGAGCACCAACTAAGTGTCCTCAATAATTCCAGGTTGTAGCAAACCAGGATGTTGGTATCAGAACGAAAGAAGAGTATCTATTACTCATCTTACACTTTTATGCTAAAGTTATGTCATGTGGGCTCAATCACTATTTTTAATTTTTTTTCTGTTTTTTTTAATCTCTTCCCACCCCAGTGTAAAACTCCTTTTAAGCATTGTAGAATATGAAGCAATCTGAACTGGATACAAACTAGCTCAAGAATTTGATCTGCCTTAGTTGGTTTGGCTCAGTGGATAGAGAATCCGAGGAGGACTGAAGGGTCTCGGGTTCGAATTCCATTCAAAGGCACATGCCTTGATTGCAGGCTGGATCCTTGGCCTCTGTCAGGGCAAGAGTGGGAGGCAAGCAATCAATGTGTCTCCCTCACATTGGTGTTTGTTTCTGTCTCTCCCCCTCCCTTCCACTCTGTCTAAAACTCAATGGAAAAATATCATCCGATGAGGATTAACAAAACAAACAAAAAAAGAATTTAATGTTTATGTACATTTCCTCAATTATCCATCACTACCAAATGCTAGCCCAGCCCCTTCCTTATACATTTACTCACTAATGTATAAGTGACTAGAGAACCTCTAAATTTAGAGGTTCTAAATCCAATGAATTTGCTAATTGACATAATTGCAGAAATGTATAAGGCACATAGTGCCTCAGATGACCCCAAAACAATGTTTCCTGCCCTGAGATATAAATATATAGCAGGGGCTATGGAAGCAAGGGGAAGAACATCTAACTTAAACCAGCATGATCACAGAAGCCTTCTTAGGGTAGATGAGATTTTAAATGAATGTTAAACTATGAGAAGCAGTCAAAGCGTAGAAAGGAAAGGGAACATAATGCAGAAGGAGATGGAGGAGTGAGAGTGGGTGACACTTTGGAAACTGAATATTGTGTTAAAAACTTAACAGCTTGGAATTATAAGTAGAGGTCAAATCATGCATATTTGATAAGTATTCTTTTTGCTTCTCATGTATTGAAGAAAGGCTTTCATAGGTGTTTGAAGTCTTGCTTGTTGGCCCCTTTTGAAGGAAAGCACAGTGATAATATTCATTCACTTACCCCAGACAAAGCTCCTACACAACCTGGAAGAATTCACCAAACCAGTGTGACAAACGTTTGGCTTCTACCCATTTCAGTTGTATTCCCAGATACGGAACATGAGCTCTGACTGTCAGCTATGGCTTCTGGCATCGCTGTCTCTGGGTTCCCAGATCTCCTTGTGACCTCAGAACTCTAAAATCTTCACTGCTTTATTCTTTCTGATACCCACTGTGCTGATGGGATTCTTATGCCACTATGGATGCTTGTATCTTTGTAGATAGATGCCAGTTTTTCCCCACCAGACCTTTTAACAAGCTGTTTTTCCTTGTTGTTTTGAAATTTCAGAAGGACTTTTCTTAGATTAGGGTCTATTTCATGTATGGATAATATCCTCAGATCCTATAAAGCGGTGGTTCTCAACCTTCCTAATGCTGCGACCCTTTAATACAGTTCCTCATGTTGTGGTGACCCCCAACCATAAAATTATTTTCGTTGCTACTTCATAACTGTAATTTTGCTACTGTTATGAATCGTAATATAAATATCTGATATGCTGGATGTATTTTCATTGTTACAAATTGAACATAATTAAAGCATAGTGATTAATCACAAAAACAATATGTAATTATATATGTGTGTTCCAATGGTCTTAGGCGACCCCTGTGAAAAGGTCGTTTGACCCCCAAAGGGGTCGCGACCCACAGGTTGAGAACCACTGCTATAAAGCTTAGTTGACGTAATATAAATTTTGTTGAATAAATGCATAAATAAATCCTGCTTAGAATTTGAGGGCCCATGTAATTTGAATACTAGTCTTAAGGCATAGCTCTCAGAAATTTTTCTTATTGTAAAATCTTTGATTTTTGCTAAACCACTATTATCTCCATGGTCTTCGCTTTATATTCTTTTTGAAGATATTAGACTTTCTGAACTTATCTTCTATGCCTCTAAACTTATACTTCTCATATTTTAAATTTCTTTTCTTATTAATCTCTAATCTGGAAACTCTCTCAATTTTATTTTCAGGACTTATTTTTGATTTTTAATTCATCAATGTTTTCATTTTTATAAGGATTATCTTTCTGACAGCATGCATTAAAATATCTTATTTTAAATTTCCTTCCATCTTTTTTGTTGTTGCTCTTTCCTTTGTCTGTTCTTTTGATCATTACAGTAAGTCTTGTTTGTGCTGTGGGTTTTTTTTCAAACAGCAAACCTTTCTTTGTGCATTTATTTTTTAAAAAGAAAGGTCTGAAATAATTGATGTTGAGAGCTGCAGTGGATTTTCTCTCCTGAGTTCCTGAGTGGTGGGTAAATTTGTTGGTTGGTTTGCTTTTTCTAGCACTGCCTCTTCCTTTTGGAAGGTGTGACTGAAAGCTCTGCTTCAAGAGGAAACTTTCTGCATTACCTTTGTAATTTATTTTGAGTCAAGGAACAGACCAGATGACTTGGCCACACTTCCTGAGTGAGACACCAAATACCCACGTCTCCTTAAAATCTTAGAAAATGATCTTTCAGCTTTTGCTTGATGCTAAACATAGGCTAACAGTCAAATTGGGACAGGAAGCTATTCCAGAACTTTTCAAAACTAAGCCTTGCAAGACTAGTTTTGATCTTCCCATACTCTTCAACATTTTGAATATAACAGCAGCCTTGAAATATTTGCTATCTTTCCGCTGAACTTTCTGATGTCCACCTTCTTAAAATTTAAGAAAATGCTTGGTTTATTTTCTCACTAGGTGTTTTTCAAAAGAAGAGTCAAATACCAACAACATGTGATTTCAGTGCATATGAGTAGAAATCATTTCTACTATCTTCCTCAAGGACAGAAGAAAAATTAGTCTCTCTTATCTATCTCTGCACACACTTGGCATTTATTTTTATTCATATTTATGCATAACTTGTATTTTTTGAATTTATATATTTTTCAATAGCACAAATTTACCTTTAAAAGTACCCTAACTTAGAATACTTTCTTAGATTTAAGAATTCTGTTTAAGTAAATTAAATATATAGCCAATAAATTTTGCAAACGTTTAGTAGATTCATTGAAAGATGAAATATTGGTAATTGTTTCATTTAATGAGCTTTTTTGAAACTCATAATTTATTACAATAGTCTGTATTTGATATTAGTATTATAGATTTGAACCAAACTGTACATGAATTCCTCAATCATACCAGTTTTATATCTGATGCCACTAACAATAAAACATTAAATATATCAATTTTTTTCTCTCAAAAATTGGTTCAACTTATTTATTTTATCCTTAGATTTTCCTATTGTTCTCCTTAAGAATTTATGGATTCCTGCTTTCACATAGAAGCCATTTGATAGGACTATTTTCTCTTTTTTTTCTTTCCATCAGTAATAGAATCATTATTATTCATATCACCAAGATCTAGTTCATTATCTGGTAAGAACAAATATTCCTAACACTCAATTTTTGTGTGTGATTTTTATTATTTATGTTCTCAGTAGGCATATTCTCCTCACTTGCTGGAAATGAAAATTCATTCTTTTCCATAAGATAATTATCATTCATCCCATTAATCTGTCTTGATTACCATTTTTCCTCTTCATCACTGCAACCTAAGAAACATATTTGTCTGTTACTTTTACTATTTTGGTTAGTTACATGCATCTTCAGTGTTTCTGGCATCTTTCTAATGTTTTATATACATGTAGCAAAGAAAACATATTATAATGAATTGGTGTGTAAATAAATGTCAGCCCTAAGAGCTCCTGAACTTGAAAAAGATAACAACTTGATTGGATTTATCCTCTTCTATTTAAATTGTTTCAAAGATGCCAAAGCTAAAACATTTAAAACTTTATTTACTCACAACAGTGTAATATAACAATTTGTCCAACACATGAGATTTTATGCATTTTTTAAAACTGAAACCAAAATTGTATTAAGATCTAAAATGAAAAGGGGGGGTAACAGTAATTTTATGGATGTCTAAAATGTCAGCTTTGAAAACAGACCATTCAAATAAGCAAAGTGATTCAATCCATATCTTCCCCTCTAGCATAGGATTATGTGCTTGCAGACTGGTTTGTTGGTTTTGTAACCAACTGAAAGAAGTAACGAACTCCCCTAGAAAAGATATTTGATAATGTAATAAAGATTAAGTGAACTTCCTACATTTAAGGATAGAACACTGCTTCTAGAGATCCTCTGGGAAAAGTCAGCCATTTGTTCTTGAATATAGAAAGAGAGGCATTAAAAAAAAACAACAACCCATGATTCCAAGCATAAGGTTGTAGAAGAGTATGAGGTGCTGGCCCCAATCGCTCTGTGCCATCAGCAGTTGTGATCGGGGCTGGCACCGTCAGTGTGTAGGAGCAGCGTTGGCAGGAGCAGGGTTGCTGGTAGACAAGACACAGGGAACTGGAGGCCATGGCAGAAGGAACATGCAGGGGCATGGGGGATGGGCCGAGACCTGCCCCTGTGCCTACCACAGCCCTGTAGCCAACAATTCCTTTCAAGGTGCATGGATTCATGCACTGGGCCCCTAGTATATATATAATAAACTATAACAATGTAATATATGAAATATACCATATTCCTCTATAAGAGTGCATGCATGCATTTTTTTATGGCTACTTGAAGTATGTTTGGGAAAATGCTAGAGAAGACAGAGGGTACAAAGCACTGCAGCCTGGAAGAATTGGCTATAGTAGAAAATGAAGCTGGGAGAAACAATGGCTAAAATCACGAATCAGGAACTTTCAGTGTAACAATTTCCTTATGGTCTTTACAGCCTTGCATATCCACTGAAACTGAGTTTCAAGGTCATCCAATTTCAGAGGCCCATAAACGCAAAGCCATATATGGATCCATCCTGCTTCCTCTTCATTTTATAGCTCCAGAGGACTCATTTTTGAGGATTTAGAATTGTTTTATTTTTAAAAAATCAGCTTCGGTGGTTATTTTCAATAAGATAGTTGTTTAGAATATCAAGTTTTCATATTTGTAGAAAGGAAGGCACTAGGGGACTTTGAGAAATAAAAGAATAATTGCCAGTACAACTTCTGAAGGGTAACATTACAATAATACATGTAAAGCATTCATTTCTTTGTGCTCCCATTTCTAGAGTTCCAGGGGTGAATATTTTTACTTTGAAAGCTTTTAGTATTACTTTGATAAGATTTGTATACATTCTAATTAACTGTGTTTTGAGGTATTTTCCTTACTTCCTTTAAAATAGTATGTATCCTTTATATCTCTAAGGTTGTTATTACTGTGTCTCATCCTGATTTCATTTCTAGCTCAAAAATTGCCTCTTAATATGATATAAAAAATACCTGAGTTGAGTCTTGCAAGTGGTTTTTAAAAATTCAATTAGTTTTCTTTAATCTATTTCATGCATTTATAGCATCAAAGAGCCATATTACTTGCAGAGATGGAATTAATCACATGAAAAACTGGGTTAAACTCAGAGGAAAGAGGAGTAGAAATTTGTGAAAAAGTGTCAATAATTAAGATTTGCAGATGACACCATCTTACTAACAGAAATAACAATGCTTTGAAATCACTTCTGATGAAAGTGAAGGAAGTGCCAAAGCAGGACTGCATTGGAACATAAAAAAAGATGATTACAGAATAAATACACAACTTTAACCTAGACACTAAACTTATTGACATTGTTAAAGATTTTGCATGCCTTGGTTCATTTATAAATTCAAAGGGGACTGAAACCAAGATACCAAGAGAAGGCTGGGGTTTGTAATAGCAGCAATGGAAGAATTAGGAACGATCACCAAAAGCAGAGATGTTTTATTTGAGGCCAAGGCTAATATCATCCACATTTTTGTAATCCAAATTACTCTGTACTGAAGCAAAAGTTGGACAGTGCAAAAATTTGATAAGAAACTAATTGATTCATTTGAGATAATTTGAGATATGGTTTTGGAGGAGAGCTCTACAGGTACCCAGAATCACCAGAAAGAAAATCAAGTGGGTCTTATATAACAAATAGAACCTGAAATATTGCTGGAGGCAAAAATGGCAAAATTGGAGCTGTGTCCTACTTCAGGCACATCATGAGAAGGTGGGCAGAGTTCTTTGGAAAAGACAATAATGCTTGGAAAAGTAGAAGACTGCAGAGCAACACATAAATTTGCTCCATTAAAGAAGCCATAGTCTACAGGAGAGGAGCAGGGCTATTGAGGACAGGACACTGTGGATACCCCTCATTTACCAGGTCTATGGGAGTTAAAGCCAAGTCAATATCACACAGCACATATGTGAGGACAGATGTTACGTTTAGGAATGAATAAAAGGTCAATTTCAATTAAATTTAACTTTTGTGCTTCCCAGCGAATGCTATTTACAAATCTAAAATATAAATATTGCACATTGTGTTCATACTAAGTGAAGTTATACAAGTAAAATGGGTTTATGACTGTGTACAAATGTTTTGCTATGATTTAACAATGCAAACATAGTATTTCCATTTCATTTAGCATTAAACAATAGAGAATGATATAAAATTTATGAATGACAATAACATACACCATCAATATTTTATAAACAAATGATCATAAATATTTACATGTTGAAAGTATAGGAGTAAAAGAGCCCAAATTGTACCTACCATACCATGAGGTTGCATTCTTCAGTTCCAAATAAAACTGAATGCTTATAACCATCTGTGAATTTTTTAATTTGAGAGAGACAGAGAAAAGAGGTCTCATATGCAATATTGTTGGAAAGGAAAATAACGTAGAGGTATTTTAAGAAGATAACAGAATATTTGAAAATATATGTAGAGCCCCAATCTTTAATAACAATACTACACTATAATAATCAAAATAGGAAAGACCCATGTCTTTGTGGTCCCATGTCCTGGATTTTAAGAAATGCATATGTCCAGTACTGATTGTCAAAGTCCACTGTATTTGGAGCAGACATCTCTCACTCAGATATCGCTGGTGCTAGAACAGTATAAATGTTTGCCTTGGGGAAATTCAAGGGAATATGGTGGAATGGGCAGAATAAAATTTGGGGAGAGTTATGAAATACACAGTTGGTTTGTTATTCCAATTACATAGCACACGTCATTTTGTGATAGTTAGTCCTGAAGGAATCGACAGGCTTACTTGATGGAGAGCCGGGAATGCCTGCAATCTTGAGGGCAATAAGCTAGCAGCTAGTGCAAGACATTGTGGAATTTTCCTTTAAAAAAGAGAAATAAAAACAACCAAACAATTATAACAGAGAGGAATTTTCATGACTTTCATAAATCTAAACAAATATAAAAACATTTTTGCACTTTAAGTAGACATTCATAGAATGATGATAATAAAATCCAATCTACAGACCATTTGACTTGTTTTGTTTTCACTGTAAACTGGAATTAATTTACGTCCTTCTTCTCCACTTGTCCTCTGCCCAATCATCCTGCTTAAAACAGAGTTGGTTTCAGTCAGTTACTATGCCTTAAAAGACATGAATAGATGTTTGCATGGACTGTATGTCTGCATGCATCTCACATCAACAACGCTTTCCATGGTCTCTCAAGCTCCTGCTCAATAAGAAGTGATAAATAAATGTGCAAAAAAAAAAAACAGTAGAGAAGAAGGAAGGCTAGGCAGTGGGTTGCAAATAAAGTAGATAAATGAGTGAGAAAAAGGAACCATAACCAGGTTGATTTTATAACTAAAGGAAAGTAAAGATCTCTGAAAAAAGGTATGACCTTCATCTAAAAGCAAACATACAATGATTTTAAAAATATCAGGCTGCTTTAAAATATATATATTTAATTGAGTTCAGAGAGGAAGGGAGGAAGGAAGAGGAAGAGAGAGATAGAAACACCAATGATAAGAATCACTGATCGGCTGCCTCCTGCACACCCCAAACTGGGGATGAATCCCGCAACCTAGGCATCTGCCTGCCCTCGACCGAAATTGAACCTGGGACCCTTCAGTCTGCAGCCGATGCTCTTTCCACTGTGCCAAACTGGCTGAGGCCAGGCTACTTCTAAATTACCTGCATCCTTTACCTTCTTGCAAAGAGCAAATAAAGACTACTATATAATTAAATACATTTGTATTTCAGAAATAATCTCTCTTTTTTTGTAGATAAAAATATGTGATATCATTAGCATTAGCTTACCTGGCTGAACTTGTCTTAATATAGTTAGGTAGAATATATTTATTTATTCTAAAACACATTATACTTAAGGCTCTGTATAGCATCCTCTAGGACCTTGATTAAAAACAGCATGTCTGCATTTTAAAGAAATGCTTAGCAATGGAGCACATTCCAATGGAACATATTGCCAGCAGTTAAAACAATGAACTAGGTTTACAACCACACTGTGCTGCTGCTGCCAGAAACATGCCCACTCTTGGACAACCTCCTCCAATTCTGCCTCCTGGCACATGGGCAGACATTATTAAAATTAGCATTTCTCATTAGAGAAAAGGATGGATATAGAAGACATCTAGTTAATTATTAAATTTATTTTTTTTTCTTTTCACTCTTTCTTTGTAACTCTGTTCAATTAGTCCTCAATGAGATGAAACAACACAACAGGAAGAAAGATAAGAAGTAAAGCTTCAGTTTCTCATAGTGGCTTCAGCCCTGCCAGGCTTATTTTTTTTTATGTGTCGAGGTACGAGAAAAAAAATCTTGTTATGGGTTAGGAAAAAACAATACTGCTGCTGAACATTAAATATTTGAGAAAAATTAGTAAATAAGTAAATTAAAATTTTCTATTGAAATGCAAATGCTAGGTAGGAAGGACAGAATGTTCTATTAAGCACCACTTATGAACTCTTAATAGAAATCATCTGAGCATATTGGATACCATCAGCTATTAAAGGCCTGTATTAGACTGTCAATTTTTATGTCATGGAAAGGAATTAAAAGCTTTTGACTCACTCCATTTTTAAAAGGGTGGGTATTGCCTAGGATTTATAAGCAACCAGGAAATAAAATAGAGAAGAGAAGCAAGCAAAAAGAAAAGATAAAATTTTCAGTCCAACAGCATTACACACAAGACCAGGTATATTCATTTCCTAGCACTGCCAAAACAAAGTCCCATAAATGGGGTTGCTTGACACAACAGAAATTTATTTTCTCACAATTTTGGAGGCTAGAAGTCTGAATCAAGGTGTCAGCAAGGCCATGCTCCCTCTGACAACTCTAGAGGAATCTTTTCTTGACTTTTCCTACCTTTGGGTAGTTTCCTAGCAATCTCAGGCATTTCTTGGTTTGCAGCTGTACAAGTTGAAGTGCTGCCTTATCATTACCTGGTGTTCTCTCATGTCTGTCTGTACATGGCTATCTTCTGGCAATAACCAGTTTTATTGAATTAGGAACCCACCCTATTCCAGTATGATCTCATTTTAACTAATTGCACCAGTAACTACTCTATTTCCAAAAAGGTCATCTTCTGAGTTACCAAATAGGGTTGGTAGGACTTCAGGGAAGGGAATACAATGAATGTTTTCATACTACAAGAGTCGAGTTGAAGTCATAAAGAACTCCAGTCTCTTTTAAATATGAAATATTTTCTATCTAAACATTTTTATAAACAAATTGGCTAACCCCTGCATTAGACTAAATTCTGCATTCTTTATGTGATACTATGCAAATGGCAGTAAAAAAAGAGATTGACAGAAAAAGAGTGACTGTGGATTGGATTAAAACACATTGCCACAATATTGTGTAACTTCTTTCATAAAAAGATAGTCTACTTATCCACCCCTTGAATCTGGCTGAACTTTCAACTTGTTTGGACTAATAGGATGTGGCAGGTGGTATTACATGAAAACTAAATTATATGCCTCAAGAGATTCCCCAGCTCCCTCCTTTGCCCTACTAGCATGCTTTCTTCACAGTGGGTAGACCAGATGTCTAAATGATGAGAGACCTTGAGGAAAGAATAAAAGGCCAACCAATCACCAGCAGCAATGTTCCAGATATTGACTAGGGCTGCCTGAAATCCTGCAGGACCTGCCAAGCCTCCAGATGTCTACAGGTGAAGAGCTACCTCAGGTAAGATCATCAGAGGAACCAACCAGCTAGCAGCCATTCAAAACACAGACTTCTGAGAAGTAATAAATCATCCTTACTTTAAGCCACTATTTTGGGTTGAATGGTTGCACAGCCATAGATAATAACACTCTATGGATACCTTATTTAGGGGAAGGGGACTTTTCTGAGTTTGAAAAACATTCACTAGCTGGTTTTTGGTTATGAGATAAACAAAAGTATATTTCTAGGTCTCCACCAGAGGAAGACGGATGTTTCAGTTTTCATTTATTTATATATATACTAGGGGCCCAGTGCACAAATATGTGGACCTTGAAAGGAACTATGGGCCGTGAGGCTGCGGTGGGCACAGGGGCAGGTCTTGGCCCATCCTCTGCACCCCTGCCCAGCTCCTCCCACCGCGGCCTCCAGTCCCCTGTCTGCAGGCATCCCCACTCCTGCCACCACCACTCCCACACACTGATGGTCCCAGCCCCACTCACACCCACTGATGGCACAGAGCCACTGGGGCCAGCACCAGCAGCGGGTGCAAGCAGGACCATCACTGTCAGTGGGTGCAAGCAGTAGCTGCTGCCCTGATCACCCCTCAGTAGCAGGGGGAGGTGGAGAAGCCCTCAGGGGTGATCGGGGCCAGCAGCCGCCACTCCCACGCACTGACAGCACCGAGCAATTGGGGCCAGCGCCAGGCGCAGGCAGTGGGTGCGAGCAGAGCTGGTGCTGGCAGCAGGTGCAAGCACCTGGCAGGACCACAATGCCCGGGAGCAAAGAATTTTCAGTAACCACCAGGGGCTAACCCCGATGACAGCAACCGGTGCCCTGCCTTGGTCTGGTGCCCCCGCTCACCTGCTCCATCATTCCGCCATGACTGATGCCCACCATGTTCCATGCTCTGCCGCCTGCTGCTGATGCCCACCATGTTCCGCGCATGCCCCCTGGTGGTCAGCGCACATCACAGTGACCGGTTGTTCGGTTGTTCTGCCATTCGGTCTATTTGCACATTAGCCATTTATTATATAGGATTTGTTTGTTTATTTATGTATGTATTTATTTTTAAGAGGCCAGCCCCATAGGCACCACGTATTTCCTGGAGCCCCCATCACACTAAGGCTATGTGCACAGTCTCGCAGCCATGTGGACTTGCAAAGGATGTTCACCACCTCATCAGCCTCAACTTTCCTGCTTAGATGAAGGATATGCTTTTCTCCTCTATTTTAAGTCTGACATTTTATTTTTTTGAGGAGCTCACCAAATTCTTTAATATGGCATTACATAACCCCAATGTTGCCAGTTTATTAAATAAGAACTATGGTTTATTAAAATTAATTTATGGATAATGTGGTCAGTATAAAATAATAAAACTATTTATTATTATGCTAAGGGACTTGTGCTATAACCCAATGATTATTGTGGTTTTAATAATCTCAGAAAAACAGTGTGGGGGCCATGGCATGCCTTTCTGTATCCAGAATTGAAAAAGTCCACTTACATGCTCTCACAATACAGTAAAGAACAGATGAAATATGCTTTACCCCATGTGGAGTGAATCAGCTATTGAAAACGTCACATTTAAAAGAATATTTCATTAGAAAGAGTTGAAGCTGCAGTAATTTTTCAATAGAATAAATCACATCACCTAATATTATCCCCCAAGATACAGACTCAACTTTAATAATTACAAAGATCCAAGCATATTAATTGTTATTATTATTTTTGCCTCCAAAAATAATAATTTATAGAAGGAACTTGTACAAATAATGGTCTTTTGTGTTTTCTCTTCTTTTCTTTTCTTTTTCTTTTTTAAGTAGATAGTTGCTTGGCTAGTTTTATTGAATAAACCATAAGGAACACTAACTACAAGCATAAAATACTTATTCTTAAATTAGACCTAGAAGACTTTTCCTGCTTTTATTGAAGCTATATCATGGCCAAAAAAAAAGAAGAGAAAAAGAAAAAAAGCCTTGTTTGAGACAACTGGAAAGTTATAGTGACCTAATGAAGGCAAAAAATATGGGAAATGGGAAACTTTCTAATACAGAAATAAGTCAGAGCTATCCATTGTAGATGCATGGAAGTATCTTAAGTATTCACAGAGGGCAGGATGGGAGTGAAATGAATAATATCTATTCTATCCAAGTCCTGATAGCACTTTTAAAGTCAGTGCTTGTTAAGACTCACAAATCATGACTGTTAATATTGAGAATAAAAGAGAGTTATAATTCCAATTTGCAAGTGCCCATCTCTGTAACATGTTTGGTAGCATTCTCTTAACAGCTTTTATGCCTGGCCTTGTATTTTTATTTCTCATTTTATGTACACATTGCATAATTTTTTACTTGATTCAAAACGTATTCTATTAGATAATAGTAAAAAGAAAATGGGAAGAGGCCAATCTTTTATGTGAATAAAACTATCCAAGTTAATTCCATTCTAAATCTTAGCAACACTCAGCAATAGAATATTGAAAGGAATATTCACTATCTAATAAAATGCTAATGAATTACTAATGAATTAAGGAGGAATACAGTACTAATAATAAACTATAGAGCTCCCTTGTGTATATATCCACTCTACAGCTCCTCAATTAGCATAATCTTTAACCAGTCAAATGGATAACCACTGCATGGCACAGTTAGATTAAAGGATTTCATATTGCCCACTGTTTTGTCAGGGAAAATGGATGAATCTATAGAAGTTGTAGTTGAAATATAGTCAATGCCTACTCGACATATGATGTTTTTGCTATTCCATTTTATCAAATCCCATTGAAAATAGCACATCTACTTTGGATCAAGTAGCTCAACCCCAATAATTCAGCTGTTGTCTGAATGTTATCTAACACAAATTCTGATATTTTTGGTCTAAGTTATTATTATTTTGCATTTTGTATCAATAATTACTTATTTTAACTACTTTCTTTCCTCGGAACTATTTTATTTATCTCATATTCATTTCATTGTGCAGGAGAGCATCCTGGTATAATTATTTCTGAGCAGAATAATAGCTGGTGCTTTTCTCAGTCCTTGCATATCCAAGGACATCTTTAGATTGCATATTTGAATTTTAGTATGATTGTGTGTTTAAAATTCTGAGAACTTTAAAGATTCCATTGGGTTGTTACATTCAATATAGTTGTTTGAACTTCTGATGACAACTTAATTATTATCGCATTGTAGGCACTTGTTTTCCCTCTGTAGAAATTTTACGTTTTATTTCTATTCTTGGAGCCAACACTTTCATCAGGATGTATACATATGTGCTTTGTTTGTTTTGCATTGATCTTGCATGGTTCTAAATTAGTCCTTTGAATATGAAGACTATGTCTCATTGGCACTAAAAACTTTTCTTCAGTTAGTGTAATAAGCCCAGTATCACTTCTCCCATGCTCTCAGCAAATTGGGACAAGACACAATTCACATGGGCAGATAGAACTGCCTGAACAAGCATACTAGTAGTCCTTAAGCTTGGATAAGATGGACTTCATCAACAGCTTCCGCAGCAGGTCTGATTGCCCTAAGCCAAACAGAATATATTATCCCACAAGAAAGGGTGACTCATTCAGACGTAGACTTGCAAGCCAATCACACAGTTTTCTTGTGGTTTTTGAGGGAAATCAACTCTTTTTTCACAGAAATGTAAGAGATGAGCTTAAAGTTGCTAACATCTCCAAAAGGAGTCAACAAAAACACAGCTAGAGGAAATGAAGAAAAACATCATAAATGCTTTGTTTGAGCCCTGAACCCAGTATGCTGGATTATGCTATGTTGATGTCATTTGGCAAGGCAGTTCATTTCCCAGGACGTTATTCTTTTATAGCTCTGGTTTGGAGTTGGTCAAAGAGTAACTTTCATGACATTTGGAAGGCAAAGATGAAGCAGGGATATTTTCTCAGAAGTTGGGTACATATGCTGCTGCGTAGGGGTGCCTGATCAGTCCCAGCTTGTTCTCCATCTCCACTTTGTGTTCAGCTTCTCCGCCTGACTTGTAGCCCTGATGACTGATAGCAGCCCTAACATGCTACAGACGCTTGGACATAGACCCACAGCGAGTGGTGGTGGTGATCCAGGGACAGCAGGATCTCATAGTCCTCTGCAGCGCTCCTCTTTCATGGTCTCCTGCTGGCTGCTGACCATGCTTGCCTAATCAACATTTCTGTCATTGCAAGACATTTGGGTTGAAGGAATATTAAATGTGACAATTGCAGGATGAAACTTGATGTAATTCCCTTAACCTGCTTAAATAATTGGCAGACCATATTCAAGAATTCATTTGAAGTAAGAGTTTTAAAATTATTTTTAAAAGGGCTAGAAAGCAAAATACCTCTTTTATGAATGTGCTACATACCCTGCTTAGATAATTTTGATTGTTTTACCAAAAGCCTGCTCCAGTGGAGCCTACAGTTTGGAAGTTATGTTGGAGCTTCACTAGCTACAACCCTTCCAAGATTTTGGGTTAAATTAAGAGGTTTCCCTGGACATCTTTATTATAAAAGGTGCATGCAGATAAGACTATTTTATAAGCTGTCAGGGAACAATGAAGAAACACTAATTGCTGTGGTGTGGAAGCATAAATGCTTTCAGTGGGCTCTGGATCCCAAAGTGAAGTTTGGGTCTATGAATACATTTCCTAATGTCCGATTTTAGACATTATAGGGACTGCAGAAAACATTTTGAATCTTTCATGAGCACTCTTAAACACATCACACTTCTATTAAGACCAGACTTCTTTACAACTTCAGGATTTATTGTCATTTTTCAATACTTGAAGCCAGGAGATTGATATCAGCTTTTCAAAATGCCTAGAAGCACTGACCTAAACAGAAAGATCGATCACTGGTTAAGAAACATTCTGCATTGAATTGTTTTGTTCTACTTAGCCAACTTTCCAGTTCTATGGGTTTTAATCTTTGTTAGCTTCAGTTTTCCAATCTTTATAAAGGGATTTTAAATAGGACTTATCTCCTGTAATTGTTGTATTTTTGACATAATGCATGTAGGCTAATTAATTAGATAGTGCATATAAAGCCAAGAACACATTACCTAGTTCATGACAAATGCTTAATCAATATTGTTTTTTAGTTATTGGCAGCTTTTAAAGATACTTTGTGCCAAGCACTGGTTGAATAGCCCTGTAGTTTACCCATACTATCTCATTATCTCATGCTTTTAACATCTGTGTTTTTAAAAGTGAATCTGGCCCTAGCCAGTTTGACTTAGCGGAAAGAGCATCAGCCTGGGGACTGAAGGGTCCCGGTTTGATTCTGGTCAAAGGCACATGCCGAAGTTGCAGACTCAATCCTCAGTAGGGGGCATACAGGAGGCAACTATTCAATGATCCTCTCTAATCATTGATGTTTCTATATCTCTCTCCTTCTCCCTTCCTCTCAGAAATAAATACAAATTATATTGAAAAAAAGAAAGGACCTTTATTTAAAAACAAAGTAAAAGTGAATTTGGTGCCTGAAATATGGTGGGATGAAAAGCATGTGTTGCAGACACAATGGTGAACGTGACATCTAATTTTCCTTAATTCCTCATGATTCCATAAAAATTTAATTTATAGTTCAGAATTGTCAGTTGCTATATTTAGTTCACCAAACAAGAAAGGACAGGGTTAGCCGTATGTAAACTACACTAAATAAATGAGACATTCTCAAGTATAGGTTTTCTAATCTACAATATTTGGAGGCTGTGTCCATATATACAAAATGGGACGATTTAAAAAAATAAGAAAATTAAAAAAGGAAAGATTTGGTCAGCTTTATTCTATTATTCAAACAGTGTTTTAAATTAGATACATTCAAATTGGTGTGTATGAGAAAGAGTGAGTAGGAAAAGAAGTTAGAGATTAAAAATAAGAAAACACATGTAGCTATAGCCCTGGCCACATTTCTTGTTACACGTAGGTAGGCTCCCAACAAAGTGTCTTCTGTCCATAACAATAGGCTCCTATTGTTATATTGTTGGAAACAAGGATCCAAACTCATCTTTGAAAACTATCAACCCTAGAAATTATTATTTCCATCTTACTGCAAAGTACATTAAGGCTCAAGAAGGAAACTTTCTAGTGATATGTAGATTGTATAGAGTAACTAGGATTCAAACACATCTATTTGATTCCAAATTGAAGTTCTTTTCATAGCATTATGCCACCTTTCATGAAAAGTGAGCACCAACTGGGCCAATATCACTCCTCTATTTGTGTTTTTTCTTTGTTTTCTGTCTAGCATCTAAGACTGTATTTTAACAATTACAGATACAAAATGAATAAAAACAATGAATTTCAGTGGCAAAAAGCTCACTGCCTCCCCGAGCCCAGTTTGGGTCAATGGATAGAATGTTGGCCTGCGGACTAAAGGGATAGAATGTTGGCCCGCGGACTCAAAGGCACATGTCCTGGTTGCAGGCTCAACCCCCACTGTGGGGCATGTTGCGGGCTCAACCCCCACTGTGGGGCATGCAGGAGGCAGCTGATCAATGATTCTCTCTCATCATTGATCTTTCTATCTCTCTCTCCCTCTTCCTTCCTCTCTAAAATCAGTAAAAATATACTAAAACACACACACACACACACACATCAAAAAAAGCAACACAAAAAACAAAAACAAAACTCACTGCCTAAAAGGCATTTGAACAGTTTTAGAAGTTCAAAATTTTCTGTCATTGGACAATGCACTCAAGTAAATCTGCATTGTGATTTTTATTTTATACTTTCTGAGGATGGGAATCATGACTTATTTTGCTTTATTTCTACAACTATAGTGACTGGAATTTCAATGAATGTTTCCCGAGTTGATGAATAGATTTATATGTGGGTCAAACAGAGAGCCAAGTTTGCATAGTGATATATTTTCCACTAGGGACCTTGTATAAACATTTTTAGATGCAAATGTGCTGAATATGTTTCTACTTATAATGCAGAAAGTCTTTAACATAATTGTGTATTAACAACCACTAATAAACACAGACAAAAGTTATGGACTGCTTAATATCCATTTGTAAAAATAAAACGTATCAATTATTTTATTCAGATAACATGAGTTTCACCTAAGGTAGTTGCCACATGAAAGAAGCTTTTAAATTATTAAAAGATTAAACTAAATAAGAAATATAGAAATACAGGAAACATTTATCTCTTTATCAAGATCATTAAAATCACTATTTTCATGGGATACATGGCCTAAATAAGGCTAGTAGCCAGCAGTTAAATAATGATGCAGTTAGGTTACAAACAAAAATTTGTGTACAGGGAAAAATCCATAAATGTATGTGTTGCTGATAGTATCACTTTATAATTGAAGTTGAACCATATGAGATTTTGATACTTGGTCATTTTTCTTACCTACAAAAACAGCAAGTTTATATGAGTTTGTATGAGAAGAAGGAAGGGCATTTTGTTACTGTTGTGTTGTTACTCTAAGCCTAATGTTACTTGGGTTCAGAGTTGTAAAAATAGGATCCCAATGTTGTTGTGGGGATTAAACACTGTTGAAGAATAATGAAACTTCAATATGTGGTAGCTATAATTTTTATTTTCTTTATTGATTAAGGTATTGCATATGTGTCCTTATCCCTCCTTTACCCCCCCCCACCTCCCTACTCATGCCCTCACCCCCCTGGTGTCTGTGTCCATTGGTTAGGCTTATATGCATGCACACAAGTCCTTTGGTTGATTTCTCCCCCTTACCCCCACCCCCCTACCTTCCCTCTGAGGTTTGACGGTCTGATCCATGTTTCTCTGTCTCTGGATCTGTTTTTGTTCATCAGTTCATGTTCATTATATTTCACAAATAAGTGAGATCATGTGATATTTATCTTTCTCCAAATGACTTATTTCACTTAGCATAATCCTCCCCAGGCTATTATTTTTTATTAATAATAAATTTGAATTTCAGCTACCATGTTGTCAAAAGAATACTTCCATTATGTTAAGGAACTAGCCTCCCAGTATTGATCTTTTTCTAAAATGTATATTATGCCCATATTGTTCTTCGGATGCTCTGAATATGAGCTAATTCGAATTAAGAAGAATGTAGACCTTACCAAAGTGTTTGACTTTCATTTCTAAATGTCTCTCTCTCTCTCTCTCTCTCTCTCTCTCTCTCTCTCTCTCTCTCACACACACACACACACACACACACACACACAACACACACACAGGTTTCCTTCAGGAAATTCCTGAGAAGAAGCCCAAGAGACTTCTTGCTCAATTCTTTGCAAACAAAACCTCCAGACCTTTCAAAATTCATTTCAGATGTACTCCCAAGGAGTACAATTGTCTGATCTTCACCGTGAGTAGGCCATGCTGACCTATATTGTGTATGCTGAGTGTGGATCTTTTGGGGATGTCAACAGAAGTTTTGTGCATAACACAGGTTCAGAATGTACTGGAGAACTCTGCATAATAGAGAAGTGAAATATATTTTTAATTTAAAATGATGCCAGAGCCTCTAATTTTTCAAGTGTCGGGAAAACAAAATAATGAAGGCAGTATGAAGTACATTTTTTTGCAAATTCATTAAATTGAAAATCAGTTATGAAGTCCAATCATAAAAGAAAAATTTTCAAGTCTGAAATAAGCAAAAATGCCCTTGACCTAATTAAACCATCATTGGTATAATGATTTAGAGTTAGTTTGCTACTTGTTCCTCTGTTTTTCTCTCTGTGTTTGCCAAGAATATCACTCAGGAGCATATTCTGGGTTTATTTTCCAAGCACTGATTTACATATGTCGTGTTTCATGCATTTTTTTTCCTTTTCCTTTTAAGACATCTGTTTTTCCCTCAGTACTGGGTCCTGTGAGGCATGTGGAAGAATACCAAACCCCAAATCCTCTCCTGGCCTCTGGCTCTATTCTGCCAAAGAAAGTTGTGCGGGGAATTATTTTTAAGTTCTTTCTTTCATGGCTCTTCACTTGGTTATTTCCAAAATGCCAGCCTTTCCCTCTGAACCGTTTCCTTAACAGCTGTCAGCTTCTGAAAGGAATGTGGGAAGGGGCGCTTTCTACCACCGTTACCTGCAGGATCCCCAAGGACAGACAGGATCAGGCTTCCATTCCTCAAGCTCTCAGTACGGAATGGCAGCTCTGTTGCCTGGGTCGATTGCTAAGGACAGAAAAGAAAAAAGTGCTTGAATGGTTCCATGGCACAAGGAAGCTAAGCTGTCAAGTACAAACAGAACTGAAGGCGGCATTTTGCAGAACTAGAAATCACTGCTTGAAAATAAGACGCGTGGCGGTAGGCAGGTGACAACTCCGTGGTGAGCCCACAGACTGGAATTAGCTGCACATCAGATAAGCCGAGGCCACGCCGTGCTCGGCCAAGGGATCCGTGGCAGGGGCAGACCTGGACGGAGCACACGGGTGGCATCTTAGAATTTGTTAAGAGTCATGAAATGCCTTAACATAAAAGCAGTTATAATTTTTCAAGAGATATCTACATTTTAACCACGTATGTATGTATTGCCTTACTGAAGGAATTTTATTGGGTTAATCCATTATCACACATCATTGCTAAGTGAGAATCTGAACAAGGATTCTTAGGACTCTTATGTTAACTGAAAACCAGATGTCAGTTCTGTGAAGTACAAGCTTCATTTACTTGATGTATGAGAATGATTAAATGTTTGAACATTTAATCCTGAGGGACTCAGGACTCCAGCTATAGCCTCCTTTAAAAAAAAAAAAAACACGTAGAAATTGAGAACTGGACTTGCAGTGACAGGGCAGGAAACAAGGAAACAAACTGAAATTCTTCACCCTAAGGATAGTGCCCATTGCTCTTTCCCTGCCTGCAGTCAAATTCTAAACTTCAGTATTTCAAAAGAGTTCACGTTTGCTGTTCTATTTAGTATTTTAAAAACCACATGTCTTGTAGTTAATATTTCATTTCAATTTTATTTTCTAACTACTAGTATACATAGGTATTTATTATAATTTTATGTAATTATATGCTATATATAATTACTACCTATAATAATAAAAGCATAATATGCTAATTAGACCAGACAGCTGAACGACCTTCTGGACATCATTCCGGACGTCCTTCCAGACGATCTTCCGAATGAAGCCATGGTGGTGGGGGCTGAGGCAGAGGTGGCCGCCAAAGTGAGCAAGGGACAAGGCAGAGGTGGTTAGGGGCAATCAGGTAGGCAGGCGAGTGGTTAGGGGTGATTAGGCAGACAGGCAGAGTGGTTAGAGGCAATCAGGTAGGCAGGCAGGTGAGCGATTAGGAGCCAGTAGTCCCAGATTCCGAGAGGGATGTCGGACTGCCGGTTTATGGATTCCTGTGGGATAAGGCCTAAACCAGTAGTCCGGACATCCCCTGAAGGGTCCCAGATTGTGAGAGGGTGCAGGCTGGGCTGAGGGACACCCCCCCCAAGCACAAATTTCGTGTACCAGGCCTCTAGTATTAACATAATATACTACTGCTACAATTTGCTTTGATGTTTTAAGTTCCACAGATGTGTGTGTGTGTGTGTGTGTGTGTGTGTGTGTGTGTGTGTAGGGCCTAAGAATCCCCAAGGAATTTTGAGGGGGAGGTCCTTCCATTTCCAACATCACATTTGTGTGAGGCTAGACTTCCTTCACAAACATCAATTAAAACAACATGCATGACAGATTGAATTTAGATGCAGACCTGATAATTCAGTTAAAGAGATTTGCAAAAATGTAAGATGATGCCACTCTTCTTACTAAATATGTTGTTTTGGAAATTATAGCTTTTTAATTAAAATATACTAGTTATGTCAACATGTAATGAATTTTTATTGTTACTTTTAAATAAATAAGCAAATATTTCTTAAATGTGTCCATTTTAATGTCTAATACAATAACGATCAAGAGATGCAAGCCATATAAACAAAATATCTTTGGTATCCTCAACAATTTGCAACAATATAAAGAGGTCCCGAGACCAAAACATTTGAGAAACTCTGCAGTAAACCATCCATGAAGTGATTTAGAGTGAGAGTTCTGGGCATGAGAAGGCCCTACACTGAATAGTGACTGGTGACCCATGAAATCCATGTTTTTGGAGGGTTTGAGAGAGACCAGCTAACAGTACAGAAGATAGAAGACAGAAATGCTCACAGAGAAGCAGTAAACCAAAGCCAGGGACAATAAAGTCACCATGAACTCACTAAGGGCATGAGCAGAAAATAGACCACAAGGAGAGAAGGCTGGGAAGCAGCCAGTACAGACAGGCCCCCTAGGTCAGTGAGTAGTGGCCACACCTTCCCAGGATGGGATAAGCAGAGGCATTACAAATGAGCTGCTGTGTTCCCTTGGGGACAATTACATTTTCAGGGGAATGAGCCTGCTCCTGGGTCTTCCTTCTGTTCTCATACATCTATAACTCAAGCAGGACTTGAAGAGAGCAATTTTTTAAATGTATTTTTATTGATTTCAGAGAGGAAGAGAAATGGAGAGAGAGAGTTGGGGGGGGGGCGCATCAATGATGACAGAGAATCATTGATTGGCTGTCTCCTGCACACACCACACTGGGATGGAGCCCACAATCTGAGCATGTTCCCTGAATGGAATTGAACTGTGACCTCCTGGTTCATAGGTTGATGCTCAACCACTGAGCCACACCAGCTGGACATGAAGAAAGCAAATTTAAAAAGCCACTTTATTTTTGTGTTCCTCACCAAATTGCTTTGTGGGAACAGTCACTCCTCTGCTCCAACATACAAACCCAGACAGGCCCATGATATTTCTGATCACTCTTAAGAATACTATATAATAAAGAGGTGATATGCAAATTGATCATCATATCATCACAAGATGGCAGCACCCACAGCAGGGGCAGGGCTGGCTGCTCCACTAGCCTGCTGCTGGAGTCCCCTTAGCCCTGCCGAGGCCCTCGGGTCTTCTTGCACCCCCCACTGACTGACAGCTCGCCCAGACTCCTCCAACGAGCTGCCCATCCCTCTCTTCCTCCCTCCTCCGAAGCTGAAGCCTGACTGTGGTGTCCAACAAATTGGAAGTTATAACTCATGTCCTTGAGCAGGGGTCCTCAAACTACGGCCCGCGGGCCACATGCAAATACAAATATTGTATTTGTTCCCGTTTTGTTTTTTTACTTCAAAATAAGATATGTGCAGTGTGCATAGGAATTTGTTCATAGTTTTTTTTTTTAAACTATAGTCTGGCCCTCCAATGGTCTGAGGGACAGTGAACTGGCCCCCTGTTTAAAAAGTTTGAGGATCCCTGTCCTTGAGAGTATCCTCCATTCCTCAGCCGTGGCTGCCTGCTCCACGTGCCTGCTGCTGGAGTCCCCTCAGCCCCACTGGGGGCCTCGGGTCCTCCTGCAGCCAACATTGACTGAGGCTCAGGCAAGCTGCGGATGGTGGTCGCCGCTGCCCAGGGCCAGCCCAAGGTCTAGGCAAGCCTCAGATGGCAGCTGCCCAGCTGCCCAGGCTGGCCCGAGGTGCAGGAAAGTTTTGGAGGGTGGCAACCCAGCTGCCCAGGATTGCCCAAGGCTCAGTTATCCAGGGCTGGCCGAGGCTTGCACTGCCGGCAGTGGCAGCAGCAGAGGTGTGATGGGGCGTTGCTTTTCCCTGATCGCTGGTTTGCCTCCCGCCCCTGAGGGCTCCTGGACTGTGAGAGGGGGCAGGCTGGGCTGAGGGACCCCCCGCCCCCTCCAGTGCATGAATTTTCATGCACTGGGCCTCTACTGTCTTCTAATCACTGTAAACAGCAAACATTGTCACAGTGAAGTGGTTAAAAAGTAAAGCTTCAGTTACGTGTGATAACCAGACCTACTACTAGATTTATTTCCTCTCTCTCTCTCTCTCTCTCTCTCTCTCTCTCTCTCTCTCTCTCCACTTTCTCTTTCTTTCTTTCTTTCTTTCTTTCTTTCTTTCTTTCTTTCTTTCTTTCTTTCTTCTTTCTTTCCTTCTCATCTACCACTAAATTTAAAGTTAAATCTTCTTCTCAATCACCTGCTTCCCAACTTGAGACCTGCTTAGGACCAGTTTCTTGCAGTGGAGGAAGCACATGGTCTCTCTCTTTATTGGTCTTGCCTAGCTTCTCCTTACCTAGCATGGAAATGCTTATTTCTTATCTCTCCATTGTTGCAGGGTTACCAATGCCAAGGGATGTTTATTTTCTTTGGGCCTGGCAGAATTTAAAGCTGACTCATGGGGTGGGGGGGGGCATTTTTGTGGATTTGCTGGAGATTCTCTGGCTGCATCTGTCTGACTGTGACTCTATCCATGTAGATAAGACATTTCCTTAAGTGGGCCACACCCATTACCTATGCAACCAGGGCTCCACTCCAAATCCTTTAGGATTTGTAAACATGACTCCAGACTGAAATTTCTTCCAAGGTTTCATGTTTATTCCCCTGGATGATTTATTTTGGACCTGTCATCAAAGAGCAGGAATACCCCAGTATTACAGAAGGCTTCAGATATATTATGTGCCTGTGTGTGGGCTAGGAAGGCTGAAATGCCAATAGCTCCTCCCAAAGAAATCATCTATACTCTTCGACCTGTATGTACTGCTGCTAATAGTGACAGGCTTCAAAGCCAAATGACTAGTTTTTTGTTGTCTAATCCAAAGCTTTGTTTTTGATGAGCACCTCCTTTGGAATGAAGCATGTATTCAAGATTGATGCCTTCGTGGAAGCTTTCTAATTTAAGGCCCTGTTGCACATCCTGATAATGAGCTTTCTTTAATTGGAGAAATCTGCTTTCCCTTGCAACATGAAAGAGCCTTCTAACATTAAATGTCTATGGCATTAAATATAAGAAATATACTGAACATTATGACCCAGAACACAAATATACATAAATATGGATGGATGTATACATGCACACACCAAAAGTTTCTCAAAATCTTCTACTTCTCTCAAAGTTTATTCATAGCACAACTTTCCCAACCCTCCATTGTGATTATTCATTTTCTTACACTTTCTCAATTTTTTAATTTTTCCTCTCAATATAAATCTTCTTCTTATAGTTCCTTCTCTACTGAGCCATTGTTTTTGGCTTCAAGCCACAGGAAAAAAATTAAATTAGGAAAAATGTTCCCATCTTAGACCAAATCATAGTTACCAATATAATAGAGGATATATTTGGGGGAATTAATCTTCCCTTTTAGAGTTATGAGAGACTGGTAGCCAGAGCCAGCCTGAAATAGCATCTTAAAAAGTGGTTACTGGAAGGCATTGTTTTTAAGCCTGCAAGAACCTTTAAAATGATAAATATCTCCATGTCTTTTTCAGAGTAGGTAGTGAAATTTAAGTCATTTAACTTTGTTAGTTTGCCTTAAACAATAGCTGTTGTTTACTTAAACATATAACTTTAAAATAATTATTCTGTCTTCTATATAAACTATCTTAATTCTGCTTAAGTATTTTGATAATATGTGATGTATGCTTTCTTGGGAGAAGCTGTGTGTGTGTGTGTGTTTGTGTATCTATATATATAAAAGCCTAAGTAACTGAACGACCAGTCACTATGACACACACTGACCACCAGGGGGCTGACACTTAATGCAGGGGCTGCCCCCTGGTGGTCAGTGTACTCCCACAGCAGGAGTGCCGCTCAGCTGACTGACAGGCGCCAGACACCGGGCTCAGGGCTGGCGAGCACAGCTGCAGTGGTGTGAGCCTCTCCAGCCTCCATGGCAGCACACTACCTACTGAGTGGAGGTGTGGCGCCCGGCCCCACTACTACATTCCTCGGGGGATGTCGGACTGCCGGTTTCATCCCAATCCCCACAGTCCAAGCCAGAGCCAGCCTGAAATAGCATCTTAAAAATAGTTACTGGAAGGCATTGTTTTTAAGCCTGTAAGAACGTTTAAAATGATAGAAATCTCCATGTCTTTTTCAGAGTAGGTAGTGAAATTTAAGTCATTTAACTTTGTTAGTTTGCCTTAAACAACAGCTGTTGTTTACTTAAACATATAACTTTCAAATAATTATTTCCTGCAGGCCATCCCCTGAGGGGCCCCGGATTGTGAGAGGAAGCAGTCCAGGATGAGGGCCTCTAGTATATCCTATATGAGAAAAGTCTAATAAGCAAATCTACCAAAAGGCTGAACAACTGGTGGAATGACCAGTTGCTACGATGTGCACTGACCACCAGGGGGCAGACACTCAATGCAGGAGCTTCCCCCAGCCTGCGGCCCCAGGTCAGCCAATGCGGGTGCCAGGGGTATAAAGATAAAGTTCACCTGTAAAGGAAAAATTAATAAGGGAGAAAAGTGGAATCACCAAAGCTGATATTCTTACTTTGTAATTGTCCCTACTCAAGATCAAAAGTTGCCCCATCAATGTTATCTCTTATGTCCTGTATTAATTTTCAAAGACCACCATTATTCAAGGCCTACTCAAGATCAAAAGTTGCCCCATCAATGTTATCTCTTATGTCCTGTATTAATTTTCAAAGACCACCATTATTTCTACCACAGGTTTGGTGGTTTAAACCACAGAAAATCTTCCCCCCTCCCCCCAACCTGCCCCACAATTCTGGAGACTGTAAGTCCCTGATTAAAGAGCTGGCAGGTTGGTTTCTTTGAAGTCCTTCTCCTTGGTTTGTAGATGGCTGTGTCTTTCCCTTGTGTCTTCACATGGACTTACCATGTGTTCTAATCTCTTTTCATAAGGACACTAGTTAGATTGGATTAGGAACACCCTAAACATCTCATTTTAACTTAATTACCTCAATAAAAACCTTATCTCCAAATACAATCATATTCAGAAGTATTGGGGTTAGAACTTTAATATATGAATTGAGAAGGGGGTGTAATTCAGCCCATAACTCTCTCAGTTCATCTATAGACTTCTACAAACCTTTTGCTCATACTGCCAAAGATGTTGGTACCTGGATCATAATCTTTAATTCTTCCTCATCATGAATGACTTCAAGACTCATGCAGACAATGGCTCCATCCCAATAATCATCATATGTATCTCACTTTAGCAGTTGACTTCTATTGTCAACCCCCAGTGGTAGCATTTATATCCAGTCACCACTGCACTCGTGCATTCCAGAACCTACTGTCCAACTAGAGCTTCCCATTCTTCTAATTTTCTTAAACTGTTTATACTTATTACACCTTTTCTTCACTTTCATTTTATTATGCCTTTCTTAACTCTTTATTTTACTTTCAATATAAATCCCTTGCTTTTAATTTCTTCTCTCCTGAGCCATTATTTTGTCTTCAAACCACAAGTAAAATTAATTAGACTAAAATTTCCCATCTCTTCTCCCACATACTGGCTGTTAGTATCTGTATTTGCATTTGGTTGCTGTATAACAAGTTATCACAAATTCAGTGCTAAACAACAAAAAATTATGAGTTCACAATATCCATGGTTTAAAAGTCCAGGGGAGTGTTAGCTATTATCTTTTTAGGATCTCAGATTTCACTGGACTGAGATTAAGATGTTGACCAGGCCTACAATCTCATCTGAGGCTGAGGGTTCTCTTCCAACCGTATCAATTGGCAGATTTTATTTCCTTGTTGTTTTCTAGTGGAAATCCCTTTTCTCTTGCTAGGTACCAGCTAGGGATTGCTCTCTGAACTGAAGGCCATCCTCAAGTCCCTGCTATGGGGCCCTATCCTCTCAAAACAGGGAATTTACCTCATATTTTATATCATGATAAGTTTTTTGTTGTTGTTTAAATCAAACTCAAGTGATTAGTACCTTAATGATGGGAATAACATCTCATTATATTCACCCTCTGCCCACAGTAAAGGAATTTTATAACATGTGTACATGAGAGAAGAAGAATCTTAGGGACTATCTTAGAATGCTGCCTATACCAATATTGCTTGAGAACATCACAGAACTATATGACTAGAGGCATTTCAAATGCATATCTAGAAATTTATTATGTTCTACCTTATTCAAGATAAATTTGGTGTGGCTAGGGAATGAATAAATATTTGTTGAATGAACTAATGAAAAGATGAGTACTATATTATGATTCAAAAAAATCAGGCCTCACCACTCTGGGCTTTGGTTTTTCTTCAAATCCATTCCAATTCTAATATTAAATGATGATATGATTGTGCATGTTTAATTAAAAGAAAAAACATTGCCTATTGAAATAATAATCCTATATTATAAAGAGCTAATATGCAAATGGTCATCACGCTCTCACCCCATCACACCATAAAGGCTAAGACAGTCAACATTGGAGAGAGAGGAACGGGAACCAGCCAGGCACAAATAAGCTCGTGAGAGAGGAATGGGGACCAGCCAGGCACAAATGAGCTCGTGAGAGAGGAATGGGGACCAGCCAGGCACAAATGAGCTCGTTGTGGCCCAGGAGAGGGACAAGCTGCCCGTCCCGCAGTGCCAGGTGCCAGCAGCTGTGCCTGCAGTCCAGGAGAGGGACAATCTGCTCGCCCTGTGGTTCCGGGTGCCAGGGGCTGCGGCTGCAGCTGTGGCCTGGGGGAGGGACAAGCTGCCTGCCCCAAGGTCCTGGGCACCTGCGGCTGTGGCCGGGGAGAAGCCGCCCACCCACAGTCCCCTGCAGCTGCAGCCAGCCCGGGCGAAGCCAGCTCGGGTCCTGGGTGTCTGTGGCTGGCCAGAGGGAGGGAAGCCTGGGTCCAACGTGCCTGTGACCGGCCAGAGGAGGGAATCCTGGGTCCCAGGTGTGGGGTGAGGCAGAGGCGTTTAGGGGCGATCAGGCCAGCAGGTGAGCAGTTAGGGGCAATCAAGCAGGCAGGCAGATGTGGTTAGGTGCAATCAGGCAGTCAGGCAGAGGCGTTTAGGGGCGATCAGGCCAGCAGGTGAGCAGTTAGGGGCAATCAAGCAGGCAGGCAGATGTGGTTAGGTGCAATCAGGCAGTCAGGCAGAGGGGTTAGGTGTGATCAGGCAGTCAGGCAGGTGTACGGTTAGGAGCCAGCAGTCCTGGATTGCAAGAGGCAATCAGACATCCCCTGAGGGGTCCCAGATTGGAGAGGGTGCAGGCCGGGCTGAGGGACCCACCCCCCGGGCAGGAATTTCATGCACCAGACCTCTAGTATATAAATAATACCTTTAAAATTAGTTTTGTAGCCTAAATAAGTTTGTATTTATAGTAAATAATATAAATATGAAAAACTTACATCTCATTGTAAAATTATCATTGAAGAACAAAAGTTAATATTTATAATTTATTTATGAGCTTGTTATGTTACAGTAAAATAGAAGCAGTATAAAGATTTCAACTAATCTAAAAATTAACCCCTTCACGCTATTTTATAATTTATATTTTATTAACTTTCTCACACTGTTTTTAATTTATATTTTGATATCTACATATGTATATATACATATTCCTTGATAGTATTATTATTGAAGGCAAAGTCTATGTTACATTAATCTTTGTCTTTTTAACACCGATAAAAATCTAGGACATAGAAATAAATAGTTTTTTAAAAAAGATAAAATAATGAATTAACTAAAGAGTAATTTATGTACAGAACATTAAAAAATTGCAAACGTAAGATACATTCTTATGTCACAATTTTTAACAGCATTTTGAAATGTAAAAAAGAGTTACAGAAAGAGGTTTGGGCTAAAGTTACAGATTGAGATACATCCACAAAAATAGTTTTGTTTTAGTTTTATAAAAGGGTTCTAATATTATGATCGGTATTGACCCAAGACCTCTGCAGAGATTACAAAGCATCCTATATGTTTCTGTATTGAAAGTTTCTGCATTATCTTAGCTCCCTGTATTAATCTTTTTACCCTTCTAATATATAATACACATCCATCTAGAGATGAAACATCATAAATCATCAGGATACTGCCCTATACTGTAAAAGTTATAAAATATTGGTTTAGCTGGTTTGGCTGAGTGGATAAAGCATAGACCTTCGGACTGAAAGGTTCCAGGTTCAATTCCAGTCAAGGGCACATGCCAGGGTTGCAGGCTTGAACCCCAGTAAGGGGTGCCCAGGAGGCAGCCGATCAATGATTCTCTCTAATCATTGATGTTTTTATCTCTCTCTTCTTCTCCCTTCCTCTTTGAAATCAATAAAAATATATTTTAAAATAAAGAAATAAAAGTTATAAAAATATTTCTCCTGACTATCAAATAAAAGGTACAATTACCTTTTTTTTTTAAATCCTCACTGGGGGATATATTTTTACTAATTTTAGAGAGAGATGAAGTGGGGAAGAAAGAGGGGAAGAGGATGAAGAGAGAGAGAAAGACATCTATATATGAGAGAAATATCAATCAGTTGCCTTCAGAGGGACCAAACCAGCAAAGTATGTGCCCTAAACTGGTAATCAAAATGGAAACCTTTTGGCACAGGGGATGAAGCCCCAACCAACTGAGCTACATTGGCCAGGGTGTTTTTTACCTTTATAGCTAAGCATGACAATCCATGTTTCTTATGTTTTAATTAAGTCAATGCAACCATTGTTTGCTGAACATACCCTAAAAATATTTGTGCACATAACTTATTATTTGGTTTTATCAAATAAAAACAGCTTTTCTCACCACTCTATTTTGAAATTTTAACATTTTTAAGACCTAGCTCATACGTCACCTCTTTTCTGAAGTCTGTTTAAACATAATAACATTAAGTGTTTTCTCTTCTCTTGTTTTTTAGTGCATATTGTTTTCAACTTTTTTATTGTACTTATTATTTGCAGTCATGTGCCATAGTCCTTTACACTTTTTATAACTTTCTTATTGAATAAAAAAATATTTTTGAATCAGGGATTCTGTTTTGGAACTCACACTTCCATGAGGTGGCACAAAATAGATTCAATAAATACCCCAGCACCCTCACTGAGATGGCTCCAGAGAAGGTTGACTAGGGAATTGGTAATGAACCTGGTGGTAACGATCCTCCCTCCCCTTAAAGTGTCTGAAGAGACCACATGGGAGCCTGGGCTTTTATCCCAAACTGTTAGTAATGAAGAGTCCTTGGAGTTCTCCACTTGGGTGATGTTAGAAGAAACCTAGGAAATTAGAACTTTCATCACTGTCTAATAGTAATAAAGCCACTCTATCCCCACTCACCAAAGCACCAGTAGAGGCTCCAGAGGGAATAGTAACAAGGAAATTCTATTCCTCTCAGTCAGGGAAATAATATCAGTGGAGACCAAGAAGTAGGAAGGCAGAACTCTCACTTCTGCTCAGCTGAAATAAGGAGCCTCCCTTACAAATTGTACATGGAGGTCTAGTGGTGAATGTGGACTTTTCCCTCCACTGATGGTTATAAGGCTCTACTCCATTGTCCCTGGCAGAGCAACGTCAGAGAAAGCCAATTAAAACAGAAGATTTCATTAACATTCAGCTTCATAACAAAAAATGCACAGATTTCAATAAAAAAATACCCATTATACCAAGAATCAAGATCCTTAACTGAGTTAAAACTAGTCAATAAACACCAATGTGTTGAGAAAATGTTGGAATTATAACGATAAAGCAGCCATCATAAAAATATTTCCATAAGCAATTATGAACACAATAAAAACAGATAAGAATATAGAAGGTCTTAGGAAAGAAATAGAATGTATTAGCCAATAAATAAAATATGTAGAAGACTAAATGCAAATTTAAAAACTGTTAAATATAATAACAGGGCTATCAACAATAATGCAAGGAATCCTATAAAATAAAAGGCTAACATGCAAATTGTCCCCATGGGTGGGAGTTTGACCAACCAGGAGTTAGATGTGTGCTGACCACCAGGGGTTGGCAGGCAGCCGGGAGAAGGGAGGCCCTGGCCAGCAGCCAGCAGCTGCTAGGGACCCTACCTGTGCACAAAATTCATGTACTGGGCCTCTAGTAAACATATAAATAAATACAATAATTTTTTCTCCTTGTCTTGAGTTCTTAAATCATGTTTAATTAAAAAATCTAATTTATAATACTCTAATATAATTCTAAATGATCATTTTAAGATCATCTATAATAATAAAAGCATAGTATGCAAATTGACCGAACGGCCGAACAGCGGAACGACCTTCTGGACAACCACTCTATGACACCAACTGGCGCCAGGCAAGGCAGGTGCAATGCGAAGGGTCGGGGGCCCAGCCATTGCCCCATGATTGCCCTGCAGAGGGAGGCCCAGGCTACCTGGTGGCAGTGCAGTGGGTGGGCAGGGCCTCTCTCTGCAGGGGTGATCCATTGCGGAGCCCTGGCTGGGTGGGCAGGGCCTACCTCTTTGGGGCAATGGATTGCGGGGCTCCTGGACTGTGAGAGGGTACAGGCCCACCTGGGGCATCCCCCCCCCCCCAATGAACAAATTTTGTGCACTGGGCCTCTAGTTATGTTATAAATGGAGAGGATAAAGGTATATAAACAGACGTCGAGGTTCTACTCTTCCTTTGAACTGGAACCATCAGCAAGGTGCAATAATTTTATATATATAGTGAATAACTATAGCAGCACTAAGAAAATTGTACCTGGTACAAAAAATGAAATTACTGTGGACTTACTGTCAATATATTAAAATTGGATTATAAAAATATTCAGATAACCTAAGAAAGTTAGAAAAAATACAGAAAAATTAAAAACAGAAAAAAATATAAAACAGACTAAGCACTGATATATCAATAACTACATTAAATATAAATGGTCTATATATACCAAGAGATGGGCAAAGTAGATTAAAAAGCATAACCCCATTCTATGCTATCCACTCACTCCAAATATCATAGAGATAAGTTGAAATCATAATCATGGGAAAAATATATCATGCAAACATCGATCAAAGAAAGCAGGTATGGTTATATTACTATTAAAGTACACATCTCTCACCAGTGGTAGAACAACTAGACTGAAAAAACAAACAAAAACAAACAAACAAAAAAAACTAACCAAAAATGATTTAGAAGAATTTAACAATACTATCAGTCACTAGAAGTCTAATCTATATTTTTAGAACAACCAACAAGAGCAGAATACACCCTTTTCTCAAGTGCCCATTGAACAGATACCAAGATAGCCCATATCCTGGGCCTCAAACAAACCTCAACAAATTGAAAAGAAGTAAAATCATACAGACTGTGTCTCTGACTGTCCTGGAATCAAACCAGAAATCAATAATAGAATGATAGCAGAAAAATCTTTATAAACACTTGGAAACTAAACAACAGTGTCCGTGACAACTGTGATGACCAAAGGACCAGTTGCTATGACGCCAGCGAACTGCCCGGTCAGAGGGTGGGGCTGGCTGGCCAACCTCCCAGCCCCTCCCCTCTGCTGGCCTGCCCCTGATCTGACTCTCCCATCCATATCAAGAGCGGGGCCACACAGAGCCTGGACCCTTTCTGGCAATCACAAGTCCCTGGGGTTGAGAATTCTGATGGCCCTGCCCAGAGATTAGAGGTGCCTGACGGGCAGGGACAGGGACCACAGGCCTCCAGGGAGCACCGCAGAGTTGGCAAGGAGAGGAGAGGGCCTGCAGAGGGGGAGGAGGCAAAGCCAGCGGACATCAGCCCAGAATCCAGCCCTTCCCCTGGAGGCAGCGGACCCTCAACCCAGAGCCCCAGCCGGAATCAGAAGAGCCTGAGGGAGGCTTCAGGAAGCTCTACACAGAGCTGCATGTTGAGAATGAGAGACTTCATGAGGCCCTGACCAAGACCACACAGCGGTTGGCACAGCTCAAGGTGGAGCTGGAGCACGCCATGCAGAGGCAGGAGTGCTTTGCAGGGAGGGTGGCCCTCCTGGAGCTGGAGAGATTTGAGTGCAAGGTCGCTGAGCTGGAAGAGGAACTGGAGGTTCTGTCCAATCTCCAGGCTGACAACCACCGCATCAAGGGCAAGAATGCAGCCCTGATTCGTGTCATCAGCAAACTGTCTAAGTGACCCCGGAGGACTTGCCCCTGCACCCACATTTATACAGCTGCTTCTGCCACACGCACCCCTTCCCCTGTGTGAACACGAGTGACAGGGCTGCCAGGGAGTCTCTGAGAAGTCATAACCTCCCCTCGGAACCTCCAGGCTGGGAGGGGAGGACAGAGCCCCCTGGAGCCAAGAGGGCCATCTGAGACCAGGATGGAGATGGGAGACTGAGCCAGGTAAGGGGACCAGGGCTACAGGCAGGACCAGGAAGAAAACAAGGACCAGGAAGTGCCTGGACCAGTAGCCAGGACCAGAGTGGCCACCTGGAGGTCTCTTCTCATGTGTGCTGCCACCAGTCACCCCTCCCGCCCCTGATCAGAGATCTGAGAATGTGCTGTCTGGGCCAGGAGGAGAAGGTATTTTTGATACATAGCACAGGCACCACAAATAAAAGTTGTGAATTTGCCAAAAAAATAAAAGAGCAAGGCCACTGGCCAAACGCGCCCTCTCCCTTCCCCCCAGCCAGCCCCGCCCCTGATCAGCCTGTCCCACCACGATAGGCCTGCAGCCCCTCCCCCTGCCCACCCCAAATTGGCTTCCCCCACCCTGGCTGGCCAACCACCCATGGCCCCTCCCCCAGGCCACTGGCCCCTGATCAGCACCCCCACCCCATTCGGGGGCATGGCCAACAGCCCACCATCCACAGCCCTTCCCCATGGCTGGCCCTGCCCCCAATCGGGGGTGGGTCCCGCCAGTCAATCGCCCATGGCCCCTTCCCCTAGCCAGCCCAGCCCTGATTGGACCCCGATAGAGGGTGGGCCGGCTGGCCAACATCCCGCCATCTCCTCCTCCCAACAGGCCTAGCCCCAGTCAGCCCTGATTGGGGCCAGGCCAGCCAGACCCCACTGGTGCACGAATTTGTGCACTGGGCCTCTAGTTTCTAAATAAAAAAGAAAAAAACTAAAGTAAGTAAAAACAAAATAAAACATATAAATACTTGTGAAATACAGATAAAGCAGTGCAGGCATATATTAGATAAGACAAAGGGTCTCAAATCAATAATCTAAGCTCTCCTCCCCTCAACTAGTAAAAGAAAGAGGCAAAATAAGCTCAAAACAAGGATATGGAGAAACTAGATCATTCATATAATTCTGGTTGGAATACAAAAATGTTACAGCCACTCTGGAAAATAATTTGGTAGTTTCTTAATAAATTAAGCATTCATCTACCATACAACCCAGAAATTTCACTCCTCTGCATTTACTCCAGATATATGAAAACTTATGTTCACACAGAATCTGTACATGAAAGTATGTAGCAGCTTTATTTCTACTAGACCAAAATTAGAAAAACACAGCTGTGCTTCAGCTGGTTAAACAGACTGTAGTGTAATACTGCTCAGCAATAAAAAGCAGTGAACCACCAATACATTTAACAACTTGGATAAAACTGCACATAAATACATTGAGTAAAAAAAGGAAAACTCAGCCCTGGCCAGTGTTAATCAGTGGTTAGTGTGTCAGCCCTGTGCACCAAAGGGTCATGGGTTCGATTCCTGGGCAAGTGAACTTACCTTGATTGCAGGTTGATCCCAACCTGGTAGGGGCATAGGTGGGAGGCAACCAATCAATGTGTCTCCATCTCTCTCTCCCCCCATCTCCTTTCTCTATCTAAAAGCAATTGAAATATATCCTCAGGTGAGGATTAAAAAAAAATCAATCCCTATAAGTTAAATACTATCTAATTATAGAAATATATAACACTTTTTAAATGGCAAAGTTATAGAAATGAACATACTTCTGGTCAACAAAGTTTAAGATCAGAAGAGAAGCTATAAGAGAGGAAGGGAGAGGGAGCAAGATAGGTACATCAATGATGAGAGAGAATCATTGATAGGCTGCCTCCTGCAAGCTCAGATGAGGGATCTGGCCCACAATGCAGGCATGTGCCCTAACCGTGAATCCAACAGTGACATTCTGGTTCATGGGTTGATGTTCAACATTGACCCACACTGGCCAGGCCTGAAGAGTTCTTATGGTGGTGGAAATTCTTCATCAGTTCAATGTCTTGGTTGTGATATTGTTTTATAGATTTAAAATGTTACTATTTGGAGAAACAAGATAAAGGGTACATGAAATCTCCCGTATCATTTCTTACAACTGCATGTGAATCTATAATTATCTAAAAATATAATTTTTTGCTAGTGAAAAGCCATACTAAGTTAGATCTTTAACCAGTGGTTCTCAACCTGTGGGTCGTGACCCCTTTGGAGGTCGAACAACCCTTTCACAGGGGTCCCCTAAGACCATCGGAAAACACATATATAATTACATATTTTGGTGATTCATCACTATGCTTTAATTATGTTCAATTTGTAACAATGAAATTGGGGGTCACCACAACCAGAGGAACTGTATTAAAGGGTCGCAGCATTAGGAAGGTTGAGAACCACTGTTTTAGACACTGACAGACAATAAAGGGGTCAAAATAGTAATTCATCAAAGTAGGGGAAGGCTTTCTCTTCATTATGCCAGAATTCCAGAGGAAAGTCCTTGGTTAATTTAGGAAAGTAGGTTTTCATTGCTGTGAGTGGTGTTTTGATGATATTGATTTTGGTGAGAGGAACAAGGAATACCCAAATTATGTTTGAACTCCTTATTCTCACATAGTTCCCAAAGAAACTTCCCACATACAGGTAAAAAGGGGGAAAATTACCATTTTACCCAGAAGCAAAATGCTTGATATCTCCAAATTCAGAGTTTAGGTAAATGTGGGAGAGCTAGCAAGTCCTAGTCATGTAGAGGCATAATCTCTGCTGTGCTTGTCTCCTTTTGTCCCTGCCCTTTCTGAAACCTGGTTCTCCAGAACTTCCATTCATATTTTCAATAGTTCATAGTTGCTAAATGGATTTACTCTCTGTGTAGATTAATCAGAGACATTTCTGTTGTTCATAATCAAGAACCCTGACTGGTACATTATCAGTCAGGCAATGGACACTCAAAAAATCTGGGATTATTTGGGTCTGAAACTAAACAAAATTCCGCTCATTTTTATGAATATGATTCTGGCAGAAAAGGAATTGCAAATATGAATTTTCTAATTAAATTATTAACTGTGTGCTCATGGAATAAAGCGTCCTGTGAAAGCAAGTTTTTGTAAAACTTTGTGTCCTGTGCTTTAGAGCAGTAATAAAGGAAAGAGTAATTCTAGAGCAATGGAGTCAGTTGGCTAATTTTTTTAGGACAACAGACAGCTGAAAGAAAGAAAGAAAGAAAGAAAGAAAGAAAGAAAGAAAGAAAGAAAGAAAGAAAGGAAGAATCTAACCAAAAACCTAAATTCTCAATTCACAACCTGAAATCCCCAAATTTTCTATGATCATGTTACATCTATAGATGTAGGCCTGCAGGAACCAAGAATCAAATGCAAAATTTGAACCTACAATCTGCCAAATTATAACACCAGTTGAATTCAACTGACTCACCAGATCTCTTCTGGGAAAGTTAGATCTTTGATTAAAGTACAGCATGAATCCAAGAGCCGGTGTTGGGCCTATGTGGAAAAATTCAGAGAACATTGTATATTCTGAATCCTAAACAACACAGACTTCCCTTGTTATTTGAAACATTCCATCTTCCCTCAGTTATGACTATAAATGCTGCACCCCCTAACCTGAAGAAATTATTTTTTTAAAAACAAAACAACAACAAAAACATCATCTTGATTCCCTATCTCTCACATTTCATTATCTTTATATTTTTCAATTTCATCTACTGAGTTCATAGACATGATAGGACATAACATATTCAGGAATAATTGTGCTAGTTCTAACAGTTAGAAATATTTTAATTATAAGAGCTGACCAAAACCTGTACTCGATGATAATGCACACTAAATGAAGTTAAAATAAGATATTTTTCTTGGACTGAAAAGATTTAGTAGTTAGAAATGCTAGAGAACATTTATCACTTGTGAACTATTTTTTACTATGTTCCTTAAGATGGCCCACAAAAGATAATGAGGTACATGAAAAAATATTTGCAAAGTGCTTTCATAGCTTTTTTAAAAATATGTTTTTCTTAATTTTAGAGAGAGAGGAAGGAGAGGGAGAGGGAGAAACATAGATGAGAGAAACATTGATTGGCTGCCTCCTGCATGCCCCCTACTGGGATCAAGCCAGAAACCTGGGTATGTTTCCTGACCAGGAATCAAACCTGAAACCTTTTGGTATATGAGATGATGTTCAACCAAATAAGCCACACAGGCCAGGGCTTCATAGCTTTTTTCCTTCTCCTTCATTATGTTGTTTTATTTTTACAGCACTATACATTAGTAGAAGAAGATGCCATTGAAATGGGCTTCCCGATAGAAATCAGAGATGAAGAAAGCAATTGTTATCACTAGAATGATCTTAGAGCTTTGATAGTAGCTATTTGGTCATGAAATTTCATAGGATGATAGCACATGGATAGTAAAGCTTGCATTACTTAGAGTAGATCAAACTGTGAAAAAAATATCAAATGCATTTATACACCTCAAATATATACATCCTATATAATAAAAGCCTAAAATGCTAAGTGCCAGACCATTTGTTCGACCTTTGGACCAGTTGCTATGATGCACACTAACCACCAGGGGCCAGACACTCTGACTGGTAGGTTAGCTTGCTGCTAGGGTCCGGCTGATTGGGATTGGGTGAGAGAGGCCAGACACACCCTGGAGCCCTCCCACGGTCCCTCCCTGGTCCCTATCGTGCACTGGTGGGGTCCCTCGGCCTGGCCTACACCCTCTCGCAATCTGGGACCCCTTGGGGGATGTTGGAGAGCAGGTTTTGGCCCGATCCCCGCAGGCCAGGCCGAGGGACCCCACTGGTGCATGAATCCGTGCACCGGGCCTCTAGTCTATACTAATAAAAGCATAATATGCTAATTAGACCAGACAGCCAAAGGACTTCCGGACGTCATTTCAGACATCCTTCTGGACAAAGCTGCCATGGCGGGGTGAGGCAAAGGAGGTTAGGGCCGATCAGGCAGGCAGGCCTGAGCAGGGCCGATCAGGCAGGTAGGCAGAATGGTTAGAAGTGATCAGGCAGGCAGGCCTGAGCGGTTAGGAGCCAGCAGTCCCGGATTGTGAGGGGGATGTCGGACTGCCGGTTTAGGCCTCTTCCAACCTCAACTTGTAGCTTTCATGGGATTCTGGGTTACTCCAGAAGGAAAAAGAACATGAAGGAGTCCATTGTCATGGCCTACTGGTAGAGTGGTGGGCAGCACTTAAGGAAACATGCAGTTGGCTAGAGTTCAGTCGTCTGGCCTCATGTAGTTTAAGGGAGTGCTGGGACTATAACTTTGCTGCGGTCCACAAGAAAAGAAGTCTATTTAGGTGAACAGCTAGTAACTAAAGAGAAAAAAAAAAGTTGAATGAGAGAAGCCTGACTTGAATCTCCATGTTAGAGTGTTGCAGCCCTTCCTCCCAATTCTCACATCTGAAGAAGTTCTCAAACCTGGAGTCTGTTACACGGTGAGGAAGCCACGTCCTTTGGAAAATATTATGAAACCACATCAAACTTAGGCTTGATGAATTTTCCTCCTATCCTGCCTTAGAGATTGGTAAGCATCTACAAAGGAAACTGTACTGGGAAATAGAAAATATTCAAACATTTTGAAAATTATTGATTACTAGCTGGGAACTAACAGCATTTTCCTGGGGATATGGGACTCTATGTGATCTCACAACAGAGTGGGGGGCTCATTAAAGTTAAGTGATTCATGGAATTTTGGCTCAGTGGAATTTTCTTTTTAATATGTTCCCAGAGTAGACAGCCAACATAGCTATCTTGAGGAGATGTCTTTTGGGGTCTTAGGAGAATACACACTTCGGATCCTTCAGGTATGTGATAAGGGAAGGTTATTCTGGTAGAAAAGATAAAGTGGGAGTAATGGGTAAAAATTATCAAGTGGAGACCCTCTTTATAAAAGGTAGTAAATCAAAAGCAGTTGTAATACCATCATTAGTGACTTATAGAGATAAAATAATGATTCTTATCACAGCTCCACCTTACTCAGACTGCACTGAGTCCAAATTTAGATATATCATGAAATATAACACTAGGAGAGAACTACTTAATTAGAAAGTGAATCTGACTATAGCTACTACTCCATAGTTTGTTTTCTAATTGATAAAACTATGCATATATTATCCAGTTCTTTTATTGAAATTAGTTTTATCCTATCCCATTAAATGAAAAATACCAGAAGTTCTAGCTTTTGCCTAAAGAAGTTCCTTAGACCTCCACCATCTTGCCTGAATGTATTTCAAATCCTTAGCTCTGGAGAAAATGTCACCTCTAATAATTTCCCAGTAGAATATAGTGTTCCTATAATTGATGCCATCATTGTGATAGGAAGAGTAAAGCAGGTCTTAGAAATATCCTGAATGACTTGGTATGACCATGGCAGGCAGATGATAGATGAGTCATTTACAAACAAGGATTGATTATTCGTCCAAAGTCAAGAGTCTTAGAAAGATTATTGATGAATCATTTATAAATTTGAATTTTGATGTGAAATTAGCTTTATTTTTAATATAGATGAATCATTTACAAGTAAGTCTATAGATACATATATGGCTTTAACTTTCAGAACAGGCCCAGAGTGTAAGCATATTTAAGGGCCATGTAAATATTCTATTTTAAAAAAAATGCCTGAACCTCAAAAGATCTCATTCATAATCAGAGTGGAATGATAAATAGTTTTGTGGACAGGCTTCCTTGTCTAGCCTCCACCTGAGCTCCTATGCTCACTCAATAGGCTCATGAACTAATGGCCAGAGATACCAGAGGCAAGAAGTTCAGAGATGGCATTGTCACCACTAACAACATGTTCTCAGGTTGACAGCAGCAGGAAACAACTCTGATTCTCTGGGGCAGTGCTGTTTCCCATGGAGACCAGCCGGGTGATGAGGATGTGATCATTTGATTCTTGGACACTTGGGGCAATGAAACATTTTTTTTTCCACTGAGATAGACAGTGGATTTAAATTTTCTCTCCCTGCCTAGCAGGCTTCTGTCAGACCCACAATATGTGGGCTCATTGAATGTCGCTATACATCATCCAGTGTACCACAACATATTTCCTCTAAGAAATTAGTTTTAACCATGAAATAAAAAGATATTGTGTAGGTCTGATTAAAGTCATGGTCTTCTCTTATATCACATTTCCTAGAAATATTGGACATACAGAATGATAGAATAGTTTATTGCAGTCCTGTAACTAGCTTTGAAATACTCATTTGAATTATCTTCAAGATGAATAAAATGTATGTTCTTAGCCAGGAAATAATATATGCTGTTTCTTCCACAGTCAAAATACCTATGTCTAGAAACCAAAGGATGGATATAGGAATGTTATCTGTCATGATTATAACTAATTTTCTACTTTACCAAATTTTGCATTCTGTACCAAAGTCTGTGTTCTGCTGGCTATAGGCTAAGGACAATTGGTATTCAGCTGCTAAGATGACTCCCTATGACCAATGTCTCTGGATCTTAATCCTTTCCCTTGAGTGTTTTCTAGACCTAATGCCTTGCTTGTAATAAAGAGACTACAGAAAAACAAATGATGGATGTCACTATCCAGCTTAAATTATAAAGAAGACTCTGGCTTAAATATTGCCAACTTTTCTTGCTGCCTCCCTTCTATCTGATAAAAGGTGGACATCAAGTTGTGAGGAACTGAGGCCCTCAGTCTAGCAGCCCATGACAAATTGAATTCTGCCAACAACCACATGAATTAACTTAAAAGTGGATCTTCTTCCACTAAAGACTTCAGACAACCCACAACCCAACCCAAACCTTGATTGCAGCCTTCTGAGCTACCCGGAGTCAAAGGACCCAAGTAAGTTGTACCTGAATTCTTATGAAAGTCGAAAAAATGAATGTTATTTTTTTAAGTTGCTAAATTCTGGTATAAATTTTTATGTAACAACAATTAACTAATGTAGTATCTTAAAGAGAAATGCTTTCACTAAGACACATAAAAGTGGTTATTAAACACCATTTTCAGTTTGGAAAACTCAAAAATGTTAGATTTTGACTGGAATTATATGAATATGAAATTGGTGATGGAGAAACAAAATCATAAATACTAATTATGATTTGCAATCAATTGTATGATGATTTATAGTCAATTATTTAGAATAAAACTATAGCATCTAATATGTTTTCTTACTAAAATATGCATATGTACATATTTTATATAATTTTACTTTTCTTCCTCTCTACCACCATAGAAAGTTGGCAATGGTGACCTTTACAGTTTTTTCCCTCCTCAGGTTTTGGAATATTCAATGGAATCATGACAGACATATGGAAAAAGAAAATGATTTTAGTCAGAGGTGAACTATTGTATAACTTTCTTTGGGAAGAATGTGAGTATATATAAGACATAGTTGCTTTATGCTAGGGCATAGACTTATTTTATGGAATACAAGGTGAGAAGAATGATATTGTAGATATCAAGCAACAAATGTAGTGTATTATAGTGGCCATGCATTTTAGTCTGTCCAGCATCCAAATATCTTTCTCAACTGACAGGACCCTAAGACAGTTTCATGGCATGGATCCGCTTTCCATAATGGAAGACAGAAGGCACAGACAATCTCCTCAGTTCTCTAGGTGCTGTGGTGGGGCTAGTGACCTAGGCTCAGATGATCAGAGGTTCTAGTAAAGGACTTTGAATCTTGGGGGTTTGAAATAAGGGGGTTTGAGCACACATGGTATTGTGAGTTTTGCTAGAATTATTAGAGACTATTTCTGACATGATTTTGCTGTGCATGTCTGCCCTTATTTTCTGACTTTGGTTTGCCCACACTTTCAATTCTGTGAGTGTTTTGATATTCCTTAAATACATTTTTTGTTTGTTTAAATTGGCCAGATTTAGTTTCTGTGTGTGGTTATTTTGTTGTTGTTGTTTTATTTTTAAATTATTATTATTAATTATTTAAAATATATTTTATTGATTTTTTACAGAGAAGAAAGGAGAGGGATAGAGAGCTAGAGAGGGATAGATGAGAGAGAAACATTGATCAGCTGCCCCCTGCACACCCATTACTGGGGATGTGCCTACAACCAAGGTACATGCCCTTGACTGAAATCAAACCTGGGACCCTTTAGTCCACAGGCCAAAGCTCTATCCACTGAGCCAAACCGGTTAGGGCAATTATTATTATTTTTTACAAATACAAAGCCCCATTGATTTTTAAAAAAAGAAAAAAACAAAGATGCTTATTCATTAGTTAGAATGAGAGGACCAATTGGATAACTTATATTTGAGAAGGGTGATGGTTGCTAAAGAAGATTACCAAATGACTTTACTATCTTAAAAAAAAAAGTATAATGATGATATATGGAGCATATTAAAGAAAAAAAACTGAGGTGCTAGTTAATAAGGATTATGAAAAAAGCAAATGGAAACAATTCATTATTTTTACTTAGCTCAAAATATGTACACAGTTACCTTTTTTCAGGCACACTGCTATGTACTTACTGATAGGCTATCTATCTCTATATATAAAGAGCCAGGGTCAATAGCATCCAAAACGACCAAATGGACTACCAAACACCAGGCTAGGGACCTGGCCAACGCAGTGGAAGTCAGTCCTGCAGTCAGTGCTGGGCCAGCAGTTGGGG
>NW_005871218.1:1029238-1114267 GCF_000147115.1 Myotis lucifugus | reverse complement strand
GCCGGTAGGGGAGGGCAGTTGGGGGTCACTCAGGCCAGCAGGGGAGGGCACTTAGGAGCGATCAGTCAGGCAGAGGCAGTTAGGAGTGATCAGGCTGGCAGGAGAGGGTACTTAGGGGTGATCAGGCAGGGAGGGGAGGGCTGTTGGGGGCAAGATCAGGCCAGGAGGGGAGGGCAGTTGGGGGCAACCAGGCCAGCAGGGGAGGGCAGTTGGGGTGAGATCAGGCTGGCAGGGGAAGGCAGTTAGGCAGATAGGCAGAGAGGTTAGGGGTGATCAGGCAGACAAGCAGGTGAGCAGTTAGGAGCCAGCGGTCTCAGATTGCGAGAGGGATTTCTGACTGGTGGCAGTTGGACATCCCCCAAGGTGTCCTTGATTGGAGAGGGTGCAGGCTGGGCTGAAGGAGTTCCCCCCTCCCCCGTGCATGGATTTCATGCACTGGGCAATTAGTCCTATATAATAAAGAGGTAATATGCAAATTGATCCTCACGCCCTCACAAGATGGCTGCCTAAGACCAGGCTGGCAGGGGAGTTAGTGAGGGACAACCAAATGACAGAACAGCAAGCTGCTTTGGGTCACCAGGCTGGCGGGGGGGCCATGAGGGGCGACCAGGCCAGCATGGAGGCAGTTGCGGGTGACCAAGCTGGCGGGGGGGCGGTTAGGGGAGATCAGGCAGGCAGGCAGGTGAGCAGTTAGGAGCCAGCAGTCCAGGATTGTGAGAGGGATGTCCTGGATTGGAGAGGGTGCAGGCTGGGCTGAGGGGAACCCCCCCCCCGTGCACGAATTTCGTTACCGGGCCTCTAGTATTTATATAAAAGCCTAAGCGACTATTATGACAGAATGACCAGAACAGCCAGAACAACTGGTCACTATGATGTGCACTGACCACCAGGGGTCAGATGCTCAACACAGGAGCTGCCCCTGGCCACAGGCCCCAGTCACTGGATGGGGCCTGCCAGCCAACCTCCTGATCCCTTCCCCCCGGCCGGCAGGCTTCCATCGCCTGATTGGGCCAAGCCCAGGGCTGGGACAGGGAACCAGGAGTGGGTGGTGGGCGGGTGCCGGCCCCTTTCCCCAGGGGCTGAGGGCCGGCTCCCTCCTTGGGACCAGCGCTAACCTCCCGGGTCCTTCCTCCCAGCCAGCAGGCCCCAATTAGCCCATCACCCGCCTGCCACGGTGGCAGTTTGCCCTTTCCTCTGGTGAGCAGGCCCTGATGCCTGATGGAGGCTGGGCCTTAGGCTGGGATGGGGAGCTGGGGGTGGGTGACAGTGACCAACCTCCTGCAGTGCCTGGGCGCAGGCTGAGATCTCTCACTGGCTACCTGGGGGTGGGGGTGATGAGGATGGAGGTGCGGTGAGAATGCGGGGTGTCTGCTGAGCTTGTTCTCACTCCCTCTGCTACCCTCACCCAGGACACCAGGGCTTCCGTGCTGGGGAAGCCCCCATGATCAGGTGCCAGGTGCCCGTGAGGAGCTGACCCCACACCTGCATGGCCTCTTCTGGGTGAGCTGGGCCGCAGCCACTGGGACCACAGGGGACGGTTGGGATCCCTGTGTGTTTGCACAGGAACTGTTCTGAAAGGCTGGCCGGAAGAGAACGTGCTGCCCACTTGGCTTCTGTGTGGCACCTCTGGGCTACACTGCGACCTGGCCCACAGAATCCAGCCACATTCTCCACATCTCCGCATGGGGACTCAGGCACCGTGACTAAGTGGAGGGGGGCTCACTGGGGCCCTGGGGGCCTGGTGGCCCAGGTACTCCATGTGCTGCCCAGGGCCCAGAGATCAGCTGGGACCTGCCCTTACATGCCAGACGCTTGAGCTTTGATCGACAGCCAGGTCTAAGGAGCACACTCATGCACAAATTTCATGCACCAGACCTCTAGTCTTATATAATAGTCTTAATAACCATATGAGGTTTGTGATAACACTATGTTAAAGATAAAACATATGCTTCTGATAGTTTTTGTGGCTTCATAACCATCTGGGTGATAATGGAATCAAGAGCATGATTTTGACCTTAGTCCAGAATCTAAATTTTTAAAACATTTATTTATTTTAATTGTTGAAAGTATTACAGATGGCCCCCTTTTCTGCTATTGACCCCCTCCACTCTGCTCCCACCTCCCCCAGAGCTTCACCACACTATTGTCTGCGTCCATGGGTTATGCATACATGCATATGAGTTCTTTGGTTAATCTCTTCTTACCCCTCTCCCCCAGAATCTAACTTTTTTTTTAATTGTAGAAAACTCCAAAAATGAGATATGTATTTTACTACAATGACTAATGTGGCAGACTGATTTCATCGATTATCCCAAATAATACTCTCCCTTTGAAATAATACTGTTCAGCAACTTCTATCAAAAGGTGAGGTCTACTCTATATGGCAAAAATTACATTGTATTAGTCATTTTAGCCAAGTCATTAATCATTGCTGTCAAGTCATTATTCTTGAACAACCCTTGGTCAAGATAACGTGCATGTATCTTTCCTCCTTTGGACCCGTGTAACCACTATTAGAATAAACTTGGGATATCTCCTTGTCCTTGAGACAAGCTGGCCCAGCTGAGGCAGAACTAGAACAGCTGGACTGTCTCCCAGCAACCCTCCAGCTGACCACAAGTGGAAGAGTGAACCCAGCATATATCAGAACCATGTTCAGCCTGAATCACATCATCTAGTGAACACACATTTTTAAAATGTTTTTAAAATTTAGATTCTGGGCTAAGGTCAAAATCATGCTCTTGACACCATTATCACCCAGATTTACATGGGATAATAAATGGTGGTTGTTTTAAGCCATTACGTTTTAGAGTAATTTGTTACACATTAATAGTTAACTATTATAAGCAATCATATTAGTTATCATAAGTGTTCTTTAAACAGTTTTGAATCATCAAAACAAGTTCATGGCCTCTGCAACCTGAATGTTGTTAACTAAACATTGAGTTTTGGCATTCTATGAAAAAATATCTATATTTCCATAATATTGTGATTAACAAAAACTAATCTAAATAATCTAACTAGTTTAGACAACATATTTTCAAGAATTAGGTTAACAATGATTACAGTGTAGATTTCCTTGGGTTGGGATTCAAGGAAGAAGAATATATGCAGTCCACCTAACAGCAGAAATAATAACTGGCAGTATTTATTGAGTGCTTACTCTGCACTAGTCTCTATGTTAAGTATTTAGTCTTCATTCTTCTTTTTAACCCCGGGTGACACCCAATCTGTACTTTCTATAGGGAATCCATACATTCTCAGGTCTAGTCTGATTAAGGATAAACCCACAGAACATAAGCTGTCACATCTCATCAGAGTCAGTTTGCAGACTGCCAATACCCATAGCTATTCTAAGATTTGACAGAAACAACTGTGGCAGCACCTGGGAAACAGACATTCAGACAGCATCTAAGCATAGAGTCAACAGGATCAAGTTTCTGCAGTGACTTGGGCATGAAAAAAATGGAGATGTCTGAGGTCCATTGCAGGGGTTTCCAGTTTCCCTTAAAAGCCTAAGGAACCAGATTCAGAAAATAAATTCAAGTGAGAGTCTTCTTTCTAGGTCTAAGGAAGCTGAACTATTGCTTAATAAGTTCCAAGCTAAGGCAGGTAGTCACTGGAGGAATCCATTGATCCAAAACAGGTGGAACTGACTGATTTTACCCTCTGTTACTGGTGTTCTTATATACATTCTTCATAATTATCTGGGAAGATGTTTAAAAATATAAATTACTAAGGCCATTACTTACAGTTTTATATTCAGTATAAACATATTTATATTCAGGACTCAATAATTTTTAAAAATATATTTTATTGATTTTTTACAGAGAGGAAGGGAGAAGGATAGAGAGTCAGAAACATCGATGAGAGAGAAACATCGATCAGCTGCCTCCTGCACACCCCCCACTGGGGATGTGCCAGCAACCAAGGTACATGCCCTTGACTGGAATCAAACCTGGGACCCTTCAGTCCACAGGCCGACACTCTATCCACTGAGCCAAACCAGGGCTCAATAATTTGCTTTAAAAAATCTTATTGTTGAACTCATTACATATGTTCTCTTTTCCCCCCATTGTCCCCTTCTGGCCCTCCCCCACCCCTTGCCCCATGCCTTCACCATCCTATTGCCTGTGTCCCTAGGTTATGCATATATGCATACAAGTTCTTTGGTTGATCTCTAAGCATCTTCATTGAGCTTTAGGAAAGCAAATTTAGGGAAAAAAAACTGTTTAGGTGACCAAGGAGTTAGAGCACCAAGATCTCTTTCAGGGGCAGCAAGGGAAGACCAAACTATGTAGCACATTTGTAAGGCTGAAGCAGTACAACTACAGGCAAAACTGAACAAAGAAGGCATTGTGTGAAACAAGGGGCATGTATTTCCAGGCCAACAATTACTGAAAAACAATAGGTCTCATACTGCTCTGTGTGGCCTACATTAATGATTCATTCATTCATTCATTTTTTCATTGTTCATATACTAAATATTACTGTGGATCAAGAACAGATCTGGGTTGGTCTAATGAAAAGGTTGTATAAAATGCCCCCAGTCCTCAAGGGTGTCACAGTCTAATAGGAGAGAGAGAAACATAACCAAGTAATTGATAAACTCATGGTTTGGTGTTATAAGCAAAGTATAAACAAAATGAGATAAAAGTAGAAAAATGAGTAATTAACTCTATTAGGAGAAAGAACAGGTCAGAAAATAAATCAGTGGGACTGATCTTATGGATGAATAATGGTTTATTATAATGCAAAGGGGATGAAGGACATATCAGGTAAAGGAAGAGTATGTGGAGAAGCATTGAAAGAATCACATATTTTGAGGGAAGGGTAAAAAACACATTGTACCTAGAGGGTAGAATTCCAGAAGATAGGGGAGTATAGACACCAAGTAAATCAGGTGGTAAAAGTATTTCGTTATACTAAGAAACTTGGAAACTATTGAGAGCTCTATGAAGAATTGATTCAGCCAGGTAGGCATATTTTAAAAGAAAAATAATTGTCAGTGTTATATTCCAAAATATTTTTTACTTTTAATGCAATATATTCAGCATATGTATGACTTGACTATATGATATAGATTGAAGTGTGCCCTCCACATTCATATGTTGAAGCTCTAACCCCAATGGGATGGTATTTTAAAGTGGAGCCTCTGAGAGGTAATTAGGTTTAGATGAGGGTGTGCCCCTATGACAAGAGTAGAACGAGGACTAGAGACCAGCCCCCTGCCTCACCACCATGTGAGGACACCGCAAGAAGATAGTCACCTACCTGTCAGGAAAAGAATGTTCATCAGGAACCAAATCTGCTGGCACCTTGATTTTGGACTTCCAGCCTCCAGAACTGTGAGAAATATCAATTGTTTAAGCCACCCAGTCTATGGTTTTGTTATAGTAGCTTGAGCTGAATAAGACAATGTACAAGCTTGTACTGGATATATTTCTGTGCAAAAGGTCAGTAGGGAACTAGAGGAAGAATTAACAAAGCCAAAGAGTGCCCTGACTCTATAAGACATCATTTAAAGCCTATTATTGCATCCTTTTTGATTATAGATTGCTGTGGTATCATATGGGGAGATCTAAAGATGCTATCATTCCCCTGCACTTCACCTTGACTAATCACAGTTTAACAGCATTACATGAATGAGATAAATAAATATGTGAAATATTAAGGTGTCACAGTGTAGGGAATTGGTGAGAAGTAAAACTAAAAAAAAATAATCACTTAAAGTGGAAGAAATATTGATCAGAATAGGTTATTGCATGTTAGGTGAATCAGATTGTTTCATAGTGAGGACTAAGATAGCTGGTGACACACCTATCATATTTTCATTGTTAATCTTTTCATTATTTTCACGCTAATACAGAGATTTCCATTTGAATGGCCATCTTCCATTAAGGGCTATTTCTATTCTTACAGGACTCTCAGTGTCAAGATTCATGAGGTCAGATGTGAAGATGAATTTGTTGGTTAAGCTGTTCTCCCCTGAGGGCAAGAAGCTTAATCATTTTTTTTTTTTTGTACTGACCTTGTCTTGTCTGAAGATGAATCAATGAATCAAGTTAGGAATGGTAAATCACGAATAAATGATTTATACTTCTCTTGATCAAAGATGATAGATTGCCTGGGTTCCTGACTATTACTGTATATAAAAATTTTTGTAATATACAAGTGACTGTGGCTTGGAGAAAAAAACTGAGAGTTTTCTTTAAGGAAGTAGTCCTATGTAACTCTGGAAATGTTATTTCTAGTGACTTAGTCCTTGATTGAATAATGGCTACATAAGCAATTCAATATAATTTAAAAAAATAATTCATTCTTTCACTTTTTCCCTTTCCTTTTACATATTTTCTTTTTCTTTTTCAGCAGTCACACCCAAATTCTATACATAATCAGCAATTCAAAATCCACTTAGTGATGGGTCTTTCTTATTGATCTACTCACTGAAATTCCTGGAGAATTCTCCATAGTTTTCTACCAGAATGAACTAAGAGGAAATTAACTGTAGTAAGAGATGCCATTAGAGATGAACTAAAATCTAAATGAAATTTCCTCTGGATAAAGTCTCATATGCCATATGTTTCTGGGATAGAGGAGGGAGCTAAAAACAATATGGCAGCCTAAGAAAGTAAATCTAGTTCAACTTTTCAGACTAACACCTCCTGGAAATAATTCAACAAATTCACTAACTTTCTTTGCCTACTTTTCACATGAGCCTTTTAAAAGAATAAATTGAGAGATGATTGAGAAATGATTATTTTATTCTGGAATTTTGGAATGTATGTCACACATGCTATGTTGGAAGCAGAGGTTAGGATGGAAAATATTTTGCTTACCTTAGAAATTGAAATAACTACAGTTCCTCATAAAATTATTATATAATGAAAAGCACTACATGTCATAAAAGTTGTTATTATCAACAAAGTAGAAATTGGGGGAACAGTTTGAATTACATGCTTGGTAATCTGAAGACCCTGTAAAATAATTTTTCTTGTTCATAAAAAATATATGACAATGTTCAACATGAGATAAAAATCTATATACTACATAATTTCTGTTCATTAAATTTTATAAAGAACAAAAGAATAAATGTGATTTTAATGTCTTAACCACACCTTTAGTTTTAAGGGGGTTGAATTTATTGACATGGTATGTAAAATGTGTTTTGTACCATACATCCTAAGGTGTTGAAAAACATCCAGGAAAAGGAAGACTCAGCGGGACTTGGAGAAAAGCATGTGTTAAAACAGCTGCAGAGACAAGATCCAGCAATACATTAGAAAGATCATACACCATGACAAGAGGAATTTATTCCAGGGATGCAAGGCTGGTACAATATCTGCAAATCAATAAATGTGATACATCACATAAACAACTGAAAAATAAAAACCATATAATCATATCATATCAATAGATGCAGAAAAAGCATTCTACAAAATCCAATACCCTTTTGATAAAAACTCTCAACAAAGTGGGAATAGAGGGATCATACTTCAACATAATAAAAGCCTTATATGACAAACCTACAGCCAACATCATACTCAATGGAAATAAGCTAAAACCATTTCCCATAAGAACAGGAACAAGACAGGGATGACCACTTTCAGCACTCTTATTTGACATAGTACTAGAAGTGCTAGCCATTGCAATCAGACAAGAAGAAGAAATGAAAGGCATCCAAATTGGAAAAGAGGAAGTAAAACTGTCACTATTCTCAGATGACCTGATACTGTAGATAGAAAGACTCCATCAGAAAACTACTAGATTTAATAAATGAATTTGGCAGGATATAAAATTAATACATAGAAATCTATGGAATTTTTATACACCAATAATGAACTCTCAGAAAGGGAAACCAAACAAACACCCCATTTACCATTGCAACAACAACAACAAAAATTAGATATTTAGGAATAAAGTTAACCAAGGAGGCAAAAGACCTGTATTTGGAAAACTATAAAACATTGAAAAAAGAGATAGAGGAAGATATATGAAAATGGAAGAATATACTGTGTTCATGGATTGGTAGAATAAACATCACTAAAATTTCCATACTACCCAGGCAATTTACAGATTCAGTGCAATCCCTATTAAAATACCAACAGCATATTTCACAGAGCTAGAAAAAATTCTCCAAAAAGTTATATAGAATCAAAAAAGACCCTGAATAGCTGCAGCAATCTTGAGAAAGAAAAACAAACTTGGAAGAATCACAATACCAGATTTCAAGTTATACTACAAAGCCACTGTACTCAAAACATCCTGGCACTGGCACAAGAGCAGGCATATAGGCCAATGGAACAGAACAGAAAACCCAGAAATCTACCCAAGTCATTATGCTCACTTAATATTTAACAAAGGAAGCAAGAGCATATGATGGAGTCAAGACAGTCTCTTCAATAAATGGTGTTGGGAAAATTTCATTTGCAAAAAAATGAAACTAGACCACCAACTTACCCCATACACAAAAATAAACTAAAAATGGATAAAGGAGTTAAACATAAGATGTGAAACCATAGAAATCTTAGAAGAAACCTTTGGCAGCAAAATCTCAGACATCTCTCATAGCAACATGTTTACGAATACATCTCCTAGGACAATGGAAATTAATAAGAAAATAAATAAATGATACTACATAAAAAATAGCTTCTGCACAGCAAAAGAAACCATCAATAAGGTAACAAAAGTGCCCATTCCATGGGAGAACATATTTATCAATGATACATCTGATAAGGGGTTAACCTCCAAAATCTACAGGGAACTTATAAAACTTAGCAAAAGGAAGATACAATCAAACAAAAAAATGGACAAAGGACTTAAATAGACTCTTTTCAGAAGGACACACAGAAGGTCAAGAGACATATGAAAACACGCTCAAAGTCACTGATCATCCGAGAGATGAAAATCAAAACAACAATGAGGTACCACCCCACACCTGTCAGAATGGCTATCATCAACAAATGAACAAATGACGTGCTGGAGAGGATGTGGAGAGAAGGCAACTCTTGTGCACTGCTGGTGGGAATGCAGACTGGTGCAGCCTCTGTGGAAAACAGTTTGGAGTTACCTTAAAAAATAAAAAATGAAACTCCCATTTGACCCAGTGATCCCACTTCTAGGAATATATCCCAAGAACTCATAAACACTAATCAGAAAGGATATATGCACCCCTATGTTTATAGCAGCACAGTTTACAATAGCTAAGATTTGGAAACAGCCTAAGTGGCCATCAGCAGAAGGGTGGATAAAAAATGGTGGTACATCTACACAATGGAATACTATGCTGCTGTAAAAAAAGGAATTCTTACCATTTGCAACAGCATGGATGGACCTAGAGAGCATTATGCTAAGCAAAATAAGCCAGTCAGAGAAAGGTAAGTATCACAAGATCTTACTCATTGGTGGAATCTAATGACCAACTAAACTGATGAACAAAAATAGACCAAGAGACATAGAAACATCGAGCAGACTATCAAACCTCAGAGGGAAGGCAGAGGAGGGTGGTGGGGGGAAAGTGATCAACCAATGAACTCATATGTGTATATGCATAACCCAAGAACACAGACAGTAGGTGGTGAAAGTTTGGGGGTTAGGGGGTGGGAGAGGGCAATTGGAGGAAAAAAGGGACATATGTAATATTTTCAACAATAAAGATTTTTTAACAAAAAACTGCTGCAGAAAGTCAAGTCAAGGGACAATAGAACCAAGTACCCAGTTACATGCCCGAGGTGTGGTCTGATCACATGCTAATCATTCACAGAACATTGTTTACGAGCAGTGACTCTTGGATTTAAATGTGTAGACTATAGTTGTAGATATGAAATATTTATTTATGTTGGCAAAATTACTACAGTGTTTTTTCCAACATTGGCCTATTCCCTAAAACTAATTTTTAAAAAATCACCTGTTAATTTAATTATATGCAAATCTTGATTAAAATCATTTTAAAGTTAACAGGGTGCTGCATGGCTGGTGTGGCTCAGTAGTTGAGCATTGACCCATGAATCAAGAGGTTGGGGTTTGGTTCCAGGTCAGGGCACATGCTCAGGTTGAGTGTCCCCATTGGGGGGTGTGCAGGAGGCAGCTGATCAATGATTCTCTCCCATCTTTGATGTTTCTATCGTTCTGTCTCCCTGTCCCAGAAATTTTGACCATTAAATCATTAGTCTCTTAAACTGAGATTTGCAAAATCGAGGATTTACTGTATCAACTAGTTTATTTATGATCAAGCTTAACTTTTCTGAGCCCAGGAGTTTTGACCAGAAAACGGGGAAAATATTAAAGCCTGGATATATGCTGTGAAAATCAAATGAGATCATGTGAATGGTTTGATTACACCCCTTCACAGACCCTTTTTCCTCACAGTATCATTTCAACTTCCTGTATGGGTTTCCTGCTAAATTCTGACTTTGTTCATTTATGTACAGTTTGGAGCTTGTAAGTTTTCTTCACATTTAAATAAACATATAATTTGTGTGTGTGTTCTCCTTTACTTTTTTTTTCAAAAAATATGGAAATATTGTAATTGAAGCTCCTGCCATGTTCCTATGGGAAGCACATTCTAAATTGAATTTTATGACTGCAATATCCAAATGTTTCTCTCAAGTTTTTAAATATACTTCACATAACACTCTAATCTGCTTTCTTTTGGTATTTGAACTTTTCTGTTAGACCCTACAGCCTCTAATTTGTGCAGACTGGGGCCACAGGGGTGGACATGAAGGTGAGTTTGAAGAGTGGAAAATGCCTTGGTGTTCAGGTTGACCACATAGTCTTCTGAGCACAGATACTCTCCACATGTCCCAGGTATGGGCGATGCTCTAGAACAGTGATGACAAACCTTTTGAGCTCGGTGTGTCAGCATTTTGAAAAACCCTAACTTAACTCTGGTGCCGTGTCACATATAGAAATTTTTTGATATTTGCAACCATAGTAAAACTAAGATTTATATTTTTGATATTTATTTTATATATTTAAATGCCATTTAACAAAGAAAAATCAACCAAAACAATGAGTTCATGTGCAACCTCTGACACGCGTGTGATAGGTTCGCTATCACTGTTCTAGAATGCTCTTCTGTCTCTCTGATCCAAGTTCCTGCACTCATTGCTTAAACATGGAGGCAGATACCCCACTGGGGCTATATGTAGCAGGGGAATGATTATTCTTGGACAAGTGTTTGTCACACTTCTTAAAGTAGAAAATGTAGTGATTTCTAAGGAAAAGGTACAGATGCTTCCACCGCTAAGGATGGAGGTGTATACAAGAATGTAGCCTTGAAAGTAGCTTGTCTTGCAGTTTGAACAGAGGTGCTGTTTGAACCAGAGAAACTAAAAACCTTGGGGTTTACTTCCTGGGTGCTTCTCATAAATTGTGGAAGGTTACAGCAAGGAAAAAGAGGCATTTTTCTTGTCCTCACATTCACAGAAGTCTTTTGGGGGTTTGATTGTTGTTTCTGTTTCTTGTATGGGAAGCAGAGGGAGTGCAGGCTCCCAGGCTTCTGATCAACCTTGTCCTCATTCTTTAAGCCTCGTGAGCAGTGCTTCCACTAGCACCAGCAACAGCAACAGAGTTCTAGGAGTGTCAGTAGAATGTTGGCTCCTGCGGTTACCACAGCTTTCCTTCTTTGTGCTTCTCCAGCCCTAAGGACAGTAGCTGCTTCCTGCAGTGACTGATCTCTGAGAAACAGTACCTTCACTTCTTTGTTATACTAGCCCTTCAATACTTGTGTACTCATTTTCCTGCTTTAAAATAGCCTTTGCTTGAAGTAGTTATAATGCTGCATGCAATGCAGGGGTGAGAAGATGTGGGCATTGAGTAGGATGGTACCAGTGGAGATGGAGAAATGTGCAGCAGAGCCAACCCAACTTGCTGATACATTAGATGTGGGAGCGAGAAAAATGAAAGGATCAAAGATGATTCTTGTTTTTGGTTAGAGAATCTGGTGTATCTACTGAGATAGGGAAGAATTCAAGAGGAGCAAATTGGGCAAGATATAAAGCTGCACTGAATTGTATCTGTGGGCATTCGGATGTCAGAGAATGCCCTGTGCCTTGTAAGAATGTCTCTACCTCTATACGATTAGTTTAGTTGAAGTAGGAGAGAAGAAAGAGACTGTGCTTACACAATTATGTCATTTAAAAGTCAGATTAGGTTAGTGGTTATAACTGGGCTGCAGGATAAGACCAGCTTATTAGGATTTTATAGTATTTTGAGGATTTTATGGTACTTTGAGGATTTTATTTTTAATCCAGAAAACTAGTAAGAATTGCACAATGAACACACAGGTATCCACCACCAAAACTGGCAAGGGAGGACATAAAGAAATGAGAATAATAGACGAAAGAAATGAAAAGTGCATGTTTGAGAGAAGAATGGAAGGCAAAGAAGAAAAATATGATAAATCTCATAGAATATTTCCTGAACAAGGCGTATTCCTGTTTGGGTGTAAATAGATGTTACATAAAAATAATTCAGTAATAATACATACTAATAATGAATTAATTTTGCATATTTAAAATACTATATATCATATAACAAAACACAGCATAGCAGTGGTTTTCATCTTCATTTAATATTTTAAATGAGTGTTTTAAATATTACCATTTCATTGTACATACTCATTGCATTTATGAATTAGAACATACTTCTTAAAAGATGCCTTCATTTCATAGTACTATGTTTTTAATGATGTGCAAATATTTAAGCAAGTGAATAAAATATTCACTCATTCTTAATGTATGTGGTATTCCAATCCAATTTTTGTCACTCCAAATCATAATACTTTCCTAAATCAGCTGCAATTTGAGTCATTTGAGTAATATATAAAAAGTTGCAAAATAAATTGAGATCATACTTGGGCTAAATATACAACACACTAAATTCCTGACAGACACCACACATTATGGAGAGTAGACATTCACTTCTATATAGTAATTACAGAACTACAGACACATGCCTCTCAATCAATGACATTAACAATGAATCACGACAAAGACAATGACCATGAACATTTCTTTACAATGGAAATTTCTGAATCACAGATAATAATAAAATTATCTTGAACAATATTCAACACAGTGCGATTTAGCCATTGAAACACCTTTCAGAGATATTTGTTTTTAAGCAAAGAAAATTTAATTGGAGAGATTGCCCTCCAAATTTTACCCCAAATTCATTTATAAATCTTCTCCTAAATATCACATTATTTATTTTATGGCTGTCTTTTTTATTGTTATACAACTGAGAAATTTTATTTATTATATAATTGTATAGAATTAAATATTACTACACTGTAGACATGATTGAAAAAATGCATGGTATATATTAACATCCCAAACACATATATGAAACTATTATTTAAATGATGTTGTTTTTCTAGATGTCTATAAAAACAAATTAGCCCTTCAAAATGTTCTAAAGAATTTTTTTTCAGAATAAAAATTCTATTCATATTTTTTAAGTAGCGTGTTAGAATGTGTGAGATATATTTGCCATTAAACCTTTCTGTGTGAAATCTAAATACTAAATCACTTAATAGAGTCCTATCTCAGCTTCTGAACAGAATTATTTATAATATCTTTGGAATATAATCAGGTGAACTACACATAACCATCTGGACATTTTGTTTCCTACAAATAATTTGCAATGGTGGAGTAAAACATTTTGTTTGTTTCTTGTTAAACAGACATGATAAAATTGTCTTTATAGAGTAATAATCTTTTTCTGACTTTCAAAACATTTGCAGCAGCTTGATATAAAGGAAAACAAATAATTGTCATTAATATTAAGAAAACACTATCACATCTACTGAAAGCATGATTCAACAATGGCTAAGAATTTAAAATGATAAAATACACTACAAGTAGTGTTCATCTGCTTTTAACATATGAATAAAGATTCTTGAAGGAGTTGGAGAATTTTACTTATTGAGCAGTCTAGATAATTAAATAATTACACATTTTGATTGAAAAATATATGTAATTTATTAAAATAGAGACTCTAACTGCACTTCTCTAGCTAAACGTCTTTCAGATGCCAAGTTTATACTTTAATTAGAACAAAAGACCGACATTAACTTCAATGCAACATAATAATTCATGATAATGATTGTATATTAATCTCTTGAGCTTGCTGGAATATAGCACATGACATATGGTATAGTACAGGCACCTGTATGGTCCTTTGGGGACTGAGGTTGTGCATATTAATTAGCCCCTGGAAAACAAAATCTGCCTCCCTCTGAGAAAAACTACCTCAGTACTTACTGGCTTAAGACATCAAAGGAATTGGAATACTGTTGGGCTCTGTCTACACTAATCAAATCTTCGTCTAGAATCAGCTGATCCTGAGTTAATTCTTGACAGCATCCTACTTAAGAAATTAGAGTAGTCATGCATTTCTTTGGCTTCAATGATTGGAGTTTGGCTGAAAACATCAAAATTACCAGTTTGGTTACAGAAAACTATATAACTATATGCTTCATACCAAAAATAATCTAACCAGAAACATTAAAATTTGAAGCAGCTTCTTTTTTTTGAGTGCTACTTGAAAGTGCCTCAGTTTAATCCTTCACTTTGTAAATTCAGATACAATCTGAATATGAGATTATAAATGTCTTTAAGAAATATGTCATCTTACAGCAAGCAAGGCCTCAAGATTCTCAGCAGTCCCAGGTGTGCTAAAGGCTCTTCAGTGCACATCTTCGGAGGATAATGAAAAGATGTCATGGAAATAAGACTCTGGCTGATTTACAGATAAATGCATATTGAGTCCAGTAGATCTTAAAATTACTCTCTGGGGGAAAAGAGCCTAATCTAATTGCTGAAGTAGATCTAGAAAGAGGAAACACAAAATTGAGTGGACATGGTGATGATCACGAAAGGTTAGATTTTTAAAAAAATTCTTTGCAACTCTTCTGTTAAATTCATATCACTTGCAATTTCGAATTTCATAAACAAATCCACTTAACTAAAAAATATTTGCACTCAATGGAGTGCTTAGAACTCTGAAGTTTCTTAAGATCTTTCAGAATAGCATTTTTTTAAGCTCAAAATGTAAGCATATGGAAGAAATAAAGACTCACTACTGCAGGTAGGCAGAATATTTTTCATAATTATCACATTCTTTGTTCCCCACCCCCCTTGATTTCCTCTGTGCTCCTATGATGAAACGATTATGTTGTTATGTTTATTGGAATATGTGGACCATTTCACTTCTGTTCAACACATGGATTGACAGTTTAAAGTAATTCCTTTCTATTAAGAAAATATGACTAAGACACAGTTAAATAGCCTATTACATCAAAGAGATGACGATGTGCTACCCTCGGAGAAAGCTTACTTCTTGCAGTAATTAATCACACATACCACACAGTGCCTCTTAGAGCGTTTTTGGCTAGGTCTACCAATTTGTTGTGTAAATAATTACAGTTTTTTATTTGAGGCACATATGCTGATTCATCATTAGGCAGTTGGCAATAAATCATCATTTATTTCAGTTTTATAACATTTATCTTTGCAATAGGGAAACCTACCTCATGCTTATATTTATTTAAGTTAAAATGTCAATTAGTGATTCTAAGCTCTTAAGGATAATATAAAACTTTGGTTGTAAATTCAAGCACTTCTTTATTTCCCCCCTATGAAATTATATAGGCATTTTGAGGAGAAAATTGTGTAATGTAAGGCTTCTGTTATTTTTATTTTTATTTTACATCTAGTTGTCATGATTGTCTACAATGGTGTATTAATTTTTAATACTCTTATAGATATTTTCTAACCTACCCACATATAGTTAGGTTGGTGGGCCACCATCATAAGGAACATTCGACCAGTCACTCAGTTAACTTTCCTCATTAAAAAATAAAAAAGGTTGTTGTGAGGACTCAATGAACAAAAGTAGCAGGCACAGATGTTAGCTGTGTCTGCATCCTTTTTTGAGAAATACAATGTCTACTTTTACTCTCTCCCTTTAATAGCAAAGCTTCAGGTACCTCCTGTTGTTGTGACTCTGTTTTGTTTTGCTTTTGTTTGTTTGCTTTAGATATGCTGCCAAGTAATGCTTTCACAGGAGCCAGGATTGATGTGGATTAGAAATTCTTAAACTTCAGAGTTCATAATGATCATCTGGGAAAACCTGCTGAAGATGAAGATGGCTAGGCCTCATACCCTAAAATCCACATTTTGAGAAATAGTGATTTAGTTTCCTGGTTTAATACAGAGCTAAAATATGTTCTCATAAAAGCATTTGACTCAATGCCCTCCTTCCTACTTTTTTTGTCCTGTGGAAGCTCTCCCCACTTCCTCCTGAGTACCCAATCCTTTGCCTAGGAAGGTTTTATTTGTCAGGTATAGTCAGAGAATAAGCTAGTCCTTCATTAAAGCAGTAACTCCAGTATATGCAGCATTTGGAAGAATGGCTGCTTCCTGAGGATGCACTGAAAGATTGTTCATAACCCTAGCATCTCAAGGAGGGCGCTAGATTTACTGCATGACAAAGCGGAGAAGTGTAAATTCCAGTAATGCTTTTGCTCCCTCCTAGCTAGGTATGTGACTCTATCCAAGTTCCTTAATCGCTTTGGCTACAGGTATTGCAGCCAATGGGATGATAATGCTTTTCCTGGATGAAGATAACATTTTAGGGCTTAGACCAAAATGTCTCTCAGGCTTCCTTTTGCTCTTCCACAAAGGGCAGTGTGTACCCTTCTTGAGCCCAAGTTCCAGTGATGCAGATTTGGCACATTTTCTTAGCACATTTTCTTAGCAGAATAACCACTTATGGTTTATTACATCTAGGCACAATTCTATGTATGAAGGAGTGTGAGATATCTCAGTAAGAATTGAAGCCTATTACCAATTCACCAAAAACACTTGCTATTAACTTGCATAGGATTTTATTTACTTGGATCTATTGGGAAAAATTAGAATAATATAAATTTGGTGGAACCCTGAGGTAATCAGACCATAACAATAATGTTCTTGGTTAAGAAGTTTGTTGCAGTCAAATATATAGAGCAGCATATATAAAACTGGTGGACATATATTTTAATTATAATTTAGTTTCTTCACATCTCTTAAGTAGACTAATAAACTGTGTTATTCCACAGTTAACTTCAGTTCTCTATATGTTATATGATATATCAAATATCATATAACTTCAAAGTGAAGAATACATAATATTGAGATTTTTATCTGTGCAGTGTGGTTTACCCAAGTACACTATCATTAAACAAAAATGTACAAACAAAAAAATTTTGTGCTTTCAATGCTCTTACAGACTAAGAGAGTGAATTTCCTCAGGATTTTGTTCTAAACTAATAAACTATAAAATTGATCATTATTTGCCTTTGCTTTAAATTCAACCCCAAATTAAGAACTGGAATGAATGCATTAAACCTTGATTAAATATTTAAGATCCTTGAGTATAAGGCATTCTATTATTTGGCCCCAACCATGTCCATATGTATATTCTCATCTTTGCTGTTGATTTCGGTGGAGCAAGGGACATTGATGTTGAGGTGTGTAGCAGCCTGGTCCTTCAGTTCTTTCCTGAACATGGCAAATATTTTCAAACAAACAAGTATATTGGTTTTAAAAAAATCAAGCAGTTTCATTTCTCATGTAAAACTATGTGCACAAAGGCAATTCAGATGAAAATGGATTTCTGCTTGAATTATCTAGCTAATTGCCTCAATTCTCTTCTTTGCCTTGAGCATATAAACATTACTTAGGGTAGGAACAGCTGAGCCTTATAAATCAATTAATCAATATTGATTAATTCTTTCCCCTCAACTTTAGGTTTCCTTTAAACTAAGGTTAGGTTTATGCTCATCTATAAAAAGCAAAGATTTAGACACACAGGTGCTGTCTGCAATGTTGCTCTGGCCGTGTATAACGGGGAAGTGTGTTTACTGTGCTGGGTTAGAGTAAAAAGTCACATGAAATATTCTGAAAATATGTTTCCTCGGGGGATTTCCTTTATCCAGTATCAGAAGAAAAAGACTTAAATCAATTCCCAAGAGCAAGCTAAAAGTTTAAACTCACCTAACAGAATTCTAAGGTGATGGGGAATCTTGGGTGTCAGCGCCAGTCAATGACAATGTCACTATTACGAGTTTCATTTTCCACAAGAGAAAATAATTGAAGTGTGGGAAAGACATATTCACACAGCAGCACTGTTTTTTCTGCATAAAATTAGGATTATGACTATTATATCTATGTTCACTTTTAGTCACAACTAAGGATAAAAAAGAAAAACATATTGAACGTTTCCTCATAGATTTCAGGAGCTTTTTTCCATTGATCAAAACAACTATTTCTTTCATAGTAAGTCCTTTATGTCAGTGGCAAAAATAGCAATTTAATGCTTTTTAAGATACTTGGGGTTTTCAAAGAATGTGAGATGCTTTCATTTTAAAATAGCTCTGTTTCAGGGCTTCCAACAGAAACAGCACAAGAAGAAATTAGAAATATTGTCACCCTCGTAAGACATATATCACCCCTGGATTTTTACAAAATCAACTGAGGCAAATTAAGGGTTTCAAAGCTTGTCACCTTATAAGTTGTTAGAAAAAATTTGCATTTAAATTGATCTGTGCAGCTACCTGGAGATTTTTCCCTGGAATGTTTATGGCTCTTTTTTTCATTAATACTTACAAAAATACAATTTCATAACCAGTGTATTACTACATCTAGTTGTGTTATGAACAGGCACTTCATTTCATAAAATAGAAACATTCAAAGTGGGTTTGGTCAACCAATCACTCAGTCAGAATACTTGAATTCTTCATAATGAATACTTAATAGTGAATTAATCTGCAACCACATCAACCCTCCATTTCTATTGCAGAAAGTAGGTCATTAAATGCTCTAACATAAGGAACAACTTCTGTTCCTATGTGCTTTATCCATAGGAGCGAAGATTGTCCAAAACTTCTTGGAACGCTTCCCCCCAAATATTTTATATATACTATATAAAAATACAGTAGATTTCTTTTTAATAGATAAATCTTAAGTATTATTTCAATAACTTGCTTTTGCATATTCAGAAATGCAGATATATGAAAAATATTAATTGTGCAAATGCTCTTTTTATATATGTCTATTAAAAAATACAATCTAATAATAGCTTAAGATTTGTATAAAAAGCCATTGGCGGTTGGGGGGGAGGGAAGTCTTCAATGTCAGAAAGTCTATCAGATTGGAGCTTTTGCTTAAGGAATTGTAAACAAACTTTTTAAAATGCTGAGAGTTTTCTCAGTTCTTCCCATCCAAGACACTGTCGAACACATCAAGTCCTGCTTTGAAGTAAACCTGAGCTGAATTAATGCTGTGCAACACCTTTGACAGGGCTTCTTGAAAAGTCTCATTGGATGCAAGAGACTTGCAGCCTCCCAAGCCTCCAGGAGGATTGAAAACTGGCTTGTCTTCTCATCAAGGTGGTACAGGATGTTTCTTTAAAATAAAAAAGAAAGAAACATGTAAGTGATTCATGTGATTCATGTGCAATGCTATTTGTATATCAAACATTGTAACAAATATTTAAGACATAGTGATATTTGTGATAGGTAAAGAAGTGATAAAATTATAAAATATCATTTTTTCAACCTCTAATGAATTCAGGGATATAAATACGGATCATCAAAAGTTCCCCATAGTGATGAGAGAGAGCGACCCAGACATTATGTATCTCCTGATGGAAGTACACCACACTATTGATAAAACAAAATAAAGCATTTTGCTAAAAATACTGCATCTGAATCTGATGAAGATTCTGAATCTAATTGCTAATGTATACGAGGGACACAGAAATGTGTTAAGTGATATCACTGTGTGTCATTAGCAAAATACAGACTGTGGAAAACTCTAAAAGACCAATGATCCAGTTTATTAACAAATACACTATAATAAAAAATAGGTGAAGGAGGAAGACCATGGTTATATGACCTTGTGCTGAGGACATCTGATGCTGGATAATTCTTTATTGTGGCAGTTGTCCTATGCACTGTAGGATGTTTAGCAGTATCCCTGGCCTCCACTCACTACATACCACTAGTTGTCTCAGTCAGTTTGGGCTGCTATAACAGAATACCATAGACTTCTCACAGTTCTGAATGCTAGAAGCCTGAGATCAGAATGCCAGCATAGTTCGGACCACCAGGGTTCTTAGTAAGAGACTCTTCCTGATTATAGTCTCACATGGCCTCCTTGGTGGTGCACACAGAGAGATCTCCTCTGTCTTCTCTTTTTATAAGGGCATTCATCCCATCATGAGGGCCCCACACATATAACCTAACCTAACCTAATTGCTACCCAAGGCCCCACCTTCAAACATCATCACATTGGGGTAAAGATCTTAACATACACATTTTGGGAAAACACAAAAATTTAGTCCACAGCAATTGTTAAAATCATAAATGTCTCCAGACTGCTAAAAGTGTCCCTTACAGGCCCAAATTGCCCCCTGATTTAGACTAAAATAAACATGTCAACCAGTGACAAAGCAGGTCTTTATTCAAACAAACTAAAAAATAAATAGTAATGTGAAATTGAATACTGAAGATTTGTTAATACTAAGAAATTGTTTGTATTTTCGGTGTGATGATGGTATCAATATGTTCATTAAAAGTGTCCTTATCTTTTAGAGATACACACAGTGATGTTTGTAAGTGAAAGGTTATCATGTATTGGATTTACTTCAAAAGATTTTAGATGAAAAGGAGGGTGGAGTTATGGATAGTATAGGCAGAGTTATGGATAGTATAGGCAGAATAAGATTGACCATTAGGTAATTGTTGAAATTGGGTAATAGAATTCAATATACTATTCTAAAGACTTTAATGTAAGACTCAAAACTATAAAAATCCCAGAAGAAAACATAGGCAGTAAATCTCAGACATTTCTCATAATTTTTTCTGATACATCTCCTCAGGCAAGGCAAACAAAAGAAAAAATAAACAAATGGGACTACATCAAACTAAAAAGTTTTTGCAGAGCAAAGTAAATCATCCACAAAATGAAAAGACAACCCACTGAATGGGTGAATATATTTGCCAATGATATACCTGGTAATTATTTCTTTATTAATATCCAACATTTTAAAGAATTTATGCAACTCAAAACCACAAAGAACCAAACAATCCAATTTTAAAAAATAGGCAAAGGACCTGAATAGACACCCCTCCAAAGAGGACATATAGATGGCCAGTAAACATATGAAAGATGCTCAATATCAAATCATCAGAGAAATGCAAATTAAAACTACAATAAGGTATCACCTCACAGCTGTCCGAATGGCTATCATCAATAAATCAACCAACAACAAGTATTAACCAGTATGTGGAGAAAAGGAAACCCTTGTTCACTGTTGGTGGGAATGCAGACTAGTGTAGCCACTGTGAAAAACAGTGTGGTGTTTCCTCAAAATATTAAAAATGGAACTACTTTATGATGATGGTGATTCCACTTCTCAGAATATATGTGAAAATACCCAAAACATAATAATATACAGAGTTTAACAGAAAAAAAAAAGAAAATACCCAAAACATGATTTGGAAGCAGCCCAAGTGCCCATCAGTAGATGAGTGGATAGAAAAGCAGTGGAACATTTATACAATGGGATTCAGTAGATGAGTGGATAGAAAAGCAGTGGAACATTTATACAATGGGATTCTACTCAGCCATAAAAAGGAAGAACAATCTTACCTTTCAAGACAGCATGGATGAACCTAGAAGGTATTATGCTAACTGAAAAAAGCCAGTCAGAGAAAGACAAATATCATATGATTTCACTTATATGTGGAATCTAATGAACAAAACAAAATAGAAACTGACTCATAGATACAGAGAACAGACTGAGAGCTGTTAGATGGGAGAGGGGTTGGGAGGCTGGGTGAAATAAGTGAAGGGATTAAGTAAAACAAAACAAAACCCCACAACTCAGACACAGACATCAGCATTTGATTATCAGAGGGAAGGGGAATGGGGGCAGGCACAAGAGGGTAAAGGGGGTATAAATGGTGATGGAAGGAGCCAAGACTATGGTGATGAACCAACAATACAATGTACAGATGATGTACTATAGAATGATACACTTTAAACCATTTTTTTTAACCAATGTAACCATAATAAATTCAATAAAATATATTAAAAAATAAACATATATAGTAACACAAATGATTTAATAGTTAAGGTATTTCAAGGATAAAAAGTTTAAAATATATTTTAATTATTTAATCTTTTAACAAGAACTCCTTATCACAGTTATTATACTGATTTATTTTTATACTGACTTACTAATAAAAATAAATCAGTATAATAACTATATTTAATCAGTTTTCATAATATTTATATTTTGAATTCTCTCCCCTTTATCCATGTTCAATTGTAAATCATTTCATGGAAAATATATTTCCAGAACTTATGAATGTAATATATATTTTCAAAAGCTCTACCAAATACTTCCATTCCTTGAGGGCTCAGCATGCTGAGAGTCAAAAATATGATCACCCTTGTTATCCAGAAATGCCCCCTAAATGAATTGTACTCGTGCAATTAATATATTATGTAGAGCATGTTTAATGATTATCATGCTGTTACAGTGACTTTTGTATATTTTTGAAAGTCACTGGCATGAAACACATTTCTACCTAACATTCTATGGTTATTAAATGTTAAATATCATTAATATTATTAATATTCTATTTAAGGATAAGATGATATTAATAAAATATGCTTATAAAGGTTGCAGGATTAATCCTTCCATGACAATTCATTTAAGCATGAGCATAGGCTCTAATATAGTATGAAAAATTTCAACCATACTCCTACAAAATATCTAGGAGAGAGATAATGTGGAGGAATAAAAATACATCCTAAAGAGAATGTTTAGGTTGAAAGCACAAGAAGTGTGATTATTGTTGATTTTTTTATTAACTGGAAAGCAATACATATATTTCCTAAAGACCAATGTAATGGAGTCTGTAATGTGCCAACATTTGCTTTTTCTAACTAGGAAGCAACACAGTAACATATTTTTAAAATGACTGTAAACAGACCATGCAAATAGAAATGGATCCTTTTTTGGCTGGTGAAATTCTACAAGGAGCTAAACACATTTTCCATATGCTACATGCATCAAGTAGTAGGCTGTGCAAGCTATTATGTAAGATAAATACTCAAATCCATTTCTATCCAAACTGGATACAAATCAGCATAAAACTACAGATACTGATATTTTAGTAGGGAAAAAAAAATAACCTGAGTTTTTCATCATAAGAAAAAACTTTCATTTTGGGTAGCTGCTGATATAACTAGAGTTAGTTGATCTTTATTATAATAGAAGCTTTTCACCTTTATAGATTGCTTTACCTTAAAATAAATTGAGGATACCAAATATATCTTCTTTAAATTTTTATGAGAAAGATAATTTTTCCTACTGATTTTCAGAAGGAGCTCATCTTTTCCTATTTCTCTTTGTGTACTAAAGCCCGCTTAGCTTACTGCTTATCTAAATATATAAAAGCCTAAGCGACTGTCACAATCGAACAGACGACCAAACAGGCTGCGTGGGGTGACCAGGCCAGCAGGGGTGTTGTGAGGGCCAACAAAACAACTGAGCAGCAGGTTGCATGGGGTGACCAGGCCGGCAGGGGGGTTAGTGAGGGACGACCAAACAACTGAGCAGCAGGCTGCAAAGATGGCAGTGCCCACAGCCAATAAGGAGGGAATGTGCTAATTGACTGCCATGCCCTCAAAGATGGTGGTGCCCATAGCCACAAGATGGAGGTGTCTAATCCCCTCAGCCCTGCTGGGGCAGCAGGCACACCTGCCTCCAGAGTCCCCCAGTCCCCTCAGCCCTCCGGCTGCCCAGGGCCAGCCTGAGGTGCAGGCAAGCCTCAGATGGCGGCTGCCCAGCCGAGGCTTGCGCTGATGGCAGTGGCAGCAGCAGAGGTGTGATGGGGCGTGGCCTTCCCCTGATCGCAGGGTCGCCTCCCGCCCCTGAGGGCTCCTGGACTGTGACAGGGGGCAGGCCGGGCTGAGGGACACCCCTCCAGTGCATGAATTTTCATGCACACGGCCTCTAGTATAAAATAAATTTCTGTAGAGGAGCCCTTTTCCAAAAATGTACCTTCACATTACTTTAATTTTAATATTTAAATGGGAAAAGAAAAAACAAACCAAAACTCAGCCATGTTTTTACATTTAATCACATATATTCCTATGTATTTCTTAGTTCTGAGAACTTTCTTACAGGATCAATAATTAACCCTAAATACTCCAGGATCATTCCTGGGAAGCAAAACTACCATTGTGCAATTTTTTGATATGCAAATACTTCCGCCTTTTAAAATATTTTAGTTAGATCAATGCTTCCAGTAAAAGTTTCTAAGTCAAAGTTCTTTTTATTCCCATGTAATGTCACCAAAATTAAACCTCACTTAAAAGGAGGTAAGATTTCAACAATATTTACTATATCAGAGTACCAAACATGTCTCTGTTTCTCATTTATGGACCCACATTTTTCAGATTAGATAGTCAAAAGGCACATATCTAGAAGGGGAACAAAAGAGTGACAAGAGAAAAAAATACATTTGAAGAGTTTCCATGTCAAGTGTCTGTCCTTTCCATCCATAAGAATTGTATTCCTCAGTGAACCACTCCTGGTCTTATACATACCTGCTTTAGTCCAGTTCAGAAAAGTTTCCTTGGAGAAAGAATGGGCTGTGTTATTTAGTCAATAAATCACCATCCCATTTGCATACACACAACATGTATCTCAGTATGGTATGTAGAGACATCAGACCTAATTAAAATATTATTTAATTGAAATCATTTTAGGAGTTATCCTGTTTAAAATAACATTAATTCCACCCTCATGCCTATCTCCCCTCATCTGTAACAATTTGAATCTTATAAATGTAATTCATACACAGTCATCCTGACCCACACACAACACAAAGAGACTACTAAAAGGAAAGTGTAATACATTATTGATGACACTAATGAAATTACAACACACATCACTCATTTTAATGGGTCTGTTTCAATGACACATCACGGTGACCAGGAAAGAGCAGCACCAAATTCAGAAACCTAATTAATAATCAGTGAAGGAGATGAAGCATCTTTACTCAACTGACAAATCTTTTCCACTCAGCAATGCAAAGGGAAACTGAAGAGAATGAATTTTGAAATAAAGGTATCTGAAGTCTGCATGAGTCATTTCCTTAAATGTAAATTAGCAGATTAATGATGGAAATGATAGCCTCTTTCAAATGTCTCTTCTTATATTTGTACTAGAGGCCTGGTGCACAAAATTTGTGCACTTGGGGGGTCCCCCCAGCCTGGCCTGTGCCCTCTCACAGTGTGGGAGCTCTGTGATTGATCACCCCAAAGATGTAGGCATTGCCCACCCATCTGGAGATCATTGATGGATTGCCCCAAAGAGGTAGGCCAGAGCCAGGGGTCCTGCCTCCGTGATGGGCAGGGGGCCACAGGAACCCCTACAGAAGCTGCACGGAGCAGCCACCGGGACCTGCCCCCATGGAGTGCGCAGGGCCCTGGGAATCTGGACCCACCCCCACAGCACGTGTGGGGCTACGGCATCCACGGGGCCGCAGGAACCCCAGCAGAAGCCACGTGGAGCAGCCGCCGAGCCCCGTCCCTGCTCCACGCACCCACTGTGTGCACAGCCATCTTGTGACAGCATGAGGGCATCACAGTGTGACAGTGTGAGGACCACATAGGCTTTTATTAGTAAGATATGGGCACAGGATGCCACCCAACCTAACCTTGAATTAACATTCATTATACCCATGTTGAGAAACTCCTAAATAAAATCACACTAAATAATAAGTCATATCTTCCAAACTGATTGGATATACATGCTGAATGCAGAGAGAAAAGGCCAACTCAATTTCTTGCAATTGTTGCTAACTCTTTTCAGGGATTATACTAACCATACTCCATAGGTAATAGTGGATTGCTATATTTATATCAAATTAGAAAATATTATTTGATACTATGTCTGTGAGAATTCACAAAAGACATGACTATACTCTGCATAGTACACATTTAAACTTGGTCTATACTAGCAAATGCAAAATGAGAATTAAGGCTATTGTTGATATGGTCAAGCCATAAACTCACTACGCAGACAACCTAGGCAGAAACACACCTGTGGTAGATTATTTGCAATAATGGCTATAATGTCTCTCCTCCCTGTATGCGGGCCACTCCGAAATGTGACTCTGCAGATCTTTTTGTCAAGAGGTGGGGTGTATTTCCCTATCTCTTAAATCTGGTTTGACCTTAATATTTGCTTTGACCAACAGAATGTGGCATATGTGGTAAGTCTATGCCTCAAAAGGTCTTGCATGTTTCCTCTCTCTCCGGGATCCTGCCAAGGCACTGTGTAAACGTCCTGGGTTAGTGTGCTAGAAAAAGAGAGAACATAAGGAACAGAGAGGAGCTGTTCCGATGAGGCCTTCCTGTCCTAGCAAGAGGCACTGGTTATAGACATAAAATCAGCCAAGAGATATACACTGGACCAGAAGAATTGCCTAACTGAGCCCAGCCTAGATGGCCATATTAAAGAATTATGGACAAAATACATAGTTGTTTTAAACCACTAAATTTTGGGATGATTTTCAATGAAACTATAGATAATTGATATGATTTGGTATTCTTTTTCTTTCCTGTGGGAGAGGAAGGACTTACGTTGCTGTAGGCATCCATTCTCTATTCTCTATCGATATAATTGTTAGAGCACAATATATGTTGTGGATTTAACAGTTCTTTAAACAACTGGCTAAATTCAGAAGACACTTTTGGAAAATTGTGCCAAATAGTGTACATGAGGTATGCATTACAAAGTTAGGATATCTGTGTCAATTCACTAGAAGTTTTAAAAACTGGTTTTTGGGGATTTTTTTTTTCACTAAATAAAAAAATAAGTTAACCATCACAGCATCATACTGTTGTTGTTGTTGTTGTTTGTTTGTTTTTTAAAAACATGGATCAATTGTTGAATTACAGCTCAAGAAATAAACAAAAATAATTCTGTCTGTTTCTATTAAGATTACATATAAAATATAGCAGAGAACAGTAAACAACTGTCTGCTATAGTCGGTGTCTCAAGACTTCTCAGTCCACCTAACTACAATTGTTTCTCAAGAGAAAGTTTTTGAGAAAAAGAATATCTCTTCAGACAACATTCAAAGCATAGACTTCTCGAATGGTACAGTGCTGGATGATTTATCAACATAGAGGGCATAGAAATAAGACAAAGATTAACTCAATCTTTAGCACCTTCCAGAATTTGGAGAAGATGGTGATACATTTGACCACTTCTTATTCACCCTCATGTAATTGTTTTCTTGTTTTTATTGTCATTTCATCACTGCTGTTTTTTATTTTATCTCTAATTACATGTGTGACCTAAATCTCAATATCTAGATAACTTTTTTCTTAACTTATTAGGAACTCCTTTTCTTAATATTTCAGCTTATACTCATCAGCAAGTAAGATCTGTCTCCCTCCAAGGACAACTTCTTTTGAATGCTCTAGTCCCTTGACAATTAACATAATATCCTTTAATCTATGTTCCAAATATTTGCATTTGACCTTTCTTCTTTATTCTTTCCTTATCTTCATTGCCTTTAGTAAACAGCAGTGCTGAGGACACAAAATGAAACAAAATAGGTAATTCAGCTTTTTTTTTTTTCATTTATTTTCTGATTCCACTGATGAAAAGGATGTGAGCTATTTGTTTTGAAAAGTTCACTCCAAAGCCAAAAGTTTATAATTTAGGCTGTGTCTATTTAAACAAAGTCAGTAATTGAGCCAGCATCGATTTTTATTTTTTACTTTATTATAACTAACAGCCCTTATTAATTATATAAGTAAGTCACTGTGTTAGGTGCTCAGGGACAGAAAAGAAAAGTTAATTTATGTTGAAAGACAAGCACATAATGAATAAATTAAAATGTTATTTTAATGTAATGCCCATATAATACATTTAGAATACTACATAGTATGCAATGATTTATTTTTATATTTTATACGAGTTTTTACTTTATCTTATGTCTATATTAGACTATATACCTATTATTCTATGTATATATTAGTTAGAAACACTGCTTTGTAATAAACATCTTTGTGTATCTTGTCCCTCTATTTCATATACACATTATGGGCATATAGTGCAAACTCTATAAATATTCTATGCAGTATTTACCATATATGGTATGTTTTGTGGGTAAAGCTCCAGGGGTAGATCCTAATAGGATAACCTGGTTCCTCTGATTCCAATTGCCATAATATTGATTCAGATAACACAGTCTTAATTAAGTCAGCACTGGTAATTCTTTAACCAAATGGATTATTTCAGCAATGGCTATAAGACCAAATCTCAGAAATAAAGTTTGAAGAGAGACTTTCTGCAGGATTCTAAAAGCAGTAGTTTATTGTTTTTCTGAGATAGCTAAAAAGGTAATTCATTTTATCCCTTACAATACTAAGGGTATGGATATAAAATCTTTAAATTCCAACAGAAGAAAAATCAGCCTTCATAGAAGGCTGAGCAGAGAAACAAAAAAGTAAACTTATTGCTTAGTCATATCATAGAGATGCTGAATCAAACAATTGAAAACCTGTTCTTCCTGACTCAATTATGTGTCAGACTATTTCACTATTTTAGATAATTTGAGTATGGTTTTATGCAATTTTCAATAAAATGTATCTACATATACATTACTTGTTGAATTTATAGTTATTAACAGCATATAGTTTCCTTAATAACTATAGGTATTTTTTCACCAGAAGAATTTAAGTAATACATGTAATTGACATTTTAAAATGACTGCATTGAGGTAAAAACTGCATGATTTCTCTTGAATAGCAAGTGTATTATTCAGGATAACTTGAAAACTTAGGACCAACAGAACATTATAATGTTTGTTTATTTTTAGCTAGAAGAAAACATCAGTACAAAGTAGAGTGATTGACCTATCGAAGCTATGAACATTGATCTTAAAGGTTAAAGTTACTTACTAGAGTAATGTTTTAATGTTAAATTACTCTCAAAACTAGAAAAATTACCTTTCACATGTTATAGAATTGTTACACATGTTAACTTACTAAATATTTAGTTTGAAAATGAGACAAAAATAATATTTTAAGGGAATGCTCTCGTACTGTTCTCTCAGCTGAGTAAATACTCTCAGAACTCTTTGGAGCATTTCTATCTGTAATTGCCTTTGCCAGCACAAGGAAATAAAATGCTGTGGTTTATACCTGTAAAAAAATGGATCCATATACAATTTACTATGCAAATTAAAAAACTAAAAGCATCTCATTTTGAAGTCCTATTAATTTTTTCCAAATATAAGTACTGTGTAGGTAAATTCCTATTGATTATATTGAAGTTGATTGTAAACAAAATGCAGAACAAGCATTTGACAACATTCAATATCCGTTTATAATAAAAACTCTCAAAAAAGTGTGTAGAGAGGGAACGTAACTCAATATAATAGAGACAACACATGAAAAGGCCAAGATAACATACTTGATGGTGGAAGACTAAAGTGTTTTCTTTAAGATTATGAGCATGACTCTGGAAATTTTTATGCAACCTAATATTGGAAGCCTAACCAAACAATTGGGTAAGAAGGAAAAAAAGACATTCAAATTGGGAAGGAAGAAATAAAACTGTCACTATTTGCAGATTACATACCATTATAGTATATACAAACATTAAAGACTACATAAAAAAACTGTTAGAACTAACAAATTCAGTGAAGTTGTGAAATATACACCATACATATGTGGAATGTTGTATATTGTTTATGAAATATGTTATATTATTTATACTACATTTATCTTATATATTGTATGTAACAAATTCCATAAATATAATTATTTAGCCATAAGAATGAAATGTTGCCATTTGAAACCCATGGATGAATGTCAAGGTCATTACGCTACATGAAATAAATCTGACAGTAAAAGACAAATACTGTTTTATTTTTTCTTATATGTGGAATGTAAAAAAAAAACCATACAAAAATTATACCAGTAATATCTTAGACACAGAGAACAATTTGGTGGTTGCAAGAGTCAAGGGACAGGGGATGAGAGAAAGAATATGTATATATATATATATATATATATATATATATATTAGTTTAAATAAATTGACTTTTTAAAGTCCATATTGTAAGCAAATAGTGGAAATGTCAATTCTTTGCTTTGGTAATTCTAAATGAAAATACATTCATTCTCACTCTAAGCCATGGGTGACAGAGGGTTGAACAGAATCCTGAGGTACCCAATTCAAAGAAGATATGATTTGGTTAAACTAATCATGTCTCGCTTAAGAATAAATAAATTTATTGAAAGTGCATACACTAAATTATCTCACTTATAAGTGAAATATTAAAAAAAATCTTACAGAAAACAGGTTGGAGGTTGGGATTGAAATGGAAGAAAGCACACGGTAATGACTACATTAATTTAATTATATCTAGAAAAGCTAGGAAGAAATTGAAAGAAGTTGATAGAAATCAAGGAAATGCAATTATTGTGGGAACTCCTTCCTAAAGTATTTATTAAAAGTACTACATGGGGTACAAAAGAATTAGAAAAGCGATCTCAGTTCAAACGATAATTTTGAGTTTCACATTAAATGAAAAGAGTCATTTCAGAGCTCTTGTTTTCTGTGTATGTGGCTAACATCTTAAAATAAAACAAAACCCTGAAGTTAAAGAGTTATAGCATTTTTTTTCTTAAGGACTCCAAAATGGAGAATAAATTTCAAATAATTTTGTTATAACTTCATTTCTTCAGAAGATGGTGAAGATAATTCATTTGTCTAAAATATGAAGAAACTCAAAAGTGATAGACTGATAAAGATTTGAAGAGACATCATAGAAAATTATGTAATTTTATATTATTTTATTTTCCACTATTACATTAGACAATTCTTCACCTTTATATAATTATGTGAGATACAAATATTTTTCCAAATTATCTTTATGATTTATTTGCAATAGTTATTAATACTAATGACTAAAAGCTTAAAATTAAGCTATAATAGAGATTTATATTTTCCATTATTTTAGAAACACTCATAAAATCCAAATAAAATCAAATAGAAATAATTTACATATTAAAATATATGTATATATTTGTGCTAATTTGATTTCTGGTAATTTGAGAATAACTGGAAGGTAGGAAGGAGGATATAGAATCAAATTGCAAAACATTCATATTATTTAGGTTTTCATTTTTAAATGAATTTTCAGATATTTCATCCTTTAAAAATTGGTATTGACTATAAAATTCAAATAACATATTTCAAATTTTAAAAAATCAGAAGAAGCAATGCTGGGAACTTGCAGTCAGTAATTAACTTCAACACTAAACTCATGTATCTAAAAACAATGAAGATAATTGAACACGTGAACCCAAACGCCAGCAAATACATGAAAAGGAAAGAGAAAAAATAATGATATTTAAATCACTAAAATAAATCAAATAACTGTGACACAGATGCACTCATCATGAAACATTTTTAATGATTCTAGTCTTTTTTTTTAAATCTTTATTGTTGAAAGTATTACAAGGTTCTCCTTTTCCCCCCATTAACCTCTTCCAGCCTGCTCCTGTTCCCTGCCCGCCCAGGCCCTCACCACCCATTGTCTGTGTCCTTGGGTTATGCATATATTCATACAAGTTCATTGGTCGATCTCTTCCCACCCACCCTCCTCTGCTTTCGCTCTGAGTTTCAATAGTCTGTTCATGTTTCTATGTTTCTGGGTCTATGCTGTCTAGTCTTAATTTTGTAAAAATTTGACATGACACATTATTTACAAAGACTTCAATGAACCTCTCTGCCAATCCCCACATAGCCAGGCAAACTTTGCTTCTTTTTTCTAATGAATTTGAAAATTGCTATTTATTTTCCAAATGGAGATGAGGTACAGTGATAACAATTGTTATTTTACTATTGAGCAGCTGTGAATAAATGAAGATGTTGAAGATAAAACATGCCAGCTTTGCCCTCCTGTGGTTTTACTAACACATAAAACATCAGCTCAGAGAAAATTACCTCTGATGGTATTTTGGAACCATTTGTTTTTCATTCTTGCTATTTATGTATTTTTCACTTGTGTGTAAGAATAAATGTTGAGAGAGAGAGACAGAGAGAGAGAGAGAGAGAGAGAGAGAGAATCTGTCCCACACTGGACTATGAAAGAAAATGTCTAATGTTCTCCTTCTAAATCATATAACTGAGCAGGAAGCTGCTTGTTATAGTATAAAACACTACATTTATTAGTAATACAAATTGATAAGAATAAAAGACAGTGCAAACTAAACAAATGCATTGTGTTCTAAGAAATAAGAGCTAATTATTTTATTTTGTGGTCGAGATAGAAAACCTTTCATTACAGTAGCCTCCCCTTATTGGTAGTTTCACTGTCTGTGCTTTCACTAACCTGTGGTTAAGTAGGTCCAAGAATATTAAATGGAAAATTCCAGAAAAATAAACAACTTATGTTTTAAATCGTGTGCCATTCTGTGTAGCATAATAAAATCTCCCACTATTCTGTTGTCTTGCCCAGAACATGAATCACCCCTCTGGCCAGCATACCCACACTGTGTACACTACCCTCCTATTAGTGACTTACTAGCCATCTATTTATCAGATCGACAGTTATGGTATCACAGTACTAGTGTTCAAGTAACATTTATTTTACTTAATAATGGCCCCAGAGCTATTCACATAGTTTTTATTACAGTATTGTGTTATAAATATTCTATTTGATCAATAGTTATTGTTAACAATCTTACTGAGCTAAATTATGAATTAAACTTTATCATAACTATGCATGTATAGGAAAAAACATCATACATGTGGAGTTCAGTATTATTTATGGTTTCAGGCATCCACTGAGGTCTTGAAACATATTACGGACCCTGAGGTAGAAGATACCTGATAAAATGGGCTCCTGGTGGCTAATTGGGCTCAAAATTTTAAAAATCAGAGCCTAGCAGCCATTTCTACACAGGGGCTTCTTATGTGAACGCACTTCATGGAGAAGCCTGCCCTGAACTACCTGCCTCTGCAGGAAACTGCCTGCCCGCACTATTTCTGCCTCTGAGCCAGCCCTCATAAACGAGTTCCTGGAATCCTATTTCAATGAATAAAACGGAGGCTTTCCCCATCCAATTAGAGCTGTGCAACTATATCATCACCAACATCATCATCCACCAATCAGAGCGGCTCTGTTCTGACCAATCAGGAAAGTGCCCTTTGGAACAATCAAACTGCAAGGATTCGGAGTCCTCATTTGTAAGAAGGCAGACAATCAAAGACCAGGAATGGGGACTTTATTCTATATAAGCCAGCTCCCCTCTGACTGAGAGTGCACAGTCCCTTTCCAGGGAAGACCAAAGACTGCCTTTCCCCAGCTCAGCTGTAACATCAAAGCCCTTTCCCTAGAGCAGAGTGGAGCAGACCAGAGGTGACTGGCACAGAACAGAACAGACTAGAATAGAGGAGGGACAGCGCAGCGCAAAAAAGACCAGCACCAACAGAGCAGACCATCGAGGAGCAGAGAGGGGTCTGGTCCCAGGGTTACCTGGTCCCTGGGCTGCCTCACAGTTGTGCTTTTTACAGCCACAATATATCACGACTGAGTTGTGTTGAACTGAATAAAGTTTCCTTCTTCACTGCACTCCAAGTTGGGAATTCCTGTTGATGCTGAATTGATGCCAACAGTATGTCCCATGGATAAGGGAGACTGCTGAACGTACAGGTTGTGGAACATATCCACAGAAGCCTGTCTTATCTATTCTCAAATCACCACACGCTTCTTTCCATTTTAAAAGTAATCCCCAAATTTAACTCTTATTATACTTGCTTTATCAAAATATGATTTTCTTTACAGAAATTTTAATTATGCCTTCAATCATCCTACTTGATTGTATTGTGTGAGGTTCATCTGGATATCTAAATTTTTATGCTTAAAGTTGTACGGGACCCACTGTGACCTTTAATCTAGATAAGCCATAGGAAAGTTACAGTAAAAATACAATGTAAAAGATTAAAAAAAATGGCATACCTATATAAGACACTGATCATGAACGGAGTTTGTAGGACTGGAGGTTGTTTTGAGTAAGTAGGAAAGTGAGTGATGAGGGAATGTGAAGGCTTAGGACAGTACTGTACACTCTTGTAGACTTTATAAACATGTCCCTCAAGCCCTCCTCTTGCTTCCTTTCAACAGGTTCAGAAAAGGAACATGGAAATTGTCAGTGCTACTCCATGAACAGGGTTATGGGCTGAATTGACAGGAAATATTGAGGAGAAACTGGCTGGATAAGGCATAGGTCACCAAAAAAAATTACTTTCAGAAGGGGGTGAAAGATGGTCTGAGGATCAGCCAGAGTAAAAGACCAAGATGGAGAAATAAAAGAACTTAGGGAATTATCATGGCAATGTGGTTTTTGACTATTACATTTTGGAGCAGGGGTCAGATTAAGGAATTTTGTGGTATTCAATAAAAAAAAGAGGGTATTTAACATCAGATGCAGAACTGAGGACTCAATTGTTTTAAACTTGAAAATTTGTTTTTGGTTCCATTGATTCTATCTGGCAAAAAGAACTCTTGCTGGCATTGAAATGATAGAAGAAATAAAACTTATGATGTTTTATCATTACAACTTGAAAATATTTCCGAAGTGCAGAAAGCCTGGCTCCATACTACCACATCAAACATTTACTAAAGTGACAGTGGGCACTTAATATTTGTTAAGGTAGCTCTTGTGAATCTGTGTCCTTTTACAGGATCTTAGGTCCTCAACAAAGAATTACAGCAATGTACTCTGAAGACCATCAAGTAATATCTGGGAGGTCATAGTGCCCTCAGTGGCTGACTCACTGGATATCCTCTGTGCACTTAAAACTGAGGTGCTCTGAGTGAGAGGCACTCTATTGCCAAGCCCCACAGATATTATTCCCATCAGAGAAAATATATTCCTCCTGAATCACATACTCCTCCATTTCTTACAGGAAATTCAGCCCCATTATAATCTTACTAGAGGCCCAGTGCACGAAATTCATGCACTGGGGAGAGGGGGTCCCTCAGCCCGGCCTGAACCCTCTCCAATCTGGGATCCCTCAGGGGATGTCTAACTGCCTGCCTGATCCCCCTAACTGTTCTCCCCTGCCGGCCCAATCTCCCTAACTTCTCTCCCCTGCTGACCTGATCACCCTAACTGCTCTCCCCTCCCAGCCTGATTGTCCCTACAGAAGGACGTCCGGAAGGTCGTCTGGAAGATGTCCAATCTAATTAGCATATTAACCTCTTATCAGTATAGATGGGGCCACTGTTGTATATGTGGTCCCTCATTGTCCAAAATGCCATTATGCAGCACAGGACTATACTTACAATTTAGAATTTTTATATTAACTGAATTAGCTAAAACATGTAAATGCTTAGTCAGTGGTTGTCAAATGCATGGAGGAGGGCATGGTAGTGAAGAAGAGTTGAGGGAGGTGTTTTTAAATTTGTTTTAAGAAATGTCTTGGGAGTATTTTTTCAAAGCAGAAGGTAGAAGTCAATGCCACAGCCAAGACTAATTAGAATTGTGTAAAATATGAGACTGAGAAGATTTGTGAAAATTGATGGAGTAAGGACAGGCGGCAGGACAAAAAAAGAACAAAAAAAGAGGTGAGCAGGTTAGTTTTGGAAAGGTTTGAAAAGGTCATCCCTTCATCTTAGACAGGAGAGAGGGTGAAAAAGATGCCTGCGGTAAGACATAAGGGATGAACAAAAGCATTGGAAGCAGCTGTGCTAGTTCAGTTAAAATACCGTAGTATTCAATTTTAGCACTTATGTTTGTTGGGGCCCAGGGAAGTTTGCCCCAAAATATCCCACCATGGCATAGTGATTAGTTTGAATAAAAGTTACTTGACAAACAGCCAATGCAAGAAGGGCACTTTGAACCTTTCTTTGTGTCCTTCCATGTGGATAACAAATCTCTCCCTTGAAAGGTGCCTTCTTGCTCCAGGGGCTAAGTCAAGCACAGTTATCACTAGGGTAAAGGAATCCAGGGCCAAGAAGCCTGTATAAACAAACCTCTGTATTTCTTTAGTATTACTAGTCCACTTTCTGTTTAGATTCTTCACTAATAAGCACCTAAACCTGTGTCTTTGTCCTGTCAATTCTTCACAAATGCATTGCTTTTTTGTGTGTCTAAAAAGTATAAACAGCTGGCTGGTTGATCATTTCTGGGAGCATCATTTATGATTACCATTAAATTGGTGTTTCTGCTGTTCATCTGTTTTTGTGTCTATTTTAATATTAGTTTAGCTATAGGAACTCAAGAGGAGCACAAGGTGGAATTTCTTCCTCCTTCAGGCTTGCAAGCAACAGTTCACTAAAACTTCATGTGTGGTCATGCCCTGCCCAACCACTGGCATAACTCTTGTAGCCCACATGGCCTCCCATGATGCTGACTCTTTTTTGTTGTTGTTGTTTTTTTTTTATCTGACTATTGTGAAATTGTTGTATTAAAACACATGGGGGTTAGATAGATGTGATTCTTTTTGATGGGATGTCCAAAATAATTTCATTCATGATTACAGAGTTGAATGAATTCAGGCTAGGAAATATTGCAAATTACCAGAAGAATGTGAAAGAACCTTCCAAAAAGGGGGTGAAAGAAAATTACTTTGTCTTTGGATTTTCAAGTTCCAAGAATAATGCCTCGAACAGAATAGGCACATAACTGAATTAATGAATAAAATCATTAAGCAAATAGCCAGTGAAACTCTAGAAACACCAGATTACTGTTTCAAAAGTTAAGTATCTACAAGGTGAATTTCGAGTAATATTCTACATATTATTATTATTACTATGAGTAATTTCACCTGAAAACAAGTATGTTACTCAAGGACAAATAAAATATTCTTCCATTCTATCTTATTAAGCATCATAGATGAGTACATTTATATTCAACTAAAATTTTTTGAGATTTTTCTGAGTTTTGTTTTGCTTAATACCTCATATACTCCTATGGTATGCATAATTTAACTTTTCTTTTAAACTTTTCCTGGTTTACTTGTCATCCACTATTGCAAACACCAACAGCATCATCACCACCATGGTTTGGGGAGGGAAACATTTTTAAAGGCTTTATTACTATCTTGTACTATTTTGAAAATGTGATAAGACCATCCTGCGGTGAGTCAATTCAAATCAATTGGTTATTTCATTTACGGGAAAATAGGATGAATTGGTTATTTCATCTACAAGAAAATAGGATCCTTGGATACATCTAGAGTGACATTGTTCAACAGAATTATAACAAGTCACATATGTAATTTTGCTACACTACACTAAGTAAAAAAAAACAGGTGAATTAATTATATTCTCTTTAACTTAATACTGTAATTGTAAATATAAATATAACAATCAATAAAATTATTATGTAATAATTTTCACTTTATTTTTTATAGCAAGTCTTAAAATCTAATGTATATTTTATATGTTCAATAACTCAAATTGAACTAACTACATTTTAGGTTATCAATAGCCACATGTTGCTGGCAGCTACAATACTAAACAACATCAATCTAGAGGTTCAGGTCACATAATAACAAACTATTTCTAAATTAAAGAGCTAATTAAATTTTTAAAAACTTTATTTATCGTATTTTTGTTTTCCTATTAAAAACACCAATGAATCAAACTTATTTATGTTTGTCTGTACTTTTAGGCATCTGATAAGAGAGTAGAAAGAAGCCAGACAATTTTTAAAAATATTTCTAAGCTTTTCTTTTAACATAAATACAAGTTAACATAAAACAGTTTATTTTTTAACATTCATGTGAGTTAACATTTGGGGCTAAAAAATATATGCCTTACATAGTGGTGCTATTTTTTAGGTATAAGACTGCTGAAAGCTACCTTACGCTAACTTTTATTGTTCAGCACTTAGTAGCTAAAAGAAGAAAGAAAGAAAAAACAAATAAATCTCTTATAATCTTGTTGAAAGAACTTAAAGACGTCCTCCCACAGCTGAGGCCTTGCATCACATAATTCAAGGAAGAGTAAGGATAAATGACTACATTACCAAACCCTGAAATAATGGTGTATGTTAGAAATGTTGACAGATTTTTAATTGTAGCAGCACACTTTGTGCTGCTATATGTACTGTACATCATCAATAAACAGAAATTTAGGATGCAGTTTTCTGCCTTGACCTTCAAGCTCCAACTGGGTTTTCATCATCAAGACTCCATCAATAATATAATTTATAACTCTGAAAAGAGACTATGTGGACACAATAAACCACATACATTACAAGAAGGAAAGGGAGATAGATAGTTGGTCTCATAGCCTCAAATTCACTCAGCCTTACTGATAAAATTCACTTGTGTTAACACATCACTTTTCAGTCAGTGTCAAAAAGCTAATGTTTGTCCTCAATCCTTTTATTTATGAACTTATAAAGCAGGTTCCTTTTAGACAACCACATATTTTGGCCTAGTGAGTTAACTATATTTAGGTCACAAAAGTCTCTCAGCACACTTTTTTTTTCTGGTTATCATTGTAAGATGAATACCACCGAACTATATAAAAGTAAAACTTGTTCTCTTCTGTTCCAGAAAGGGAAAGCTGAGATGAGACAGGCATGAGCTTATTTATGGGTAGTAACATTCCTACTTACTCTGAGGCAATGCTTCTAAAACACAGCAATTGAATTAAAATAATTTAAAATAGCATCTGGATGGGTAAAAAAATACCTGTCACAAAGCCCAAGAGACTGTTTATGATGGGAAGCAGAGAAATACTGAATAACTGGGGCAGACACCAGCAGATTCTAGCTGCTAGACAAAATGACACCAATGAGAAGTAACCAATAAAAACAGGAATAAATCAGAGAAAGAACTCAGTTTCCTAGTTTTCAGTAGCATCTTATGTATAGTTATTAATCACAGATGCAAATGACTCATTAGTCTTTGAGGGCTTTGTTGTATGACAACAGAATGTACAAACTTGATGACTTTCAATCAACAAGAGAATGTTACATATTATTAAATATATTTTGAGAAATATAAGTGACACCTTTTAGAAAACTTTTCTTGAGAAATGCCCTTCCATTCTCCCATTCCCATCTCTTACAGACCAACATCTACATGATTCAGAAGACCCTACTGAAGTACCACTTCCCTCACGAAGCCTGCTTGGATCCTGCCCAGCTGAAGAAGACAAACTAAAAAACAAACAACAACAACAACAACAAATACCCTTTTACTTCTTTGAATGACTGTAACTCTGCTTCTTTCTTAGACTATATTACCTTTAACCTTATTCCACAGTTACATTGGAAGATATTACTATTCCTAGGTTGGAATAATTACAACTTAGAAGTTTGAAGAAGGTGTCCTCTGAAACTGAAACTCAGATATGAATAGGAGTCACTGCCCTCCTGTGATGAATGTCTTGGGGTCAGAGTTGGAAACATGTAATAGTGGGACCCAGACTCTGAGAGAGGAGCTCTAGCCAATTGGTGCTGAGGTCTCTGATGAGCATTGTGAGGTCGGTTTAGCTAATGTTGGGAAAAAAGTATAAATCAGAATTAAGTGCTGCCACCAAAGTGAACTGTCACTCCCTGGGTGAAAAAGCATTCATTGCCAGAGTGACAACAACAACAACAAAAGGAAGCAAAAATAGGAACAAAGTGAAAACAGGAAAAAGAGCATCTCCTCCTCCTCTAGGCTTCCAGGTTTCCTTTCGTGCCTCCTTTGAGAGAGTCCATGGGGAGGCCCGCTGGACCCATGGCGGGCCCCAGTGTGTAGGGTCCCAGCCCAGGTTCACAGCATTACATACAGAATAGGATTGATACTGGAAGAATAAAGCTTAATAACTGGCCCATCTACAGAAATAATGCTGCTGTCTAATCCATATTCCTATTCCTTATATTATCTAGTTTAGTAGGTTGAATGGGGCCTCCAAAATATATCCATGTCCTAATCGCTGGGTCCTATAAAAGTTACCTAATTTGGACAAAACATCTTTGCAGGTATGATTAAGGGTCTGGATATGAGGAGATCATCCTGTATTATTTGAATGGGCCATAAATCCAAATACAAGTGTCCTTGTAAAAGAGAGGACTACATTGATACAAAAGAAGACAAGAAGGCAATATAGAAAATGAGGTAGAGATTGGAGTGATGCAGCCACAACCAGGAGAATGCCAACAGCCACCAGAAATGGCAAGAGGCAAGCAATGGATTCCCTCCTAGACTCTGGAGAGAGCATGATCCTGCTGCCATATTGAGTTCAGACTTTTGGCCTCCAGGTCTGTAAGAGAATACATTTCTGCTGTAGTAATTTGTTACAACTCAGAGTATGCCTTGTATATGAGATACTAAAATATGATGAAATAAAAAATGGTAATCATAAAATTGTTGATTTACTTAATTAGAGGAAGATTCATTTATTTAGAAAATTTACAAATATAAAGTAATACTAATGAGCTGAAATCAATGAAATTTGGCTAAACTTTATTTAAATTGAAGGCAAATTAATCATTTAAAAGTTTGAAAAATATGACTTTATGGATTATCAAACTTTTCATTTGGGTCTTAGAGTACACTAGAGGCCTAGTGCATGGACTTGTGCACCAGTGGGGTTCCTCGGCCTCGTCTACAGGGATCCGGCTGAAACTGGCAGTCTAACATCCCCCTAGGGGTCCCGGAGTGTGAGAGGGCACTCTGCAAAGTTGCTGTCACTCGGCTGCTCCTGTGTTGAGCAGCTGCCCCCTGGTGGTCATTGAGCATCATAGCTACTGGCCAGTCAGCTGGTTGGCCGGTTGCTGAGACTTTTATATATAGAGATATTTATAAAATAGCAAAACAAGCGTTTTCTGAAATAAAATGAAACAAAGGTACTCATCAACCTCTAGAAAATAATCTAGAAAATTGTTTTCCTATATTATTAATTCTTATTTTTTGATGTCCAGAATTCTTTTCTCTTTATCCATTTGATATTCTATTTTAGAAAGAAAACTGACACAATGAATCAGCTTTGAGAAATGTCTACTCTTAATTTTTTTCAAAGCTATTTAACTTCATAGTTAAGAAAATGACAGAATTGGGAACATGAGGAATTTGCAACAACTTGCAGAGAGAATACTTAATATTTGGTGCATATATTCTTTCTTCCTAAACTTTATATCTGACAAGGATTTATTTTATTGGCTTTTAAATGATATGCAGTAAAATTTGATTGAGTTAGCATATCTTCTCAAGTTCCTAGTGGAGTATATGTAAGCTTTGATTAAAAAACCAGACCTACTATGATTAGCAGCAAAAATATATATACATAAATATCAGAGACACTTTAATTGGCACATTTGAGAGCTATTTCTTCCAAAAATATTTGGCTATATTTCCTCCTGTTTCACATTATTGTATAAAGAGCTGATTACTATTTGCATGTAATTATTCCTGTATGAGAAGGAGAAGGCAAGGTGACTTTTTAGTCTACAATTGGATTAGCCAAATATAACTAGACAGATAGAAACAAAATTTCTTCCCAAGCCTATCTAACTGTTTAAAATGCTTATGAAAAGTAATCTTACCATGTCAGTCATATTACTTAAGCAGAAATCAACAGAACCCCTGTTAGAAATAAGATAAACTAATTTGGTCCACATCACAGCTGTTAAAATTCATTGCTCAGGAGATAAATCTGTAATTCTTGAGTTCTCCCCTTTTTTTTTTTTTCATTCTCACATCTACCCACCACCAAGTTCTATAGATTCTACTTTGAAATTTTACAAATTCATCTCCTCTCCCTTTTTACTTATAGCAATGTAATCTACGGTGATGGTTAATTTTAGGTGTCATCTTGGTTAGGCTATGCCACTCAGTTGTTCGGTCAAACACTAATCAGTGAAGGTACTTTGTAGATGTAATTAACATTTAAAATTAGTTGACTTTAAGTAAAGGAGCTTAGCTTTGATAATGAGTTTAGACTTCATTCAATCAAGTTGAAGTTTGTGAGAGTAAAAACTGAGGTTTTCTAGAGAAAAGGAATTATGCCTCAATACTACAAAACAGATAAACTTCCTAATTTTCAGCCTGCAGGCAGCCTGCACTACATATTTCATATTTAAAACTAAAACCTCAACTCTTGCCTAAAGTTGTTTGCCATACAGATTTCAGACTTGGCAGTCTCCACAAGCGCATGAACCAGTTCTTTAAAATCTACCTAACTAGCCTAAGGAAGCATCCTCCCATGCCCCAGGAGGTTTTACATGCCTGGGTTGCAGGCTCAATTCCCATGCAGGAGGCAGCTGACTGATGTTTCTATTTCTCTTTCCCTCACCTATCCTCTCTCTGAAATTAATAAAAACATATTAAAAGTCTACCTGTCTATCATCTATCTTATTAGTTCTGTTTCTCTGAAGAATTCTGACTGACACACTTAGATCATTAAAATATGACATCAGCTCCCGCTAGTTTGGCTCAGTGGTTGACCATCAACCTATGAACCATGAGGTCACAGTTCGATTCATGGTCAGGGCACATGCCCAGTTGTGGACTCGATGTTTCTATCTCTCTCTACCTCTCCTTTCCTCTCTGAAATCAATAAAAATATATTTTAAGATATCACATCATTTTAAATCTCTCCATTTTTTCATTACTTTTATAATGCCTTCTCCACATAGCAGACAGACAGATAGGTAAGATAGATAGATGATAAATTAGGATACCTTCTGCTTAAAACCAGGTATTAAATGCACTGAAAATAAGATCTAAGCCCCTCTTTATGGCCTCTAGTCCCTTGCCTAATTCTACAATATCCACCCAAGTTGCTCTCCCTCAATCAATTTGGCAACCTTAGAAGATGAAAATCCTGTGTCTTTACATCTAGTCACATTTAATGTTTATAATTACACATTTGTTTGGTTGTTTGCCTTATTCTCTTTATTCCCACTCAAGATAAAGTCTACAGGGTAGGGTTGATATCTATACTTTTGACCACTGCCATTTAGTGGACACTGAGTATTTGCTAAATTAATAAATAGAATCAGTAGTAATGGAATCAGTAGTAATCCTAGACAAGCACTTTGAAGAAGCGGCAGTGAATTCTAACTCACAGATAAGACAATAAGATTAACACAAGAATCAGAGCAAATGCAGGAGACAAAGTGTCACCACCCATGGGCATTCCTCCTGCAGCCCAGGACTGAGTAATGGCAAAGGATTAAATGGTCATTTTTTGTGTGAGATAGAATATATTCTATTTCTGCTGCTTCTTCTAGCTCAAAATAGAATCATTGTATTTACCTCAACTTAAAAAAAATCTTTTTGTTTTTATTTTATGCCTGTCTGTGAAGCTACTTAAAAAAAAGTGGCTTTGGATTTGTTTAAAAATAGACTCAGAATGGCTGAAAGTAGGTTACTAATTTATGCCATTTACTATCTCTGATAACTTGTGGGAGGGTGATTTTTTTTCTGAATTTCAGAGTTATCTGCAAAAGTGGGGAAAACATCTACCGGGATGAGTGGTTGACAGGTTAGAAAACGTATATATAAATCATCAAGGCAAAAAAAAAAGAAAGAAAGAAATCTTCCATAAATGCTCTTGAAGAGTATAGTCAAATAAAAGAGAGAAAACTACTTTGAAGCAAGAAAGCCCTGGGTGCAACTACTGGCTCCAGCAATTATTGTGCATGTTGTTAAGATTAGATATAAGCACCAAGTATATAAAATGCTTGGCATGCGACTAGTATTTCATTTCTTAAAAATTTTAAAGGCAGGACCCTTGAGTCCCTAATCTCTGTTTGACAGAGAAATGTACTATAGAAATCGAACATTCCAATAAAACCTGGCATGGGATATACATCCTCCTCCTCCATACCGCCACCACCACACCACCACCATCAACTAAAGCACAAGGCAGATCCCCAATTCCTTAAAGATCCAGGGATAAAAGACTGAGTTGTTATTTCTGAATAAAGTTGTCAACAACTGTTATCAAAGCACAGAAAAGGATACACAACTTAATAATCATTTAGACTTTGGAAGGCAGAAGAGAAAATGAAAGTGGACTCTTCAGCAACAGTTTCAAGATGGCAGAAATGAGACTCGGAGTTTCTTAGAGCTCCTGGAAATTGCCTGCTTGAAAGGGGCAGGCATCTGATTCTGTCACTTAAAGGAATGTCTTTTCTTTCAGTTCTGTTAGCTCTTGATTCCATCAATCTTCATGGGAGCTTCTTTGACCTTTACATCTCCAACACTTCCAATGACCACATAAACTCCTAATTTTCTCTATGAAAACTACTCTTACTTTGAATAAACTACAGTGGGGCCTTGACTTACGAGTGTCCAGACTAACGAGTTTTTTGAGATACCAGCTGTCTCTTGGCTGATTTTTTGCATTGAGTTTACAGAGTAATTTGCGTTAACGAGCTCCTTAACAAGCTTGGTCTCAGAACGAATTAAACTCGTAAGTCAAGGCCCCATTGTAAATTGCGTCCTAGTTTTCTCATTGAACTGTGTCTCATAAAGATAGAGTAAAAGGAAATACTTGAATCCTGTCATATGCAATTTGAGGGTTTATTATATTGTCATTAGGATTATATCAACTATATATCAAATTGTATATTACATTTAGTTCTAACAATGGCCTATGGGGTGAGCAATTCCCATTTCATCCATTGTTCTTATAAATCTCCAAGTTGATGTCATCTCTGTATGGTGAATAGCTTCCTTTTCCTTTTTCTCATCAGTTGAAATGGTATTATCTTAGGACCTTCGAGAGCAGACTAGATAAGAGCACAACCAAAATTAGTGGTTGGCAAACCATTGAGGTGACCAGGTAAAGCGGGGACATTTGTGTCCCTTTTTCTCCTCAACTAGAGTAACTCATGTAAGCTTTCATTTGAACAAAATGCTTCACTGGGATAGAGTGCAGAGATAAATATGTGCTTTACAGAATCATGTCTATCAGTTTTTAGTTCTTTCCATGTGTATCTTCTAAATATATTCTACCTGCTTCATATTTTGAGTACGTGTGCATGTTTAATATAAAGATCTACTTTCTTATTATAAGAAGAAATTGTTCCTACTAGTAATCTAGATATTGGCAGATATAAATTGATATCTGAGCATATGACCTACTAAATATATGATCTATATAGCAATCAAGTACTTTACTTTCATTATGTAACAAATTAAAATGTCAGTTGCTTCAGTGGGTACAAAAAAATATAGAGCATGATCCTGTATTTTAATTCTCTTTAGTAAGATATTTATACACATGGAAATTCTGTTGTACTGATGATAGATAAAATAGTCAATTAGATAAAGGAGAGAGAAACAAGTGCTAAAATGTTTAACAGGTTATAATGGAGAACCTAGATTTTTATTATTTTTCTTCTCATTAAAATAATTATTTTTCAAAGAAATCCGATGTAATTTCACATTAGCTACATATATTTCCTCAACTAATATATCCATTATCTTAGAGATCTGTTAGTTTGTTTTAATTAAAAGAATGAATGTCATGGAAGTTAATTAATTTATAGGATTACCTGATTGGTGTCCCTTTTAGGTCTTAAGCCCACATCTCTAAATTCCAAGTCTAATAATGCCTCCTCTAAATCACTCTGTTATTTATGTGAAAATATTTCTAACTATGATATTTATCAGATTAATGTCCCTCCCATTTTAATTGCATTTAAGATTTATAGAAACATTAAAGGGTAGGCAATATTTTGGGAGAATTTTATTGAATCAGCACAATAGGGCATATATTTTTTTTCTAGAAGTATAGATATATTTGATGTCTCACAGATGTATTTTTGTAAAAATTAGGGTTAGGAGATATAATCATTCAACTGTAAGACAAATAAAATTTAACCAACCTTTGTGAAAATTTACCTATTTCATATTTGTCTGTATTTGTATCAAAATCTAACTAAATTTATTAGTGACTTCTAAGCAAACTAGCATAAACTGGATCAAATGTATGTAGCACTGTCTAGTAGAAAGAGCAGTGGTTTTGGAGAAAACAGGACCATTTCAAATCCCATCTGAGCCCCCTATAAACCGTTCCTAAGCCTCAGTTTTCTTATCTGTATAAAAGGAATAATAGCCCTAACCTGTTTGGCTCAGTGGATGGAGCCTTGGCCTGCGGACTGAAGGGTCCCAGGTTCGATTCTGGTCAAGGGCATGTACCTTGGTTGGTTGCGGGCACATTCCCAGTAGGGGGTGTGCAGGAGGCAGCTGATCCATGTTGCTCTCTCATGGATGTTTCTAACTCTCTATCCCTCTCCCTTCCTCTCTGTAAAAAAATCAATAAAATATATTTTAAAAAAAGGAATAATAAAAGCAATCTTGCATTAGTGTTAGAAGAGTCACAGATAGTATATGAAAGTATACAACATAGTGCCTGAAACAAAATAAATCTTCTGCTGTGACAGTATTGTTATTACTAGCCTTGTTACTCACTTCACACTGGCAATGTGTCTTGACTTGAAATATAACAACAACAATATTTTTTTCTCACTTTAGATGGAAAGAACCTCAACCAAAAGAGATCTATATATATAAAAGGCTAATATGCAAAGTGTCCCCTCGGAGTTTGACGGAGAGACCAGGAGTTCAATCACTCTCTATGATGTGCGCTGACCACCAGGGGGCGGCATGGAATGAAGGAAGGCTCTGGCTGGCAGCAGGCAGCCAGGGAAGGAAGGCCCTGACTGGCAGTTGGCAGCCAGGAAGGAAGGCCCTGTCCAGCAGCCAGAAGGCCCCAATCGGCCCTGATAGCCAGCCAGGCCTAGAGACCCTACCTGTGCACAAATTTTGTGCACAGGGCCTCTAGTATTTTTATAAAATCCAAACAGTGTGCACACGTGGATTGCTATTTTGATGCTAGCATACTGGATCTCAGACTAATTACCTGGAGAAAGAGTTGTTTTCAACTAAAATATCTTAAGCAAGTTTTTCAATGTCTAATCAAATTGCAGTGATCATTATCTGTCACAAGGAGATACACTCTTTGTTTTAATATTAAGAAAATAAGCTTAAAAAAGAGCTTGGATTTCAGTATATTAATTTGGTTTCTTTTTAAATTTGGTAGGTTTTTTTGCTCCCTTTAGAAGTAGAAGCTTTAAAAATATGAAAGGGATTTGTAATTATAAAGCTAATATATATGTTTATTCATAAAAATATAAAAGGAAGTGTATATAATGATCAGCATTATAAAGATTTTGTATGGGAGCCAGCTCCTCAACCCTCTTTTGGACATTTTATATTGTGTAGATTATTAAACTCTGTATTCATACACAGATTCTTTTGTGCAAATGGCCTCTATTAAAATATTTTAAAAGCATTATGGTAATTCTTAATCACAAGTTACTTTTTCATACTAAAGAAATCAGAGGCATTGCTGATAGAATTAATGACAAGAGAAACAATGGTGGGATTTTAGCTCCATTCAGACCACCCACACCTCACAAAAAGAAAAAGGACAACCTGAACAAAGTAGTTATTATCCCAGTCAAATACTGAACATGAGATTCTGTTAGTACTTATATAACTAACTCTAATTAAAATACCATGAAAACTATATAATGAGATTGCTGTTCATCTGAAATGGTTTGGGGGGGGGTAGTTCCTTATAATTCTTAATATCAAATGTATGCAATGGAGTCAAATGTATGATCAGTGGCAAACCTGACCATGAGTACTGAGACATGTGTTTTTTAATAGTTCTGTCTAATGTCATTGCTCTCCTAAGTGTAAACTAGTTCTAACATCTTTCAAACGCAAAGTTTTGGGAGCTTATGTGTTTGAAAAGTTCTTTTAATGGATTGTTTGCTTTGTTTATTCTTGGCTCAAGGCAGAAGCATCCTGACATTTACATTGCTATTTCCCTGCTTTCAAGAACGCTAAAAAAAAATTGTTTTGGCTCGGACTGGCATGAAATTGTCCTCTGAAATTCCTCAGGCCATTCCAGCTATGTTGGACAGGACTTCCTTCATTATAAACCCTCTCCCGCAGCTTTTATAAGGACACAAAGGCAGAGATGCACACATTGGTACAGCCACATTCACGTGTTCCCACTCAGCTTTCAAATGAATTGTGCCCCTAAAGTTCTGATTAAAGTGTTGTTTGGAACTCAGAAGTATCTTTCCAGAGAAATAATATTATAAATGTATTTACTTAGCCTCTAACAGATTACTTAACCACTATGTAGATGAAATATCATATTAGAAAGAACAATAGGACAATATTACAGCATAACCATTAGTTTTGTTTTAAAGAAAATAAGTAATCTCTAATTTATTCTGAGTGGTGGTGCTCGAGGATGTTCACTTTCCTAGAGTCCATGTCTATCCTAGCAGCACAAAACATTGGCTGTTTGCTTCCTTCTCAATTCCTCAGATCCCAAATCAAAACCATGGGAATATACATGTAATGGGTGTGTCTCTGATTCTCCTCCCCAAGCAATACTATCCTTTGGTAAAATTACCCCACAATCCCAGCTAATCATAGTTAACAATGCAAGAGTAATGTAGGAAAATTTTATTAGTTTTCATTGTTTAGCTGCTGTCTCTTTCAATGTGTAGAAAGACTAAATGGGAGATTTTATGCAGGTATTCATTCCCAATGTATGAATGTAAGGTCATCTTGATACATTTTGTACTCATATGTTAGAGTTGCCTATTAACAGTAAACCTTTGCCAATCGTATTTTTGCTGAAAGCAGTTTTGTTTTCTATTTGTACACTAAGTGTTTAACATCAAAGATCTTTCTATGTCTGTGAGTTTAGTTGAGTCACTTAAATAAAGGAGAGGGAAATTGTTAGTATGCACCCATTTTTAAGACTCTTTAGGCTGGGGTATGGGAGGCAAGTGAAGAGAGGAGATATTAAGACACAACAGCGGCCTCAAGAACTCATGTCCTAAGCACTGCGACAATTTTTGACAAGGCCAGGAATTTTGCTGAAATTTGCTAAAATTAGCTAGGGAGAATGCATACTCATAAGATATTAAATTTCAAGCATGAAATGGTTGGTACCAAAATCTAAAAAGTGGTTCAAACTTTAAAATTTAAAACTTGGGAGAATCTGCCCCAGAAAACTATGATGCTTTTTTTAAATTTAATTAGTTTATTTTTTAAAATTCTTTATTGTCGAAAGTGTTACATATTTCCCCTTTTCCTCCCATTAACCTCTCCCAGCCTGCCTCTTGCCCCTGCCCCTTAGCCCAGGCCTTCACACCCCTTCACCCCCTATTGTCTGTGTCCATTGGTTATGCTTACTAGTAGTGCATGCATAAAAGTTCTTTGGTTGATCTCTTACCGTTCCCCCCTCCCCTGTTTTGATGCTTTTTTTTAAATAGTGTTTCCTGGACACCTAAAGAACGTGGTGTGGGAGAAGGCCTCCCTAATGGATAATGTTTGTTATTTTGAAAGCCCACATTTATTTTAGAAGCTAATGCTATTTAAATATTATATTTACTCTTTTTAAAAACTGCACAACACTTTTTATTTTCTATGGGATGTTGCAACCTCTCGATATACAAGCTTTCAACAAGTGTTTAAGAGACAGGACTGCAGTGGCCCTGGGGTAAGAGAACTTACATCAATATTTTTCAGTACTTTTTAGAAAAAAAGTTTTAATCCTCACCAGAGAATATATTTTTTCATAGCCTTTTTTTCTTTTTGAGAGCATGGAAGGGGGATGGGGGGATAGGAGGAGAGGGAGATAGATGATAGATAGGTAGATAGATAGATAGATAGATAGATAGATAGATAGATAGATAAGAAAGACACATCAATTGGTTGCCTCCCACATGCACCCCAACTGGAGCTAGGGATCGAATCTGCAACCGAGGTACGTGACCTTGAGCAGAAATGGAAGCAATGACACTTCTGTGCTTGGGCTGCTGCTCTAACGACTTAGCAACACTGGCCAGGGTAAGTATTTCTTCATTGGTAACAGAAATATGGGGAAGAAGCTTTGGAACCCAGAATACTCTCAGATTCTGAAGTAACAAATAGCAGAATGATATAAAAATACTTTTATTTTATAATATTTGTATAAGATTCCATAGTTTATAAATTATCTTATCATATCATATTTATCCTCATCTTATCTAATTTTAGCCTCATATTTTATCTAAATTTATTCTCATATTAATATCCCTTTGAGATTTTCATTTTTAAAGATGAGAAGCTGAGTAGCTTATTAGCTTGTCTAAATCATGCAAGTGGTAAAAGGGGAATTTTTCCATTCAGATCCCTTCCTACTTTTGTAAATCCCAAAATCAGTAGTCTTCTTACAATATCATTGTTCCATGGTGTTCTTAATTCTAAAAGCTATTCCACTATGAATAGGTGAGCTATTGATTATAAAAGGCAATATTAAAAGTATATTATATGGCAAAAGAGGAAACGCAATTCAATGGAAAAGATAGACTTTTCAACAACTAAACACCCAAAGGCAACAATAGTGAAGCTAGACAAGATCTTACACCTTCCACAAAATTAACTCAGAATGGATCAACAATCTAAATGTAAAACACAAACCTATAAAACACCTAGAAGACAACATAGGAGAAAATCTAAGTGCTCCTGCAGTGATGATGAATTTTCAGATACAAAATCAAAAGCACAATTCATGAAAGAAAACTTGTTAAATTTGATTTCATTACAATTAAAAACTTCTGCTCTGTGAAAGACCCTGTAAGAGAGTGAAAATACAAGACAGCCTGGGAGAAAATATTGGCATTGCATGAAGATGATAAAGGACACCTCATCAAAGAAGATATACTAGTATAAACAGATGGAAAATAAGCATAAAAAAAGGTGCTCAACATCATGTCATAGATTATTGTAAGTTAAGACAATAAGATACCAATACACATCTATTAGAATGCTAAAAACCACATTTGACAATTGACAAATTGTCACCATAAAATTCTGTGTGAATGTGGAACAACTGAAAGTAAAGGTATAGCCACTTTGGAAGACGGTTGGGCAGTTTCTTACAAAGCTAAATATAGGCTCACTATATGACCCAGCAATCATGCTCCTTGGTATTTCCCCAGGTGAGTTGAAAATATATATCCACACAAAAATCTGCACAAAGATTATGTATATATAGCAGTTTTATGTATAATTGTCAAAAACTGAATGCTTCAATGGGTGAATGGATAAAGAAGCTGTGATACAGCTATACAATGGATTATTACTCAATGATTAAAAAATGGATGTGGAGGAAACTGAAATTCATATTGCTAAGTTGAGAAGCCAACCTGGAAATCGTTACATATTGCATGATTCTAAATATATGACATTCTGGAAAAGGCAGGACTGTGGGGACAGTAAGAGCAGTGGTTGCCAGTGGCTCAGGGAGTGGGGAGGGAGCGTTGAATAGGTGTAGCAGGCAGTGAAACTATTTTGTGTGATACTGTAATGTTGGATACACATCATTATACATTTGTCAAAACCCATAGAATGTACACCACCAAGCATAAACCCTAATATTAACTATGAATATCTCTAATAATAAAAGCATAATATGCAAATTGACCAAAGGGCTGAGCAGCTGAACGACTGTCCAGACGACCTTCTGGATGAAGCCCGGGCTGCGAGGTCCGAGGCAGCTGGGCTGTGAAGGCCTACTCTTGCACGAATTTCATGCATCGGGCCTCTAGTTAGTTAATAATAATGTATCAATGTTGGCTTATCAATTGTAACAAACGTACCACACATTGCAAAAGTTAATAATGGGGGGTAGGGGAGAGACTATAACTGTGTGTGTGTGTGTGTGTGTGTGTGTGTGTGTGTGTGTGTGAAGGGTTATAGGTTATATGGAAACTCTGTGCTTTCTGTTCAATTTTCCTCTAAATCTAAAACTGTTCTAAAAATAGTCTATATTTTTAGGGAAAATATAGTGCAGAATGAATAGTTTCGCTGGGTCAGACTGCTTAATCTGCTTTTGCAGAATAATAACTACAGGGATTTAAAAAGAATTCAATAACAAAACGCAGATGCCACAAGATCTCATTTCCAGACACCCCTAGTCCCTATGAGTATAAGAGCAGTAACTATTGGAATTAGAGTAAAGAGAGGAGGGAGAGAGATGACTCAAAATGACTAAGAAAATACACAATCCCCTTCCTACTCAGGGGCAATGAGTCAGATTTTACATTGCTGGGTATTTTTTTGCAATGTGTTTGTAGTTTTCAACACACTTTCACTTACGTGATCCCTGATCATAAATAGCATTCCATGTGCTCCCCACTGCTTATCAATCTCAGTACCTCTGGGGCACTTTGCAGCTTTTTATTATGCCCTTATAATCTATCATTGTGATCTTTCCTGCTCCCCTTTATAGGATTAGAAAACTTCCCTCAGTTAATACAGTGAGTGTCCATTGGATCAGATTCTTAAGCTCGAGGGACTCTAAAAATTATCTTTAACAACAGGTTACCATATAACTACATAGAGACCCAGATATACCAAGTGCCTTAACTAACTGGCTGGAGAAATGGAGAAAGAGGAGGTTCTTTCCACTACCAACCCTGTTTTACCTGCCTAGCCCCAGGGGAATCCTAACAACAACCTGAAATAAGACTTCCACAGCCACTCAGGCACTAATTCATCTATTCCTCCTTAACTTCATCTCCCAAGTCAGCCCTTTGCTCTTCATTGACACCAATATTCCAAATCATGTTCTTAACTCCCCATGTCTTTATTATACCATAGTCTTCCTGAAGGGTTCTGTTCTCTCTCTATTGCAATGCCAATTATTAGGAACTTCAGTTAATTCTTCCCTCAACACAGATATTTTCATAGCTCTTTTTTATAAAAAAATAAAACCCAAATCTCTCAACAGAGTATTTAAGGGACTACACAATTTTATTTTTTCCTGACTTCCATAATCATGAGTCTAATAACCATTTTGACTATCTTTATTTCTTGTTTTTCCCTCCCTAGCATATAACAGGCAACCTCTCCTTTGTATCTTTTTCACACTGTCCTCTCCTGGAAATGTTCCCTGTCTTAGTAATTTTGGGCTGCTATAAGAAAATACTATTGCCCTGGCCAGGTGGCTCAGTTGGTTGGAGCATCATCTTACACATCAAAAGGTTACGGGTTTGATCCATGGTCGGGTGCATATGAGAGGCAATGGATCAAATGTTTTTCTCTTGCATCCATGTTTCTCTCTCTGTCTCTTCCCTCCTCTCTTTAAAAATCAATGAAAACATATCCTCAGGTGAGGATTTAAAAATAAAATAAAATATTATAGACTGGGTGATTTATAAACAACACACATTTGTTTCTACAGTTTTGGAGGCTGGGAAGTCCAAGAGCAAGTCATCAGTAGATTCAGGTTTGGTGAGTACTATTTCCTGCCCCATTGATGGCTGTGTCCTCACATGGCAGGAGGGTAAGGGAGCTCTCTAGGATCTCCTTATTAAGGTGACTAGGCTACTAATTCATTTCATGAGGGATTATACATCTACACTCATGACCTAATCATCTCTTAATGGCCACACCTCCAAATATCATCATATGAAAGATTAGTTCTCAACATATAAATTTTGGGAGGGCACAAACATGCAGTCTACAGCACTCCCTAATTTATAGAGCACCTTACCATCCCCTCAAGACTAGATAAATTTCTCCTTTTTCTTATAAAAATCTTTCTTGATTGCCACAGGATAATACTTTCTCTTTTCACTGAATCCCAACAGCACTTCTTGCCTAAAGCACTTATTGGGCCCTTTGAATAAGTATTCTGTAAATTTATTTAACTTATAATTAATATTATTTACCTCTAATTAAATTAAATTCCTTGAAAGCTGGGATCTTATATTGACTGTTTCCATTGGTATGCTTGCACAGAGCAATCTTCAATGAAAGTTTATGTATAGGAATGATTGTCATTTTTAGACCAACATCATAGGATTCAAAAATCTTTGAATTGTCTGATTCAAATTATGAAGAAAATTATTTTGCCTATTCCAACATGAATATATTTCAGTGTTTAGTGACACTTTTGTTGAGGCAGTATCCTTTGGGACAAAATCAAAATTCCAAATGCAATACTTAGCTCTACACAGTGAACTTCTCTCAACAACTTTCTTAAGAAGCAAATCACTTTTGACTTCCTCCTTACATATTTGATGAGAATTGCCACAACATCATTGGATTGAAGAGTGAGATTCTTACATGAATAACATCTCTAAAAGTTGTTTAACATTTAGAAAATTAAGCTCATTTACCGAATGTTATTAACAATTTTATCTTTTCTCTGCACAGTTCATATTATAAGTAATCAATGTTTCCATTTTCCTAAACTACATGTCATCCTGTCACACACACCACTTTGAACATTTTCTCTCCCATAAAAAAGGAGCTTGTTCAGATTGAGAGTATAAAGTCTTATAATTTTGATTTTTTTCATCCAGAATACTTAGAAATGTGAATTCTTTACCAACAAATAAAAGTAGAATTATTTATTATATATTTCATAAATGAGGTAAAATTCTTGGTAATCTGGGGATAAAGCTCAGTCAAATGAATCATAATAAAGCTATTTACTCTATTTGCAATGTTGGCATAGAAATGAATTAACAGAGCCAAGGAGAAGAATAGAATGCATGTTTGCCTTCAATAACTATAGTAACAACAATACCAAAATATTCTATATAATAAAAGCCTAATATCCTAAGTGTCTGGTTGTCCAGTCAGCCATTCAACCAATCAAAGCGTAATATACTAATGAATGCTAAGGCCGCTCAACCACTCGCTATGATGTGCACTGACCACCAGGGGCAGACACTTGGACTAGTAGGTTAGCTTGCTGCTGGGGTCTGACCCATTGGGACTGAGCGAGATGGGCTGGACACGCCCTGGAGCCCTACTGTGGTCCCTCCCTGATGGACAACCTCCCTTGTCCCTCCCAGCCTCAATCATGCACCGGTGGGGTCCCTTGACCTGGCCTGTGCCCTCTCAAAATACAGGACCTCTCAGGGGATGTAGGAGAGCTAGTTTCAGCCGGATCCCACAGGCCAGGCCGAGGGACCCCAATGGTGCACGGATTCGTACACTGGGCCTCTAGTTGAACTATAAGCTTTCAATCCTTAAGTTTGCTATATAAGTTAAAAGATTATCATAACCAACATTTTCAAGCTTACACACTGGAATACAAGGTATCTCATAATGATATTACTAACAGGAAAAAAAAGTCACTTGCTTAATCATTGTTAATTTAAATGAAGACAAATATTTACTTTTCTATTCAAAATGAGTAATAAAGTAAATTAACTCCATAAATATTATTGAAGGGGTAATAAAATGTTTACTAGACACATAAGTCAGACTATAGGGGGTAGTCAAGTGCCATAAAAAGCAAATGGGTAAAGAGTTTACTATATAATAACATATAACACTAGGTATTAATGTATAGTTTTTATTAATTTCTGAATCTTCATAAGTTAAAGGAGAAGGAAATGGAATTATCCCACATAATATATTCTAATAATATAATTTACCTATTTTAATAAAGACTTTTTAAAATTTTGAATTTAATAATCTGGTTTAATTTTTCCCTTTAGCACTTATTAAATTTACCATACACTATATTTTACTTAATTACCTTGTTCATCCTGTTTTCCCATTCCTGCCCCTAGAATACAATCTCATGAGGGCAGCTGTTTTTCAAACAACTGTGATTTCAGTGGCTCTGAGGCTTACAACAGTACATGGAGCAGACAAAATGCCTTAAAAATATCTACTTTAATAAATGAACGTTTCCCAGAGTTATGACACAGAGTCATTGTATTAGGAGAAATTATATAAAATCAAGATTTTAAATGTGAATTTGGGTTTAAAATCATAAAGAAAAATCACCAAATACCAGAAGTAGAAAAGGTTTCTAATTAGAAAAGGATCTCATTACATTGTCTCATTTTATAGATATAAAATTTAAGGCATGAAGAGATCAAGTGATTTGTCAGATCACAGAATTTTTGTACTAAAAGACACCTTAAACCTCGTGGAGTCCAAATATTCAAGTGCTTAGGGCTACTCAGCTTATGTTTTAATACCTGCAGTGATAGAATGAGTTCACCACCCTATAAAAGCATCATATGTAGTTTCTTAAGAACACTACTTGTTAGAAACTTCTTTCTCATATATAATTAAGAATTGTACTTCTGTGCTTGAAACTTCTTTCTCATATATAATTAAGAATTGTACTTCTGTGCTTGAATTCTTTAGTCCTAGTTATATCCTTTAGATATACATAGATGAATGCAATGTTAATGCTAAATTTGAGGACTTTTATGATGAGAATTTTGGGTGAAATAGTCTTCTTGCCTCACAGGACTTTTATGATGAGAATTTTGGGTGAAATAGTCTTCTTGCCTCACTCTTCCTCTAACACAGTGGTTCTCAACCTGTGGGTCGCGACCCCTTTGGGGGTTGGACGACCTTTTCACAGGGGTCATCTAAGGCCATCGGAACACACATATATAATTACATATTGTTTTGTGATTAATCACTATGCTTTAATTATGTCTAATTTGTAACAATGAAATTGGGGGTCACCACAACATGAGGAACTATATTAAAGGGTCGCGGCATTAGGAAGGTTGAGAACCACTGCTCTAACACTTCTTTGTCTCCTGCCTTTGCCTCCTGTCACATACTTATATATAAATACCTACTCACATACACATACACATAGAGAATATATATATATATAATTGTTATACACACACACATTATATTAGAATCATCACACAGAAAGGTATAGAAAAATCTTATAGAAAATTCAAACATTTAGAATATTTAATATTCTTTTAAACTACATTTTCCTCCTTAGTTTAATTTCTACTGTACCAGGAACTCAAAAACCAAAACAGGTTGTACTCACATTATCCTCTAAGAGCTTAAATGGAGTCACTGTCCTTATAAAAGTTATTTTACTAAAATCTATGTTAAAATTGTTTAACTGTTTTCAGAAATCACTTTATTGTGACCCTCTAATCAAATATCTCTATTTCCCTAGTTATTTATTTTTTAAAAAATATATTTTATTGATTTTTTACAGAGAGGAAGGGAGAGAGATAGAGAGTTAGAAACATCAATGAGAGAGAAACATCGATCAGCTGCCTCCTGCACATCTCCCACTGGGGATGTGTGTGCAACCAAGGTACATGCCCTTTACCGGAATCGAACCTGGGACCTTCCAATCCGCTGGCCGACGCTCTGTCCACTGAGCCAAACCGGTTTCGGCTCCTAGTTATTTTTAAATCCCACTCTCCTCTGAATATTAAACTTCTTTTACTCCTTCTTAAAAATAGAATTTCTATAATATGCAGATGTAAATAAGAAGGAACTTTAACCCTTTGCGACAGCATGGATGGACATGGAGAGAGTATTATGCTAAGTGAAATAAGTCAGTTAGAGGAAGACAAATATCACATGATCTCACTTATATGTGGAATCTAATGAACACAATAAATTGGCAAAATAGAACCAGAGGCATGGATTCATAGAACAGATTGACTAATGTCAGACAGCAGGGTGTTGGGGGAATGGATAAAGGAAGGTGAAGAGATTAGCTAAAGAACATATATATGCATAGTCCATGGACACAGACAATAGTGTGGGGAGGGCTAAGGGAGAGGGGGCAGAGGCTGGAAGGAGTGGGCAACCAGGGTGGGGGGGGGGAATGGGGACATCCGCAATAGTGTCAACAATAAAAAATTAAATTTAAAAACATAGTTTCTAGAATTAAACACAGTACTCTAGATTTGATCATATGAGGGCAGAATAACATATGTTCATCTTATGATTCTTTCATGAAAGTTTATTTTTCCCAATACAACCTATTAATTCCACCTGTGTTTTTTTTTTGATATCCATATCATGTTTAACTCATACTGCCCTAATGTCAAAAAATTCTTAATCATTTTCTATAAAGTACTGCTAAACCAAGTTTTCTTTATTCTATATTTATGCAGCTGAACTGTTCTTTTTTTTAAAATATATTTTATTGATTTTTTTACAGAGAGGAAGGGAGAGAGATAGAGAGTTAGAAACATCGATGAGAGAGGAACATCGATCAGCTGCCTCCTACACATCTCCCACTGGGGATGTGCCCACAACCCAGGTACATGCCCTTGACCGGAATCAAACCTGGGACCCTTCAGTCCGCAGGCCAATGCTCTATCCACTGAGCCAAACTGGTTTCGGCTGAACTGTTCTTTGGGAGAGAAGAATGGTCCTCAACTTGGAGATATAATATGTTTTGCATTTTAAAAAATGTTTTGTTCACAGGATATACATATTCTGAAAAATTAAACATAGAAATTTTATTGAGGGATATAAAATATAAATTTTGAAATACATATCCTACCTGTAAAAACCTGGTGGTACTTGCTGAGCCAGGAAGTTCTTCTCCATGTCTTGGAGAATGTCATTCAGCATTCGGACACGCACTGGAACTCTCTCCCTGGGATCGTTAGCAGGACGCATCTCATCTGACTGAAAGAGTTCAGCACTGTCCCGCAGACGTGAGGCCAGGGCTAGCAGTTGATGAGTGTTGGGTTGATCACCTGGTGAAGACAAATGAGCTCATTTCAGAAGAGACATTCTCAAGGGAGCAAATGATTATGATGTATTGTCTAAATGCATTGTACTCTACTAAGCTTATTAAATTTACCACTGCTACTACTAATACTAATCATAATTGCCACTAATAATAATAGTACCATCAATAAATAGGTACTGATAGTTGAGTGACTATATTCCAGGTACTGGGCTGAGCACATTATATATTTATCTCATTTAATATTCACCAAAACTTGTATTGTCATGTCTATCTCATAGAGGGTGAGAATGAATTAAAGTAAGCAAATTGCCATAGATCATCAAGCTACATAAATGACAGGCTACAATCAGAAGATGGATCTTTCTGACACAAATATTCAGATTAGCCCACACATTTTCAAGTTTAAGAAGCACTGTGGAGAGGTGATATGCTCAGAAAAAGAAAACTAGGTTAGAATTAAGGCCAATGTATAAAATACGTCTGTTGTGGAATTACCAATCACTAATACAATGATCTTTTTGTCTTTCACCTTTATTGGATGGGGATCATTTTACATGTCAGTTTCTCTAGAGTCCAGCATAGTGCTGACACTCAACAGTTGTTTACTGCATAAACAAAATAAATTTAATACATTATTTAAAAAAATACAATAAGGAAAGAAAACATGTAAAGTTAAGTGGTTTTCATAAGGGATATAAAAAGATAACACTCTTTGTAACTCTTTAGTCACTGAAATTAACAACATAAATAAAATCAAATGTTTACAGGTTTTGGCATTTTGATGTTTTTATAGTACATTTCACATTCATTAATTATCTTGTTTGATTTCACAACAAAACTTGATGTTGTGAGAAGACATATTTTTACTCATTTAGAAAATCTACCCCTATAAATAACAATAATATCACGTTATTTTTTCTTATTGTACTTTTTCTATCACTCTTTATGCCCCCCTCCACCTCCATCCACCACACTCCCCGCAATCACTACATTGTTGTTCTTGTTCATGAGTTCTTTCTCTTTTTTATCTCTTTTGCTTAATCCCCCTAACCCCCCCCACAAGACCTACTAATATAATTAGATAAAGATATGATTTATCTTGAATTATTATAATTTGCCAAAGTTAATATATGGAGAACTTACAGGGAACATCTTGGCACAAGGAATGAACAAAATAGATAGGAAACATTTAGTTTATGCTGGAATTGAAAGACTGAGCAACAGTAAAAACAAGTTCGACATCCTTGAGAGTCTTCCATTTAAGAAAGAAAAATTTGTTCTGATGTAACATACACTACAAAATTGAAGACATTACTACTGAATCAAGTGAGACAAATCGTACCATTCTACCTTACTTAGCTTTAAATGAATTGATCTTTCATGGTGGTGTGGACACAGAGCTTTGATGGCTTTAGGAACGAGCTAGATCCAGAAAGATTCCTGGTAGCGGAAATCTGTTACCTCAAGGGTATGAGGCTACAAATGGAAAAGTAGCTTCACTTTCAATGTTCATGAGTCATCTTGCTATATAACTGATGTTCTAAAGATTCCTAATGGTCATTTCTGTGCTAATTAGAGCTTATTTGTCCCTTTAAATAAGACTGAGAAAGTAATGTCGCCTTTTTATGTAGGTTTGTGTTACTCCAAATGTTTGCTCTTTTAAGATCCTTAGGATCCATACTACAATGTCAGTTCTGTGAGGAAAAAAAAATTTGGTAGTGGTTCTGTTCACTACTATTTGGCGGCACCTAAAACTGTGCCTGTGTTTTGTTGAATGACTGAACATGCAAATTGTGGACTTCGATCATAGCATCACGACATCTGTCATATTTTAATATTTATTTGTCTTGTCTCTCTCCTTTCCCTGGGTGAAAAGAACCCCACAAGAGCCACAGATATGTTTTATCTCTCTTTGCATCTCCAAATTCTAGCATAATACCTTACACATGATTATCACTTATTAAAAATTTTGTTGGGTGAATGTTGAATTATAGGAAAATGTCTTATTTGAAATATATTATTATATTAAATAATGCCTAAAAATTACCCAGGGAGATGTTTAGAACATAGTAAAAAAATCTTATTTTCTTTACTTTCTTGCTGAAATCAATAACAGTTGTAAAGAAAAAATTTAAAAATAGAAGAGGCTATCTAAGGGTAATGATAAGTTAAACTAAATTGAATTAAAATCAAGGGCTTGGGGTATTTTTCTGGTAATATTTTTTTAAATGTGTTTTTATTGATTTCAGAGAGAGAAGAAGGGGGAAGGAGAGAGATAAACATAGATTGCTGCCTCCTGCATGCCCCCTACTGAGGATCCAGTACACAACCACAGAATATGCTCTGAACAGTAATCACACCAGTGATATTTTGGTGCATGAGAGAACACTCAACCAACTGATCCAGGGCAATAGTTCAGGTTTAATAAGTACACCAAGAACATGAAGTAGGAGCTAGAGATTTCTCTCAAGGAGAATTAATGTAATTATCCTAAAGTAATATGTATATGGACTGGAAAACCAAGGACTTGATATAAAAAACAGAGAAGAGCCTGGTCTACTTAATTACCATCAATGCGGTCTTGAACAGATTACTTAATACTAGTGTCCTTCAATTTCCTTGTGGAAAATGGAGAACATGTTTATTTCACTCTTTAAGCATGAAGATCACTATGTTAAGGCAGTTTATTGTTAACAGAGTACACCAACTAAACACAAATTATTACCAACTCATTTTCTAAAGGCACGCAAAAAATACTGTAACAGCTTTAATATTGCTTTTATTCTCAGAAATGTCATTGCTCATTACTTTCTTCAATCCATGGCCTCTCCCAACAAACATATTGTGACACTTCCCTACACACTTTAATCAGCATTCTCTATGAATCTAGCGCCATTTTTCTTTCCATGGGCTAGCATATCAAATCTCTGGAGAATAAGGGAAGAAATAATAGAAAGGGCAAAGGAATTAAACATCCACTCTCTAAAAATGATTCTTCTATATCTTTGCTCCAAGTGAAAAGCCAACCATTAATAAGTTTTTATAGCATGGTATAACAAACTGATTTGTAAAATATATTAAAGATAAACATTAAAAATACAAAATAATATTCTCTTGATGTTATTGAAGAGACAACTAAAATGTACTTCTAGGTTTCAAACAAAAAGTTTGTGTCCTAGTTGGTTTGGATCAGTGGATAGAGTGTCAACCTGTAGACTGAAGGGTCCCAAGTTCCATTCTGGTAAAGGGCACATGCCTGGGCTGTGAGCTCGATCCCCAGTAGGGGGCATAGGGGGCATGCAGCAGGCAGCCGTTCAATGGTTCTCTCTCATCTTTGATGTTTCTATCTCTCTCTCCCTCTCCATTCCTCTCTGAAATCAATATATATATATATATATATATATATATATATATATATATATCCTATCTAATAAAGAAGGAATATACTAATTGACCCTCACACCATCGCAAAGATGGCAGCACCCACAGCCAATAAGGAGGGATATGTTAATTGACTGCCCTGCCCTCAAAAATGGCGGCGCCTACAGCCACAATATGGCAGTGCCCAATCCCCTCAGCCCCACCAGGGCTCTGCACACCTTCCTCCAGAGTCCCCCAGTCCCCTCAGCCCCTCAGCCACCCGGGGCTGGCCTGAGGTGCAGGCAAGCCTTGTATGGTGGCTGCCCAGCCACCCAGGGCCACCCAAGACTCACTTAACCAGGGCTGGCTGAGGCTTGTGCTGCCTGCAGTGGCAGCAGCAGAGCTGTGATGGGGCATCGCCTTCCCCTGATCGCCAGGTAACCGCCCACCCCTGAGGGCTCCCGGACTGTGAGAGGGGGCAGGCCGGGCTGAGGGACCCCCCTTTCAGTGCATGAATTTTCATGCATCAGCCTCTAGTATATATTTGTGTTTTTTTCCTCTTTCATCTCCAAGGAAAATAACAAATGTATTCTCAGTAAGTACTTACTGAGTCCTATTTTGTGTGCTATTCTGGAAGTGTTGGGAGAGGGGCAAAGATATAAGATTAAATCTGGAACCTTAATAGGTTTCTAATCTAGTTATAAATAATCCACAAATTGAGAATAAATAGTGTCAGATGAAATGAATGCTTATGAGGATGACTGAAGAGTTCATTGTGTACAAGAATATGCTTAGCAGGTTCCAGGGGAGAAATAAAACTTGAGAGAAAAAAAAAATTGCCCAGAAATTAAGGACATCTCAAATGGAACTCTTGAAAGTTCTGGGACTTGATAGATGTTAAAATGGTTGAGGCAAGTGTTCCATCTATAAACAATATGATTAGTGCTCCCTAAATCCTCACCTGTTTAGAGTTTTAATCTACCTCTAACGTAAACCTTTTTATCTTTCTGGATTTTTCTGGATAGGACAGAGATGGACATTATAAGCAGTATCAATATTCATTGAAGAGCAGGGAGGGAGAAAGGGAGGATGGAAGGGAAGGAGAGAGGAATGGTGGGAAGGAAGAATGACTAGTCAGCAGATGTTAAGATGCACATTGGCATCTAAGCAAGCCAATTCAGGAGAGGCTTTAAAATATACTGGAGGAAATATTCCTAGTACTCAGGGAATCTCCTGCCTTCTAGCCAAACATCAACAGACAGCATCCTCTCCTGAAGGCAGTTTGAGAGGCAGCATGCTGTTGTGGAAAGGGCAAGGGCTTTGGAATCTCGCAGACCTATACTCAAGCCCTAAACCTACCCCTTAAATGTATACACTTGAGTAAGACACACACACACACACACACACACACACACACACAGAGCACACAACACCCCCCCCCCCCACTCCCACACTGAGGCCCAGTTTCTTGTAATCTCTAAAAACAGTTTTAATGATACCCGGCTAAACGCATAATGTTAGAGTAAGATTAAATGTCACAAGGAATGTGAGACACTTAGCGCAATGCCTGGGTCTTTATGGAGACTTCTAAAGTGCGAAGGGCTTCCCTGAAAATGTGTTCCTCCTAAGGACCCTTGATCCTGGATCCCAAAACACATTCCAGCAGATCAGAAGCTCAAGGGTACTCCAGACAAGTCCTCTCCACAGCGCCTCTAAGAGTTCTGGGTAAGACTAGTAACTACAGTGCCAACTGCACCCAGTAGATCTACTCATGTTCTAATCTGCAGGAACCTGGGACCTGCACAAACTATCCCTTTTCCTTAGGCGCTTCATAGATTGATGAGTTTCCACTTAGTATAAACCTTTGTGTGTTAAGTCCATGCCACAGCCTGTGGGTAAATTTGTAACTGCCCTATTTTAAAGACTGATTTTAGTGCCTTCTATTGTGGTCTCTCTTCAGAGTTTCAGGTTCCAAAAAGTTTTAAACTTCAGTTTATTTCCAGTTTTCTATCTTTAGTTTCTATTTTCTGGCTGTATTGTTAAAGACTCACTCAATTTCATTTTAAATTAAGACTGAAATATACTGGTTATAGTCTAAAGCTACATTTTTCTATCAAACAATATAGCCTTTTACTTTACTAGTATTTCACAGAACTATTCCTCTATAGATAAGCTTATCACAGTTTTAAAGGTGCTAACAATTGCACAATCACAGCTTAGTCTTCGCAGATGTATAGTGACAACAAAAAGTATAATTTAGGTTCTGCAGAACACACTGGTTAAAAGCAGAATGGAAGATTATTCCGGGAGAAAATATATGTGACTTAATGTCATCTTTAAAATACCTTATGGTATCACTACAGAGAAGAAAATAAATTGCCAATATAATTTCAGCCGGGGAAAACAACATTTTCTATTGGTCATGCTGCCTTCTTTAGTATGAATCACAATGAGTCACCTCAGCTGGTTATTTAAAAAAAATAAATCAGCAAAGACCCACGTAGAGAAAGAAATGTAGAAACTAGTGCTCTATTGATAATCAAATAATGCAACATTGATTGTACAATGCACAAAAATGGATATTATTTCAAGATAAAATATGATAGAAGACAGTGGATAATTATGTCTAAATTGAATACAACAGGGAAATATTTTTGCAAGGATGTCAAAGTGGCATATTTAGAAGAATTAGGTTTGCCACTTTTTAAAAATAATAAGCAACATATTCTAAAAATTATTCTGCATTTTAAAGGTTATCCAATGAACCAGGTAGCCAAGGCAGATGAAAATCTAGCAAGACTTTTAACATATTGTGTGGAATGGTTTCATCTGAGTGTGGCGGAAATTAAACTAGGGGCTCTTTTTTATGGCCCACAGATGCTCCCACTGAGTTATATTTGCAACTACATGATCTGGTTATTGGCTGCTTTGGAAAAGTGAGCAAAAATTTTCTTGAATACATTAAATTCATGCATGGTTCACTTTTTATTACCCCCCTGATGAGGCAGAAAGTTGGAGTTGTATTTTTAATAACACATGTGAGTTTAATTATGCTTTGGCTAAATCAAAACATGAAAAAATAAAATAAAAATGTTTAGATAAAAATGAATTAACATGAGGACAAGGATACTCTATTTCTATTACAAGCAAATATTAGATGTATCTTAAAAAAACATGCAAAAACTTTAAAAGTCTTGCCAGTGAGGCAACACTCAGAATAATGAACTGTAATACTATCCTGTCATGGACACAGAATTTTATCCTAAAAATAACATATAGGGGGGGAAATCACAATAAAATAGACCATTCCTATTATGTGAAGGTAGGACAAATGTTGCATTTCAATTAATGTAGTGACACATATGACATGTAAGTACTGAAAAGAAAACTTTAAAAGAATGTGGGTGATGTACTCAGAATAAGGAAGGAAATAACAGAGGGAATCTGTATGAATGGCAACAAAGTGTGAAGAGAGAAAATCAATGAAACTAAAGAAAGAATAATTCTGAGGAATACAAAAGATATTGTATTCAAGATAATACTTGCCGAAACCGGTTTGGCTCAGTGGATGGAGCGTCGGCCTGCGGACTGAAGGGTCCCGGGTTCGATTCTGGTCAAGGGCATGTACCTGGGTTGCGGGCACATCCCCAGTGGGAGATGTGCAGGAGGCAGCTGATCGATGTTTCTCTCTCATCGATGTTTCGATGTTTCTAACTCTCTATCTCTCTCCCTTCCTCTCTGTAAAAAATCAATAAAATATATATTTAAAAAAAAAAAAGATAATACTTAAGGGACATTATGCGATACACATATGAGTTAAAAAAGAAATGGGGGGAAAGCAAAATTAGTTTGGGGAGACACGCACTGAGGATATGGGACAATTAGATTTTGTTACAGACCCAGTTGTCTCAAACCTTTCTTGAAACCAGGTATGGAATATCAATAAATAACACACAACCTCATTTTTATCCTCATCCAAGGACATGTTTATTGATTTTAGAGAGAGGGGAACAGAGAGAGAAACACTGAGAACCCACAACCCACAACTTAGGTATGTGCCTTAACTGGGAATTGAACCTGAAAACGTTTGGTGTATGGTACGATCCTACAACCAACTGAGTCACACTGGCCAGTTCAAAACACAGTCTTTAATATGGTTACATATAATAAGGATCCTTACAAAAATATACTGAGGATTGGTACTAAACATATTTTTAGGAAACTGTGTCCAATGGGGGCCAATCTCATCAATGTTCTCTGAGCAAGCACAGTAAGATACTTCTCAGAGAATGCTTTTGCGTTGAAGTCCTTGTCACACAAAAAGGTCAGTTCATGTCAAACCATTAGAAATCTAGCAAGTTCAGAACTGTTTGGATTTTGGGTGGATTGCATTGGATTTCTCATGTTGGATGTAGGGGCAGGTACCTAGTATGCCCATCCTTAACTATCGATAGGCCAGTTCAGAGTTGGACTTGGTGGTAAGTAACACCAAGACTAGAAACAGATGGGTTAAGGTCTAGAATCGTGCAGTGTATACAGCACATATTTAATTTTGCCAATCAATAAATTCATTTTACATTTATCAGAAAGAAATAAAAAGGATGTTAGGTGAGTCTGAATCACTTGTGATTATAGGAAAAACACAAAGTGACACTTGAAAATATGAAGCTACGTCTCTAACAACACAGAGTGCCTGCCTCCTTGGCATCATCACCTTGAAATACTATCCCTCCCTTCTAAAATGAAGTGCTTGACACTAACGAATTATCAGAGCTAATAAAAAAATGCCATATCAAATAAGTATTGTTAGTTTTTCAAAGAACAGGAAGAAATGCTGCCAAGAACCATTTCACATTTAGTGAGATAATTGGGAGGTGGCAACAAGCCACAGTGTTTGAAATAATTTCCTCCTGAATCTGGCTTGCACTAAATAAATGTATACATTGGCAGACCAAATGAAAGTGACATTTTTTGTGGGTTTCTTTTGGTTAATCCTCACCCAAGGATATTTTCCCATTGATTTTTAGAGAGAGTGGAAGGGAGGGGGAGAGACAGAAAGAGAAACATCAATTCCAAAGAGACACATCCATTGGTTGCCTTCCACTTGTGCTCCAATTGGGGCTAGGAAGGAGCCTGCAACTGAGGTATGTGCCTTTGACCAGAAATGAACCCAGGACCCTTCAATCTATGGGTCGACATTCTATCCACTGAGCCAAACAGGCTAGTGCAATGAAAGTGACTTTTACTTTATTTGGTCATTTGTAGTTTTTACAATAATCTCTCTATATATAAAAGCCAAGCGACCAGACGATGGAACAACCAGAACGACCAGAACATCTGGTCGCTATGACGCGCACTGTGGTGGCCAACTGGCCCAATTGGGGCCCCAATCAGCTCCCCCAACCTCCTGCACCCCTTCCCCCCACCAACTCTGTTCCCGATCATCCCCACACCCCAATCAGGGGAGGGGTCTACTGGCCAACCGCCCACAGCCCCTCCCCCCGAGCCGGCCCAGCCCCCAACCAACCCCCATTGGGGTGGGCCGGCCAGACCCCTCCCATGTACAAATTTGTGCACTCGGCCTCTAGTGCTAAATAATGAACAACCAGAAGCCTGACAAAAATAAAAAGGTATCAAAGTTATATAGTCATTAATGATTTTGAAGTTCTTTTACATTAAAAAAATGGTTAAAGTGAGAAACAATAAATTTAATAAGGTTATTAACCGCTCATTCCTTAGTCTCATTCCAGGTTCAGTGGTGGTACTTTATTCTTCACACTTTCTCCTGCCCATGCAAACTAGTACTAATGACTTATATGTAAATTTTTTGGATATAACTTTTTTCACAAATACATCTGAAGCTCCTATCTTATCAGTCACCATTTATACTACATCTGCATGCACTACATATACATATTCATCCTCTAACTATTATGTATTTAGCATTAACTACATATTAAGAGCCAAGGTCACTCAGTCAAAAGAAGCTTCAAAGTACCATCCAATAAATCAACTCAAACAATTACTCACTGGAAAATTACCCTTCTTTCCAGTGGTTGTGAGAACGAAAGAGAATGGTCTGCTGCTACCATAAACTAGTGTAATAAATAAACAAGATGGCTGGTTGTCAAGGGGTAAAAATTACACTGTTGAAAATGCAATTGGGTTTCAGAGACCTTCATATTTAAACTCTTTGTGGAAAGGAGTCATAGCCTTTTATAGCTCAGACCTAAAGGTCACTTTTTAAAAAAACACTATAATTGAGAACTGAAGACTAATCACTGTTAACTGTCATAACAAAATAAAAAACATATCAACACTCTAAGCTTGTATTAGCAGTAAAATTATATGTTTCATTTGGCTACAGGAATTCTGTTTAGCTAATGAAATCATCCAGCATTACAGCTAAAATTAAAACGGAAAGATTAATTTAGTTGTTGTTAAGTGGTATACATTATTCACCCATTATTATATTCAATTATTCTCTTTTAGAAATAAGGTTATAACCAAAGTTGTCAAAATAAACCAGGTACATCAAGTTGCGTACAATTTAGCAAACATTTGAATAACATTTTGACTATATCACAGAGCAAATAATTTTGAATCATGATTACTAAAATATAAAAATGCATGGATTAAATGTGACCTGTCATATCCCTGTGATCAAATATTTATACCAAGGTCATGTTAAAAAAATGTTTTTCCTATTTTTTTTTTACATTTTGTTTTGCTTTGCCTTGTTTTTATTTCTAATATCAGGTACATTTCAAGTCTGGCTGCATGTTTCTGAGTGAAAGTGACAGGGAGATCCAAGGAGTTTCACATAAAAAGAAAACAAAACTCAAAAATAACCAACAATCAAGAAAAAGTTCTCCACCAAAGCTGAAGCAGTCCGCTATAACAGCAAGGAGCCAAAATGCTCCTGGCTCATACACTGACAACCCTGGGTTTGAGGGAGAGGTTCACATAGACTTAGTGGTATCTGGCCTGCAGTAAAATCTTTGTAGCAGACTTTTTGTATATGTGAAATTTTGGGGGGAGAGAGAACATATTTTTTTTTAGATTTTGAAAGGGATCGCTAACTACTTAAAAAAACAAGAGTAATAATATAATTCTAGCAATGAGCCATTAGGATATCATTTGACTTTCAGAAGTAGCCTGTTATTTGAAATGCTCATATATTAATTATAATGCTAAAATATTAAAATATTGTGTTTCTTTATGGATTTTTAAAAATAAACTCAATTGTTCAAAATATAATAGAGCTTAAAATTTAAAATTACAATAATGCTAATACTTTTAGGATTTTACTGATTTTATTTATTTAAAATAAAATAAAACTCTTTGTGTCTTTATTACAAATGCAATATACATTTATCATCAAATATTTTTCTTAGAAAATCAATTTGTAAATCATTTATAACTCTATCATGTGATGCCAGTATTGCACAGAATACTTTTGAAAATTTTTAAAAATGTATCTTTATCCTTGAAAGTATTATAGATGTAGCTTTTTTTCCTCATTGACCCCCTCTCCAACCTGCTCCTATCCCCCCCAGACCTTCACCATAGTATTGTCTATGTCCATGAGTTATGAATATCTATATATAAAAAGCTAATATGCAAGTGTCCCTCCAACCGTCTGATCGGATGCTATGATACACACTGACCACCAGAGGACAGACACTCTACACAGGAGCTGCCATGACGTGCACTGGCCATTTAAAAAGAAATAGCACCATGGACCTGGCTCCAACAAAGCAACACTTGGTTTCCCCCAAGGGCGACACGCAGCCAATGCTGCTGAGACCCCCCTGGTGCAAAATATGGCCCACAGCCCAGCCCAGCCTGGAAACGGTCACTGTGGGCACCAGGTAATGACATCATGTAGCAATGCCTGATTTCCTCTCCCTAGTGACTAGCCTCCTTGCAGTTTCTTTAGCCCAGGAACACACTTGCTTTATAGCCAGGTAGAAACATTTTACACTTTGTAAATGTCTGTGAAGCATTTTCCCGTGCCTCATCTCATTTGATCCTCACAGAAGTCCTGGAGTAGTTAGATAGGAGACTTGGTAGAATCCTATTTTTTTTTTCATTAGGAGGAAAACGGAGATTTAGAATGTATAAAAACTTGTTTCAACTGAAAAGAAGAAATGGTGAACCTTGAAAATGACTTCAGGCTTTCTCACTGCACAGAATATAGTCAAACATTGCTGCAATTAAATATTTTACCCTTTTTTCTCCCTGCATGATCTACAATAATAATCTGTTTCATGTTGATATTTACTGCTGTGTTGCTGACAATTACCTGAAAAAGAAGTTGGGGTGCTTCACTGGGCTGGAAAAAGTTTAGCTACATCAGAAAGCAGGTCTAATTAAGCAAGTTTATTCTATATCTATAAAAGGCTAAGTTGACTTGCACGTGCATGATACATATAAAGCTCTTGCTGGTGCCAATTGCACACATGTGTTTCAATCCATCATTGTCTATCGTGAATTTGGTTGACACTTCTTATTATAGAGAAAGGGCAAATAGCAATTTTAAAATATTTCTTCTAATTAATTTTCTTTCAATGTGCACAAATCTGTACACTGGGCCACTATTATGCATATCATTTCTTTGGGTCACAGTATACCTTTTGCAGCTCCTTCTATGAATGACAGTTGTTCCTTTACAGATGAACAAATCCTTATGTTACACAAATAATCTCCTTTTGTTCTGTTTTAATTATTATACATAGTACCAACTATATTTTCTTAAGTTTAAAAATTAGTAGAGTCTACAGTACAAGTTAAATAGATGCTTAAAATAAATTGGTGCAGAAATGGTACTACTAATATTCATAGAACATTTTGTCCTTTATTTATATAAGTTCTGTTATTAATTTGCAAAATGCCATATACTTGGTAAGTCAGTGTATAAGCCAAAATATTCTTAAAATAGTGAATTAGAAATTGTGGGCAGGCTAACTGTTACAGGAGTCACACTGACAGCAAAAAGACAACTATATAGGGAATGAGAAATAGTCCAAAGCAGAGCAATGAGGCCATTTAGTATGGCAGCAAACCGCTGTATACAACTGCTCAGTTGTTCCTCAGGTCATAGTTTTACAGCCACTGTAATAAAAGTCATAAGAATAATGGGGGAGTGGGTAGGACTAGTATTCTCTCAGGTATGAAACAAGCCAGGTTATCAAAAGAAAAGGTATTAAATGTTGAGATACTGAAAATATTTGGCTCCTTAGAATGGTCTACTTTCCAAGGTTTCCTAGAGTTAGAATATCAGTTTGGGTATTGAGAAGCACATGTCTACAAATGACTCATTAAAGATCAGATAATAAAATGTATGATTCAAAGAGAAGGAGGGTTCCTTCTTTAATGACAATACTAACCTCAGTATTTGGTTAATAAAGATAATATTAACCCTGATTTAAAGGTTTATCTATATATATAAAAAGCCAGCGACCAGAACTCTGTAATGACCAGAATGACCGGTTGCATGCCCACTGTGGCCAAGAAACCAGCATGATTGGGGGGGAGGGCACTGGCCAACTACCTGCAGACCCTCCTCCTGGCCAGCCCCGCCCTGATTGACCCCACCCCAATAAGGGGTGGGGCCAGCCAGCCAACCACCTGCAGCCCCTCCTTACAGCTGGCCCCACCCCCAGTGAGACCCCACCACTCCAATTGGCCTCCAGCCCCTTTCCCCATCCAGCCCCGCCCCTGATTGCTCCTCCCTACACCAATAGGGAGCAGGGCCAGCCAGCTAACATCCTGCAGGCCCTCCTCCCACCCGCCCCCACCACAGATGGGTCCCCACCACCCCGTTTGGCCCATGGCCCCTCCCCTCATCCAGCTTCACCACCAATCAGCCCCCAACACACCAATCGTGGGTGGGGCTGGCCGGCTAACCTTCCATGACCCCTCTCCTGGCCACTGACCCACAATTGGCCCCCTCCACCCCATTTGGGGGCAGGGCCGACCAGCCAACTGCCCATAGCCGCTCCCCACGACCACCCGACCCCCAATCGGCTCCCCACCCCAATCAGGGGTGGGGCCTGCCCACCAATCGCCCTAGGCCCCTCCCCCCAGCTGGCCCAGACCCAATCAGCCTCAATCGGAATGGGCCGGCAGGCCAACCTCCCACCATCTCCTCCTCCCAGTAGGCCTGCCCTGATCCACCCTGATTAGGGCCAGGCCAACCGGACCCCACCTGTGCACAAATTCGTGCACTGGGCCTCTAGTATGTAGATAAAGTAGAATGAAGGTAATTATTAGGGTAGTATTAGATTCTGCAGAAAGAGCTACATTTGAATGTGAAAGAATTGCAGTGAAGACTAAGGAAATTATCTTCTTCTTATCCTTAATCTAGGATGAGCCAAATGGGATGGAGCCCATATCTTATAGAAACCAATTCCCAAGGAGAAACTTCTGGGCCAGTCTTATTAGAACTGACTAAATGTTAGGTACAACGTTTAAAAAAAATCCCTAAACTATACTTTTCCATATGGAAGCTATAAATAATAACTAGAGCTTGAAACTATAAGTCATTTGGATAAAAGATGGTAATAGAACATGGTAAAATTTACATGTTGCTTACGCTTATTCATAAGTATACCTCATTCCTGTTGACATGGCAGCCAAAATTCTTCATCCTTTCTCATGATAATCCTCTATAGGAAGGGAGGTTCTGTATGACCATAGTTAGTATACTACATAATTTTATCCATTTCTAGTTGAAAATTAGTTGAATAGTTTTTCATTTTCTAAAATTACTATAAATTAAAGAAAAATTACCTTTAAGGCTATTTTGAACTTCCAAAGCTATGTCAAGAGCATTAAAGGGCAGAACTGGTTCGTTGGCAATCTGTAAAATCACTTCTCCTGAGAGCTGAAAGAGAAAAAAAAATGCTAGTATTCATATTAAGGGTTTTTGCTTGTTTGTTTTTCATTATTCTATACACTCTTATACATTCATAGTAGCACAAACACAGGAGATAAAATATACTTTTACACAATCTTTTTTTTTCCTTTTAAACCTCTTTTTATTTTATTTTTCTATAAAGAAGAAAGAAATCTCAGTATCTATTTCATGTCTTGGGCTAGTATAAAGAAATATAAATTTGTTTCTCTTTTTTTGGAGCTAAATATTAAAAAGTGTTTCCATACTTGGGGTTGTAATATTTAAACTTTTAAACAATCCCTTACAAGACAGTTCAGAATGTCACATAATAAACTAGAGAGGAACTGGAAATCAATATCTGGTCATTGAACTAAGTAAAACTTCAGATAAAATTAATGATGAATTGATTTCATTTAAAGTATAATTCAATCCAAAAAATGCCTTTAAAATCTTAGGTATTCTTTTCCTTTATGTTTTACTATGTCCCTAATTAGTTTTCTAAAATTTATCAAAACTAATAATGTTTATGCCACTTCAAGATAACTGTTTAAATTAAAATTTAAAATATAAAATTCTAAATGGCATCCCCAAAACTCATACTTGGAGTTTTTATGCATGTGTATTCCCCACCACAAGACTCCAAAACTGTTTTTGAAAGCCAGTATATTCACTATAGCTGAACTAGCATCTCTTAATAGACTGAAGAAGTCATATGCATTCATAAACATCTCAAAGAAACTTCAGATGGGTGGCAAATGGTATTGTTACTCTCCCTCTTTCTCTCAACTGATATTGAGTATTTACTGGGTCTATATAAATGTCCCACATTTTTTTATAGACCTAAAGCTGTCATATAGTAAAATGTGGCTGAGTTAATGTTATTAATAAACTATGAAATGTTGTTAGTCAGTGAAAATACTGTTTTGTAAAACCACAGAAGGGAAATTGGTACACAAAATTGAAACAGTACAAAACACATAAGAGATATAATGTATAAGAAAAATATGATGCTAAATATTAAAATCCACATATTCAACAAGGGTCAGATTCCATTTGACATTTCAAAGTTATATTTCTCAATTGTTTACACAATATATATCATGATAAAAATATAATTCAATTTGATATTCTATATGCTTGGAGAAACATATTTCTTAGAAATAAAGCAGGAAAAGTAAACTTTAACATCCCTTTATTTCTTTGAGATATTTTTCTCCCAAATGTAGCAAGCACTTCTTCCCCAATGCCTAAGGTATCTTTTCAGAGTTTTATCACCAGCTTAGCGATCACAAAAATCCTGGGAAAGTGCCTATTCTGATTAGGCTGTCTGCAATAGATTGATATGAATCCTGCTTCTGTTCCATCACACCCCATCCAACTCATGCAAGGACACTGATATTTGGAAATAAATTATTTGCAAAAAGAAAATTTTAAAGAAGATTAAGAAGCACCATAGTTTCTTTTTCCAATTTGCACTGGATAATTGAAACTACAGAACAGACATATTTTATTTACACTTTTGGAATCTGGAAACCACACAAAAGATTAAAATGAAAGAATGGGGAGGGAGGAGAAAGGCGACTTCTCTGTCTGCTGCTGGAGTTGTTTTGTTTTGGTTTCTTAAGAGTCATTTGGCAGCTCAAACAACTGGAATATGAGCCAGTCATCTTGTTTTTTTCTTTCAGAAAGAACCTGGCAACAAATTTTGGGATTTCTAAGTCACCTGGCCCACGGTAGACTGCTTAGACTAAATCGGCTTTATTTGCAGCTGCGTAAACAAGGGGGATATTTGTGTATGCCTTGCCATGAAGTGAGAGGAGATGAGACATATGCATACACTTCTCACCCACTATGGAATTTAACCTTCTTCAGTCATGCCAGACAACCTTCTTTTATATTTATGTAAGGCCCCATTCTTTTTTAAGTGCTTTATACCCAAATATCTCATTTCATTATCTTGACAAGCCTAGAGACAGGTAGTGGGGTCATTAAGCCTGTGTTAGAAACATTGAGTACAAGCCTTACTGGGTTCCCATCTAAGATGATGACATAGGAGACTCCTAATTTAGCTCCTCTCATGAACATTCCAAGTCTACAGCTACACATAAAATAATTCCCTCTGAAAAACTCGAGTGATTCCTAGGCTAAAGGAAAAACAAAAACAAAAACAAAAACATAACCCCACACACATAAAAATGATAAGAAAGTCTGAGACATACTCTGGCCCTAAAACCCACTGTATCCCAAGGGACCTACAATGAGGTAGGAGCTCATAACTCTTAGCTTTTCTCTGAGGAGAGAAGTGTTTGGATACACCATCTAGTGTCCTAACTTTTAAGATTTATATTTGAGGAATAAAAGCCCAAAATACCTAGCACTGAAAGCCATTGGGGCTTGTGTCCACAGGACCCACAACGCTATAGCAAACAAACAAACAAACAAAAAAACAGTTCTTAAACATCTTGGGAGGACTAGGACTCACTGTGGCTAAGGTTCAGTGCAGAGGCTGCAGGAAAAAAAAAAAGACCACGTCATAGTCTTTCCTTGAAAAAAACGATAGCTGCATATATACAAATCTATAGCCTGAGCGTCAGGTTTCTAATTTAACACACATCTATGGGCCAAATGAAATCCCCTTTGGAGATTGGAGAGAATGACAAGCGTCATCTTTGTGTACTCCCTCTGCTCTGCTGCAAGTCACTGGAAAGGATCTTGAAGAAAGCCTCCAAAACCCACAAGCAGAGAGTGGAGGGCTTCAAAAGACACTTGGATATACTCACCGAGCACTGTGACATTCCCCAAGTCAGCTGGGCGAAGTAGCCTTCCCACCCAGAGTGTGAGTTGGCACTGAGGGGAAGTAGAAGGCCAGCTTGGGGTTATGTTTGGTGCCTGTGGTATTTGCTAGAAACATTCTTTACACACACCCTTGTGTCTTCTTCTGAGACAGTGCTTTTCAAAGCAGTGTGCCCTCATTCTGGAACTTGATTAAAGTAAGACTATCCTTTTACTCTATTTTAGTTTCTCAGTAGCACATTGAAGATGAAGCTTTTTAGTTTGGACTGGAAACTACTGAGAGTTTAACCATAGATTAAGGTGATTTCTGTGTAAGTGCCACGAAAATAATTTTACACCCACGTTGCCTCTAACTCATGTTGACAGCCAGCCAGCCAGCTGTCTCTGCCTGAATAAACTTCCTCCAGAGGGGGAGCTGCTACATGCAGACCCTCTGGGGCCCTCTATGTGCTGTCCTTCCAAGCCCCTCAAGCTTGGGGCGTATGCTGTTCCACCCAGGGCCTGGGGAAGCCACTTGCAGCTGTGTGGCCTTGAGACTGCCTCCTCAGCCCGCCTGGCCAGGGAGAATAGCCACCAAGGCAAGAATGGAATGAACGCCTTGCCCCTTTCTGAGTTGAGCTGGTGGCAGCCTGTGTCCCCAACGTCCCCATTTCATTCATGTCAAGTGGGTATTGCCATGGCAGATATTATTTTGAACTCTTTATTAAGTAAATCACTTATCTTCATTTTATTGAACTCTTGTTTCTGGAATTTTATTTTGTTCTTTGTTTGAAGCATATTTCTTTGTTTCTTCTTTTTCCTTGACTCTGTGTTTGTTTCTGTTCATTTGATAAACTAGTTACCTCTCCTATTCTTGGTGAAATGGTCTCCTGTAGGAGATGAACCTTATCATTCAGCCTGGCTCTAGCTCTTGGTTGTCTCTCAAATCTTAGTGATTGACCAAGATGAATTCTTTGTTTTTAGTGCCTCCCAGTAGTTGAGGATGTGCTAAGATCTGTCAGTGTCCCAAAGGGAGGATCTCAGCACCTAGATGCAGGCTGACTGAAAGCCAAGTGCTCAGGCACCAATTTTTTTGAAACATGTAATAAACTTCTTTCAGGGAAAAGTTAGATGCATATTTCACTCTGTTACCTCACCTTTATACTGAGCCCTGGAGCATTAGCCATTTAAGTGGTGTTTTTTTTTTTGTTTGTTTGTTTTTTTGGCTCACATGGCTCAGTAGTTGAGCATTGACCTATGAACCAGGAAGTCATGGTTCATTTCCCGCTCAAGGCAGATGCCAGGGTTGCAGTGAGGGATGTGCCAGAGGCAAATGATCAATGATTCTCTCTCATCGTTGAGGTCTCTATCTCTCTCTCTCCCTCTCCCTTCTTCTCCGAAATCAATTAAAAATACATTTAAAAAAGAGAAGTGTTTTTTGTTTGTTTTTTGCTACATTCTGCGGGACCATGAAGGCAAGCCCCAACTGACTATCATAGTCAGAAGATCAAGGGATGCATTTCCTGAGTGGTAGCTGCACATCTAGGTACCAAGCAAGTACACAACCTCCTTTCAGGACGCCGCCACTTTCCTGAATCTTTTTGAAGGTTGCCTAGGCTGGGGGTCAGCTTGTCCTGGCCTTGCCACTTCTCCTCCTTGTCCTTTTTGCTCGTTCTCATGGCTTCCATGAGTTTCACCCGTCCCTCTTTATCTTCTTCCACTTGGTCATACCAAGCTCTGCAAGCCTTTCAGCTTCATAGGCCCCTTTTGGACCTGCTTGTAGGCTTCCATGCAGCCCACCCACAGCTCAGTAGTAAACTCCAGAATATTCTAATCTTTGTTGGTGATAAATTTCTTACAAATATAGTATAAAGGTTATATAACAAAAGTATTAAAATAGCTATAACCACAATCATATTTTACTGACTATTCAAGATTAAAGAGGTACATTGGGACATCAAAACATAAAGTGTAGAAGATGTAGGAGAGTTAAAATGGAGAGAGCTTTAGTATGCATTGAAACTCAAGTTCACTTCTGCTTAAAATGGACAATTATAAATATATTTTATAAAACCCTCATGGTAATCACAAAATTACAAACCTATTAAAATATACAAAAATAAACAAAGAGAATTCGAAATATACCACTACAGAAAATTATCAGAATCACCAAGGAAGAGAGCAAGAGAAGTATAAAGACACAGGGGAATTACAACAGCCATAAAACAATTAACCAAATGGCAATAGTAGGTCCATAACTATCAATAATTACCTTAAATGTAAATGGACTAAATTCTTCATTAAAAAAGATATAGAGTGGCTGAATGAATAAAAATACAGGACCCAACTATATCCCGCATACCAGATACTTCATCTTTAAGGACAAATCCAGACTGAATATAAAGGGATGAAAAAAGATTTCATACAAATGAAGACCCAAAGATAGGAGAGGCTGCTATATTTATATAAGATGACAATTGTACTAATAGACAAAGAAGAGCACAATATAATGATAAAGGGGTCAATCCAACAAGAGGATATAGCATTTACAAATGTTTATGAGCAAACATAGGAGCATCTATACAGCAAGTATTAATAGCTCTGAAGGGAGAAAATAGACAGCAAAACAATAATATCACTCTTTCAAAAATCAACAGATCATCCAGACTGGAAATCCATAGGGAAACATTGAACTTAAATCAGATATTAGACCAGATGGACTTAGACATGTACAAAACATTCCATTCAACAGAGAAGAATAAATGTGTTTTTTCTCAAATGCACATGGAACATTCTCCAGGATAGATCATACGTTAGGTCACATGATCTATCCTATGTTAGGCCACACAATAAAAGTATTAAATTAAGAAGGTCCCAATCACATCCAGCATCTTTTCTGACCACAATGGTATAAATCTAGAAACTGATAACAAGAATTGGAAAATTCACAAATATTTTGAGATTTGGGGTGATGCAGGTCTCATTGGCTCAGGCAGCTCAAATGTATATCATTGACAATAGTGTTATCCTTGGTAACAAGAGCTGTGTGGGGTTCTGAGTGGCTTTAAGAGCTATTGGGGTCCTCAGAGGCAAGGGACCAGGGTGGTCGTGGTGGTGGTGGTGGTGGTGGTGGTGGTGGTGGTGGTGGCCAGAGCTGATGGTATGCTCATGGCTGTGGAGCTGGCTGCAGGTGCCTGCATGGTGGCAGGGTTTTGGCTGCAGGTACACACACACATTGGCAAGGGCCTCAGCCAGTGGCAAGGGCTAGGGCCAACTGTGGGTGTATGAGCAGCTATGGAATCTAGACTGTCAGTGTGCACTTGTCCATTCGTAGGGACTAGTTGCACACCCACGCATTTCGCTGAGGTCCAATGAGAGGAGTCAGTGCCAGCAGCATACAGGTTTGACTACAGGGCCAAACTGCAGGTGCACGCAGCAGCACAGGCCTGTGACAGCAGTCAGGACTGGATCCAAGTACACAAACAGCTGTGGGTGCCTTGGCTGTCGGCTCGTACTCATGTGGTTACAGGGGCTAGCCATGGGCACACACACAATAGTAGAGGCTGGAGACAGAAGTCAGGGCCAGCAGTGTGACAGGCACCTGTCCCCAGCCTCTACTGTTATGTGTTGTATTTAAATGTTTAAAGAGTGTTTTTAGGAATGTGATAAAGGAAAATATATACACAAATACATTTTTCTTAAAACTTATGCATCATATTCCATTGCCTTGTTGCTTTACATGGAGGTATTTTTATATTTTCTGACTTTGTCACAATCTTTCCCTTACTAGTCCAGGGAGAAAAGTATGTATATTTATTTATTAAACTGTGAGTATCTAGAGGATAGTTATTGTCCCCCTTCAATTATTTTATTTCATTGACCAATATGGTGACATTATCTGCCATAAGGCTTTGAATGAATTGACTAGTTAATGCATGAACAATGTGGTTAGACATAAATAGGCTCACTAAAGCAATAGCACTGCCATGGTTCTACAATGTAATTTCTTTTTTAGTTACAGGCAGAAACACTCAGTAAAAGTGTGATTTCTTCCATTTTATAATTCAAAATTAAAGTAACCATGGTGTATACCTCAAACCTAAGCTGTAAGTTAAACTATCACAGTGGGATTGTTTTTATGTCATCAGTCAGACTTAAAATGCAATATGTCCTACTCTAGGAGGTAGTGCTGTGAGATAATCATAACACCTGTTTATGGGTTAGTGTGAGAAAGAAATTGAGAGAGACTGGGTTGCTATGGCTTGGTGTAACATAATCTGACAGGTAGTAGATGAATCAGGAACCATACCACCAGTGTCTATTGAGCTTTTATTATGTGATCATCACTGTGATATGAGGAGAAAAGAGAAATATAAAACAGTTTCTTTCCTTAGGACTTATTTTCCTGATAGAGACAAGTCCTACCACTTTCACACAATTAAAGAAGGAAGTTAACAGTAGAAAATCAGTAAGCACCATTTTTTTTAGTCCACATTAAACACATTATGCAACTATATCACATGTATATATTTTGGGCTTGAGAATCTAGAATGTTAAAAGGGCGAAATATTCCAGATGAGGAGAATAAAATGTGCTAAAATCTTGGGCAGAAAGAAGTATAGACTTTCTAGAGAAACAAGAATAAACCAGTATAACTAAAGTGGAGTTCTTGACATAGGAAGTATGTTTGTATGTGGTCTGTGGGGTAGGGAGTCAGAGAACCCTCAAACACAGCCAAGGCATATGGGCAAGATTCAGTGATCTGTAGGGAGTCCTTCTCACTTCCCTTAGCTTTCAGAACTGAGGCATCACTGATAAATTGTGGTCTGGTGAGAGCCTTCATAACATGGTTTTGTGGTTCCTGGTGCCCTTCAGGCTATTATGTTCATCCTGACGTGACCTGACTCTGATTTATGTCACTTTATAGTAGAAAACTCCTGATTTAGAAACAAATGCCCTGTGGATAACAAACCTCAGGGCAGCCAGCCATGGGCAAGGGGACTCAGGGATCTCAGAGATGAGCAGAGCAAGAGCCCCCTCCCAGACCTCAGGATTGCTTTCCAAAGCTGTGACATCAACAGAGGACAGGCAGCAAGGACATACTCCTGACATACCCAGCCCATTTTCCCAGCAAAAACAGAAATTAAATGTTGCAGAGCAAAATGGAATAGACCCCTAAATACATAAAATGTATGTATCCCTCACATGGCTAAAATCCAGTATTAAGGTGCTCATTATCTTTCCTATGGAATATTCCCCAATTGATCTAAATGTCTGCCTCTAACCCATTATCCACTTTATAGCCAAACTATAACACATTTACTTATTTCAAGTAAATTTCTTGTGCACCCCCCAAAACAGACCTGTCCATGCAAGGCTTTTCTCCTGAGCGGAGCCAGGTATTGACTATAATTATTAAGTAGTTATATGCTGGAGGATGCTATGAGGAGGTGTACAGGTATCCTAATAAATCTCAGGGTTCGGGAAAGGCTTCTGGGAAAAGTCTCCCTCTGGAAGGAAGGCCCTGGGTAGGCTGTCTATCATCCTGAAAGAATCGGAAGCAGCAGCATATTTGGTGCCAAGCACATGCTCTTACATCAGTTGACACAAGGTTGCTTAGTTGGATTTTGCATATTTTTATACAACAATAAATTTAAAATATTGAAAATGCATTTTATTATCTGACATCTATTTCATTAAAGTCTCTTCCAAAAAAAGTTGGTGTCTTTGGGTGGAAAGAGCTGGCTGCCCCCCTCCTCCCCCCACTACCACAACAGAAACTGAGCTTTCTGTCATTGCAGACACCACTGTAGGTCTGGTGTGGCAAAGAGGGGAGGCGCTGTTTATTTTTAAAAGGGTAATTGTACATTACATCATGCACTTGGTAAATTATCCAAAGTAATTAATCATAGAAAGTTAGAGGATGGATTTAGCAAAGTATATAATAATGCTACAGACACATACATCGAATATGCAAAATGCGGGAAGACAGAAGAGTTCAATGATTTTCTATGTATAGCTTATTTTTAGAGATTGTATTTTAGAGCATAACACTGGATATTGGTACACACAAAATAATGTGGTTTTAGTTTGCTCTTCAGAAATTTAATAAGACAGTGCTTCAGTAAAGAATAAAGATTGCACCCGTTAAGCAAAGGGTATATTGGTAACAATGAATTCAATTGTATAAGTCAATTATTTATTTATTAGATGAATATTATCATTTTGATGTTAATTGTTAATGTAATTGTTTCCTTCTGTGTATACTAGTTGAAAAACCAACAAAAATAAATGAAACCTCTATAGATTTGGCTACCTGGTAAAATGTTATGTACATATGGAATTGTACAAACAAAGCACAACTGTCTAGCTCTGAATTTTCATGATTTCTCCTTTGTTCTTCACACGCTGCTTAGCAATAGACAGCATTCTTATAGCTCCTTGCTTCTCAAACATCGCAGCATATCCCACAGAACAGCACTGACTAATGAATACAAAAGTTCTTAATATTATTATCAAACACCTGTTACCCAGTGTTACATGTAAATGTTTCTACCAGGCAGTCCTATGTTTTACACCAGCTATACTAATTATCAGCAATGTCCAAGTTACCAGTAAGTAACTTTCAGCAAATCACATTACCTCATCATTCCCACAATGTCAGTAATGACTAGAATATATGTATTTAAAAAAATTTAAATGAGACAATATACTCAAACTATTTAGTATCGGGTATGTTAATATTTTGGGAAAATGCTATATATGCTTTTACTAAAATATTACAAAGTATAAAAAATAGATATATCTGTTATTATGCATCTATTATACATGCATATTAATATATCTTTTATCAATTTTTATACTATTTAAAAGCTATGGTAAGGAATGAACTTTTTTTCTTTCATGCAGGTGACTCAAGCGTCAATATTGATTTGGAACTGTGTAGTAACTTTAACAAAGCAACATATATACATGGTCCCATATTTTATATAAACATTAAGTTGTTTCTATATTGTCTTCTCAGAAGTCAGCACATTACTTAACTTATGACTTTTCAGCTCATTTTTCTTGAACTTAAAGCTTTGTACCTTATGTCAGACAAGTGTCAGTTATGCAAAGGAAGAATCGATGGCACTTATATACATATCTATAAAACTACATTAGAAAAATAATAATTACATCTTTGGCCAGACTTTTTCCTACTGTGCCCAGAATCCAAGTGTACTTTTTTTTATTTATTAAAGCTACTAGACCAGCGGTTCTCAACCTGTGGGTCGCGACCCCTTTGGGGGTTGAACAACCTTTTCACAGGGGTCGCCTAAGACCATTGGAAAACACATATATAATTACATATTGTTTTTGTGATTAATCACTATGCTTTAATTATGTTCAATTTGTAACAATGAAAATACATCCTGCATATCCGATTTTTACATTATGATTATAACAGTAGCAAAATTACAGTTATGAAGTAGCAACGAAAATAATTTTATGGTTGGGGGTCACCACAACATGAGGAACTATATTAAAGGGTCGCGGCATTAGGAAGGTTGAGAACCACTGTACTAGACTCACATATTTCAAAACTCATATTGACTTTTGTGTCATCTGTATAGAAGCAAAATAGGGGTCCTTTGCTTACCATCTCTTTTAACTTTATCTCCTTGCCTCATTTTGAAATTTTCTTCTTTTAAACTCTGACTTCATCACAGCAAAGAAAGACAGGAATTACAGCTTAATGTTTTATGTATCCTTTTTTATATAGATTATATGAGAAGCAGAAAATGTATTTCAATACTGCCTTGCAGACTGATGACACAAATGAAGCTTATTGATTTTAATGAACTGTCAATCAACATGGAAGGAAGGAAACCTTTTAAGCTAAACCTTTAAAATAGCTTTACATATTTATAATAGAAATGATTTGATAACATCTGTAAATATGTTTTTATTTTTAACTATAACTTTTGATCTAAGCATAATACATTTTTATATTTATTCTAGTAAAAATCAGCATTTATTTATAAATTCAAATAATGTCTCAATATAATATTCTGTGTACCTTACAATTATAAAAAATATATCATAGTGTATGCTTCTCTTGAAAAATATATAGTATACCTTTTTACAAAGGAAATTTTTTTGTGAATGCACATTTCTTTATAATAAAAGATACCTGGATATCTAGGTTGAATACTAGATCTAAAGATAAATGCATATTGAAATTACACTTGAAATAGAATTTACTGAGAGACTTGTGTTCTTGATGATAAATAAGGGTATATCGTTTTATCCTGCTATACTGTTTCTCTTCTTAAAATCTAATTATCCTGGTTTTGTCTGGAACAGCACACAGGCGCAACAATAATCTCATTAAAAATTATCCAGTCAAATACCTTAAACCAAAAATAAATTTTATGAGAAAGGAAAAAATTAAGATCAATGGGTTATAGATGATATGGATAAGTTCTCTGAATATGACATGGGTACTAAATCATAGCCTGATTAACACATATAATTTAATCATTCTTAAACTTCTCCCATTAATTTAAAACCCTGTAGTCATCATCTAGTAAACCAAATTGCAGAACTTTAAAAAACAAAATAGATTATTTGAATGATGACTCAAAGTATGATCCTCTAATCACTCACCATTATTGAAATGAAGTTGATTTAATTGGACCTGTAAAAGAGATTGCAATTTCTAATCATACCTCTTCTGTAAATGCTTATTATTCAAAGGAGGCCATATGTAGTTTCAAGCACCCTTAATTAAAATGATGGATATGATCTTAGATATATTTTCCCTTGGTAGTTACCAAGTGATTCTGGTTTTTCTATCATTTTTTATGTCTTCCTTATTCTGTGCAATGCATAGTCAATATTTTCTTTTTAGCATCAAACCAAAAGAAATTAAAAATTATTCACTAAAACCTACCCTGTTAATCACTTGACTGACATTTCTATATATTAAAGTAAAAGTCCAATATCGTATTAGGTGCATACTTTTATAGAAATGTCAAGAATAATTATGAGCTGTGTTCATTTTTCAACAATGAAAACAACGGAATCATGAGAAAATTTTCCCTGATCAACTTATTTCCCTGATTTAATGTAAATCAAATCTTTTTTTAAAAGAGTATAACTATAAAGAAGACAACAATATATCCTTTAAAAGAATGGTGAGAGTACAAAAATATATATGTATGTATTTCACTATTTTCATATATATTTGTGCATCTCCCTGGATGTAAATATATAGACACTGGCACATATATAGACACATATATAGAAACCACTTACTCATCCCATA
>NW_005871218.1:944705-1029138 GCF_000147115.1 Myotis lucifugus | reverse complement strand
ACCTACAGTATATCTACCACACCACATCTTTTCTACTTTCATGTTATTTCAATATAAGCAAGGGTTATCATTCTGAAAATATATCTGTTATCACTTTCCTAGATTCCTTCCCTCCCTGCTTTACCAGCGATCTCTCCCAGAATTTTCCAACTCTTCCTACAGACTATTTTTTTTATTGATTTCAGAGAGGAAGGGAGAGGGAGAGAGATAGAAACATCAGTGTAGAGAGAGAATCATTGATCGGCTGCCTCCTGCACGTCCTCTACCGGGGATCAAGCCCACAACCCAGGTATGTGCCCTTGACTGGAATTGAACCTGGGACCCTTCAGTTCACAGGCTAATGCTCTATCCGCTGAGCCAAACCAGCTAGGGCCAGACTATTTTTTTTAAATCACTACTAGATCATGTTCAGATCTCTCCCAACTTAAAAAAGATAATACAGAAAAATAAGCAATAATTCATTTTTCCCTTCCTTATTCCCTAGTGGGCCCAATTATTTAAAATAATTATTATACTCACAGCCTTGATTTTCTCATTTCATAATTATTCCTTCACTCACTGCATCAGACTTCCCAGCATTCTATTGGCACCATTTTGATCATAGTTACTATAAACTCAGTTTTGATAAATCTAATGACCCTTTGTGGAGCTTTTGGCAAAATATACCTTCTTGAAACACATTTTTTTAATAAATTCTGGAACTATTGCTGCTCTTCCTTAATTCCTCTGCTTCTTTTATTTTATTTTTAAATCTCTCCAATACTACTTTCCATAAATTTGCACTAGGTAATTTTATTCACTGTCATTGTTTCTAATATTATACATGAGAACAATTGCCAAGTCTATTATCTCCAGCCCAAAGTTTAGTCTTGAGGTTCAGATAAAATAAAACTCCCCTAGTGAACACCTACTTCTGACTTCAGAGGCACTTTCAATAATATATCAAGAAATAAACTCATCATGTTACTTTTTTTAAAAAGGATGATCTCCATTTGCTAAGTTTCTGTGTTCATCTAACTAGGATACTTTATAATGACTCCAGCTCTGGAGTATTTGGAAAATACTATCCATGAATATGGTTTTATTGTATGTAAAAATCATAAAAAATAGTTATTTGTGTTAGTCCAACTACACACACACAGAGAATAATTATTAGGTAACAAATATTCTGAATTAGAACTATATTTATGAGTAAAATATCATGGTGAGGAAATTATCTGTAATACTAGCTATTTTTAAGGAATCCCAGAGTATAGGGGGAAAAAGATAGGCTGGTCCTTTGTATGGCTATTGGAGAAATTGGTAGGAGCCACCTAAGATATGTCACCTGAAAAATCCAAGCGCTGTCAAGGCTGTACTCAGTGTATAAAAGCTCTAGATAAGCCATTTTAAAATAGAGCAGATGCTACCTTGAAAAAAATGTCTATTTTGAGGGGTGGGGAAGGAGGCATGCACATAAGTTTTTCTCTGACATCTGTTTATATGAGACATGTCTGCTCTTGTTTTGTAACTCCAGTCATATTTTCCTTCCTCTCTGATTTTTTATTTTTATTTTCTGGTTATAAAAGGTAGGAAAAAGCTAAATTAATAAAACTGTTTTAGAGAGCCATAAACCTACTATGTCTTTATTTTTGGTTCTGGTCCTACTTAGCTTCAGAAGGAAACATGCGCTAAGGAAGAACTATAAAGAATTTTAGTCAGGTTTTTAAATCACTACACACCAATGCTGTTTCTCCTCCTATTTTTCCTTGTCTCAGTTAACATTACCACCATCCATCCAGCTTCAATAAGTAAAATCCTAGAAATAACTTTTGACTCTACATTGTCCATTATTTTTACAATATGACAGAGTTGTCAGCCTATTTTGTTTATTTTTCTAACCCTAGCACCTCAGACAGTGGATGCGATAAGTAGATATGCAATAAATATTTTTAAATGAATAAAATTATTTAACATTTCTTGAATCTGATTCTTTCTCTTAATTTATTCTACCATTACTCTAATTCAAATCACCATCATCATTCATCTGGACCGTAGCATCTTCTTTTGAACTGGTCTCCCTGGACCCATTCTTGACAATTTCTAGACCATTTCTCATAGTGCAATAGAATAAACTTTTCAAAATACAAGTCTAATACTATATTTTCATTGTTTAAACTCCAGGACTTCCTTTGTTCTTAGGGTAATGTGTAAACTTATTAACATGCCTTTATATGTCTTACTTCTCTAGCATTAGGTCTTGAACTCTATTTTGTTTATGTCTTGATGTATATGTTCTAGTCATATTGAACTTCTTTCATTTTTTTTAATCCTTACTCCAGGATATGTTTAATTATTTTAGAGAGAGGAAGGAAGAGAAAGAGAGAGAGAGAAAAAAAACATCTATGTTTCTAACATTGATCAATTGCCTCTTGTATGAGCCTGAACCAGATGTGAACCCACACCCTAGGTATGTGCCCCACTGAGAATTGAACCTCCAACCTTTCTGTGTATGGGATGATGCTCCCACCAGCAGAGCCACAATGGCCAGGGCTTATTTTCCTAAAGGATTAATTCTCTCTCATCTTCACATTGCCCTTGCCTGAAATATTTTCTTTTTTCTTCATTTCAGTAAATAATTTCACAGCTTTATTTGACACCATTGTTTTTCAATAGGCTTTTCCTGAAAATTGGAATAGGCACCTCTGCTGTATTTTCCCTTAGGCCTTCATTTTTTTTCTATCAAAGCATCAATTACATGTGTTCTAATTTTTAATTTATGTTTATATTTTATAAATGTAATTATAAGCTTCATGTGGGCAAAGGCAAGGTCTGCTTTACACACATATCTTTTGAATTTTAGTATTTCAGGGAAGAGTCTACAACTAAGAAGAATTAAATAATTTGAATAAGTAAATCATTTAATTTAATCCCTGTTATACTACTATAAATGTGAGTAATTCCTCTAAGTTTACATATAAAGACCTAAGACTTAGGTCAAGAAAATTATTAAAGGTTTGCTAAACTCAATTGCTATGTGATGTTCAAGTCTTTTAACTACTTCTTAATACTTAGTTTCATCATCTATGCAATAGAGATAATAAATCTTATCTTGAGATGGATGACAGTGACTGAGGTGAAAAGGTAAATGTCTAGAGCTGTGATGGGCAAACAATGGCCCACAGGTGAATCCAGCCCATTTTTTGTATGGATCATGGGCTCAGAATGGTTTCTAAATTTTTAATAGTTGAAAAAACCAAAAGAAGAATATTTCATGATATATAAAAGTTACATGACATTTAAATGTCACTATCCATAAAGTTTCATTGAAACAAATCACATCTATTCACTTACATATGGTCTGTTTGCTGTTTTGTCAGGAGAGTTGAGTAATTGCAACAGATCTTCTATAGCTCACATAGCCAAAATATTTACTTTCAGCCCCTGGTCTAGAAAAATGCTTGTAGGCACTCAGTGGGTTATACTTATAGTTTTTAGAATTGTTTTTAATAATAAAAATAATTACAAGTGTCTCCCTAGTCTATGTGACTTATAGCTCATGTATTAGAAAAATGTTGGGTCAATACAAAACTATGATAAGTGCCTTTGTTCTTATTTTAAGTAATACATTATCTGCAGATGGTTAAGTAATCAATATTTTTGCCTTCAACAAGATAAACTACTTAGAAATATAGAGAATTTTATATAATACTTATGAGTGCTCTGGAGATGTTTCTCGTGGTTTTTGTTGTTGTTGTTGTTGTTGTTTTGTTTTTCAACTTACTTTCCACGTCTGAACAATGAATACTTATCACTCAAAGACATTCCTGGAAGATCAGGATCCTGAGAAAGGGAGCCAAAAACTGAAGAACTGACTTGAGTAATCAAGATTTGTGGAAAAGCCTGGACTGGGCTCACACAGGGACTGAAGCCGCTCTTCCTTGGATGGTGAGTAGTCTACCAGACACTAATGGATTCCAGCCTGGAGCTTGAATTAATAGCCTCCTCTGATGAAGTATCATTGTGTTCTAAACATTAGCTTGGCCAAAATCTGATCATACGGAAAACTGATTCTTTGGGAAATATGGAATAATGGATGAGTACCTTCACAAATGAAATATAAATGAGTTGACAAATGAAGCCCTTGAAAACCCCTTTTATACCCCCTTTTTACTCATCGTTTCTTCATGCTGCTTCATGATCTATTGTCATTCATGTTCCCCTGACCTCACCATTCTTTCTATAAATTCGAAATCCAAAAGCTATATAAAATGCAAGATTATTTATGTAATTAGGCTAAAATGCCCTGATAATTTCTTTGCATAAGTATGTCCTTTCTTCAAGACATTATCCTAAAACCTTTTCTCAATCCATTTTTTTAGATTACCTAGTGGTTTTGTTTTGAGCTTATTGTTAAACACATTCATGAGGAACAGAGTTGATTTTGAGATGATTTTGTCCTGGGTCAAGCCGACCCAGATTCTAGCTTTACTTTCCACTTAACTGGCTGCATGACCTTGGACATTTTTTTTTTTACATCTCAATCTCAGAGTCTTCATTTGTAAGAAGTTAATAATATATAACTTAAACAACTGTTGTGAGTACTCAAATAACATACTATATGTAATATCTAGCATAGTCCCTGGTTCACAGCAGGCAATCAAACAGCATTAATTTCTTTCCATTCTTCCTTCTCTTCTTATTTCTAGTTGCCGAAAGCACTGGATACATTCAGGAAAACACTTATTTCTAAGTAAGTAAAAAATTGGGTCATTGTAAAAGCTCTGTCAAAGATATTCTTTCGGTAAATGTCAGACCAGAGTATCTAAACTGTGTATATAAATAAGGGAAATTATACTTGATTAAGAACATTCTAACTAGGCATATAATTCAGCTGAAAGAGTGCAAGGTAAGAGTTGGAATATGACCTGGTCTTGAATTTGTGTTCTGTTGTTTATTTTCTGTCATTTTTGCTCAATAGGCCTCACTCATTTTTCTCTTCTGCAAAATGAAGATAAAATCAACCATACAGGCCTGGTAGGTTGATAAGACATCCTTCCATAATCCCCTCTCTTTCTTCCTTCCCACTCTGTTCCACTGCTTCTTCTCTCCAGCTATGCTAGACACAGTTCTCCAGATTAGTAAGGTCCCTGAGCCAATGCCTCTGAAACTTTTGTTTCCTCCACTAGATGGCTTTCCACCCTAGCCTCTGATTCATCTTTCAAATATTCCTCATCTAGAAGATGGTTATAGCTCTCATTCTTTGAGGTAGAGGACCTCCTTCTTTCTTTGTTCCCATAGCTAATATTCTTGCGTGTTTGCTCATAGTCGGATGAATTTCATAGTTACCAATGGAGCTCAGACTTTGATGGATTCTAGAGTTCATTGAGCTTTGATAACTAAATCCATATCTAGGAGAGTGTTAGCACATAAATATCTTTTTCAAATAAAATGGGGAAAAATATGAGCATGCTTAGTAATCTTTAAAGTTATCAAACTATCCCAATTTTAAAGATTTAAGGGAACAAAAGAATAGATCAGTGCAGAGCAAATGGTTGTCTGAGGAAATACTTTGTATCAAGAGTCTGTGGCTATTTAGGACATATCTGGGTTTTAGATGAAGAACAGAACTAGGAGGAAGTAAAAAAAAATTAGAGTGAAAACAAACAAAAACAACAAAACAAAAATAAATAAAAAAACTTTACAGAGCTGTCTGGTTCATATTTTTTATTGTATTCCAAAAGACTCTGAAAAATAATGTTAAGCCTATTTGTATGTCATGAAGATAAGTTAAATGGCTCTAATAAACAAGTTTGGTCAGAAGAGCTCTTATAAGCATGGCCTAGAAGTTGCTGTTACTAAAAATCATAGAATAGGAATAAACTTTACAGATTTTATCTTCTAGGGACTTTCAAATGTTTTCACCTAATGACCTAGGACAGAGGAAACCTTCCCTCCCACAGCACAGATACTCATTTTCGAATAATAATAGGCTAATAATTGTGGAGTAGTTAGTTTACTGTACACATGCTACTAGACTATATATATATATATATATATATATATATATATATATATATATCCACTATTTTAATCTTCATAATTAGTCTATGAGGCAAATATAATTTTATTCTCATTTTAAGGAGAGATAAATGCAGAAAGATAAATTATCTTACCTAAGTTGCATAGTTAAGATAGGTTCAAGGCATGATTCAAGCAAAGACAATTTGGGTGAAGTCAGTGCTTTTAAACTCCATACCAGCGGAATTCCCTAGAGGTCTTGTTAAAGCTCACACTGCTGGTCCCACACCCAGAGTTTTAGACACAGTCAGATAATTTGCATTTCTAAGATGGCCCTTGGTGATGCTGATTCTGCTGGTTCTCTGGCCAAACTTTGAGACCCTTGAGACCACTGCTCCATTCTAGCTCACCATTATGAAACCCTTGTTTGCTTTTGAATCTCATACATTTTGACTTTCATATCTTAGATATGAGGAAAAAGAAGTCACAGAGAATACTGTAAGAAAATGGGCTGTGGGAACACTTCCCCAATCTGTCACTCACGAATGCTGTGACCTAAGCCTCAGTTTCCACATCTATCAAATGGCTAATACAGCACCCACTTCATAAGTTTACTGTGTTGAATAAGTTAAACAATATGTGTGTATAGTAAGCACATAGTACATGGAAAATATTCAAAAACACATACTCTGTTATGATATAACACTCTCAGCACTTATTGTATAACCCAGAGTGAGCCCTCCATAAATTCTTCCTGGGCCCCTTGAAGATAAAATATTTGCTTGAAACCAATCACATGATTAGGGGCTAAAACTGGAGCAGAACACTATTTCATAAAAAAACAGAAATCATTCTAGAGAGTCTTAGGGAGAAACGATTTGGAAAATGAATAAAATAAAAGCAATTTGTTCCTCATAGAGCCACTAGTCATCAAACTTATTTTCTTCCGTAAGCCAAGAGTCCAAATCTATTATTTTGTTTTATTTTTCAGTGCTAACAGAATCAGAATATCATTCAATCCTAGGCCTGAACTTTCAAAGGGAACTCAAGAGTCAATTAAATATTTTGATCAACTAGTGTCATAATACTTGATATGAATGGACACATTTTAAGAAAACTGATATAAAAATTAAATGTATTCATCATGTCAAGGGAGAGATGTAAAAGAAATATGGGGAAAATACATGGCAGTTGATTTATTTAACTCCCAGTTAGCAATGTAGGTTGAATCATAAAGAAAAAAAAGGTACTTAAAGAAAACACTAATTATAGTACATGTATAGTCCAGTTTCTCCTTAGACCAGACAAAAATGCCAAAACTGTCAGATTTGTCTCACGTTGGGGAATCTCTAGACAGCTTGATAAACCTGAATTATTTTATAATTACTCTGCTTGTTCTCAAGTTTTAATGATTCACACACACACACACACACACACACACACACACACATTGTCTATATTAAAAAAAAAAAAAGCAAGCTGTTCATAAGCTGAGAAACCAAGATTCAAGATTCCAAGCATGCTTCTTATTTAGGGTTATTTACAAAAATAATGCTTTGAGTGCTAGATCATTTTGATTATTAGTTTAACCCTAGATTAGATAGATCTCTGATGGAACATTTTCTAAGCTTTCAGAAGACAGGTCAATGATGAAGCTAAATATAATTAAAATAACGTATATACCAGAAAAAACATAGCAAGCACATTACATAGTATACTTTGTGACACTTGTTGGAAATCTCATCTTATTCTAATTATGTGAAACATTTCTAATCGCTTCTATTTTGTTTTCTTTTCTTCAATGTGTTCTTTTCATATTTATATACAGAATCTATTCTTCTGGTCTGTGCCAATAATATATATATATATATATATAATAACAATATATATATATATTGTTTTGCTGATAATTTAATTCATAATACATAGTTAGCAGGTTGTGGAGGGTAAGTACACAAGATAGGAAAGAAATTACTGCTTTCCTTTTTTAAAAATATTTTAAAATTATGTTTTTATTGATTTTAGAGAGAGGAAGGGAGAGGGAGAGAGATAGAAACATCAATGATGAGAGAGAATTCCTGAAGGCCCCTACTGGGGATAGAGTCCACAACCAGGCATGTGCCCTGACCAGGAATGGAACCATGACCTCCTGGTTCATAGGTCAACCACTGAGCAACATCAGCTGGGTAATTGCTGTTTTTCTTTACTTAAATTTATTTTTTCAGTCATGAGAAAAGTTTTATTCTTGGAAGCTTTGGGTTTTAAAATTAGGAACATTTTGATAACTTCTATTAGGATCCTGCATGCACTGGACGATAAATACGATTTATTTATTTGATATTTTTTTTTTAAATATATTTTATTGATTTTTTACAGAGAAGAAAGGAGAGGGATAGAGAGTTAGAAACATCGATGAGAGAGATCGATCAGCTGCCTCCTGCACGCCCCACAGTGGGGATGTGCCCGCAACCAAGGTACATGCCCTTGACCGGAATTGAACCCGGGACCCTTCAGTCCGCAGGCCGACGCTCTATCCACTGAGCCAAACCGGTTCGGCTTATTTGATATTTTTAATACTCAGCAACTTTTCTTTTTATTCAAATATTCTTTGTTACTCTGTATTTTTGCAGGCAGTAATTCTGTTTTAGGTATTTTATTTGAGAGGATATTTTCTCATTGACTTTTAGGGAGAGGGGAAGGGAAGAGGAGAGACAAAAAGAGAGAAACATCGATGTGAGAGAGACACATCAATTGGTTGCCTCCCACACTCACCCTGACCATGATCCAGTGAGCTTGCACTGAAGTATGTGCCCTTAACCGGAATCAAACCTAGGACTCTTCAATCTGAGCTCTATCCCCTGAGCCAAACCGACTAGGTATTTTCTTATCTTCAGTAAAGCCTAGTAAACCTTAGACACAGTAGGTCCTTTGTAAAGGTATTTTGATTGGGTGTTTTGGTAACAAAAGTAAAATGAACACTCATCATATAAGGTATTTGGAAGGAAACCCTAACATTGACCTCATCTTCCAGATTCTTCAGTGAGGATTCCTTTTAAAGATATATGGACAGATTGTCAGCTTTGAATAACAGTGTCCTTTGTGCTTTGTAACCTGCAGAGAGAAATACAAACTTTGACTCCAGACCTCTATAAACTACTGTTAGAACAGAATTAGAAGATTAGCTTTGTATTTCTTTTTCTTAGTGGAGTTTTATAAGACAATTTATTATCTTGTTAAATGTTAGAACTAGCATGTTTGACATGTTCGTAATTTATTTTCTCAAGGGAAAGGACCTCAGAGGAAACTCTAAATAAATATTGGAGATTTGGAGGGTCTAATAAATTTAGCTGAATACATTAGCTTTGATGACAGCCAAAGTCCATTATTGAGGAAATTGAAATTTAGATAAATTAGTGTGGTATTCATCTAGTTTTTAATAAGCATAAGATGAAATTGAAAAATATGCAATTTGAAAAAAAAGATAGAAAAATTAAATGTGTAATTAATATTACCTAAACGTAGAGGTTGACACAATTACAATAATCCCATCATGGTAAGTACATTTTTTTTGAAATATAAAATGCAAATGGAAACACTATAAGAAAGATTAGGCTTCAGAAATAATTTTTCTTTATTTCTTCTTCTGCAAATACAATTATTATGTTAATATAGTCATTTTTATTTATAGAGTTACATGGTGTTGGCTTCTGCAGCTGGTCAATGCAGTGTTATACAACTAACATGGTAGAACCAGTCAATTAGCCAGCTGGTGCAGTTTTTTCTCCTATTTCTACAAGTGCAGTTCTTCAGTGGAAGATTTCTGGTAAACACATGTGTGAAATCAGCAGCTAATTACATGTACACATGGGACATCAGAGATCATGTCTGTAGTGAGAGACTGAATATACAGACAATGTCCAGACCATATCTATAATAATTAAAGGGTAATATGCTAATTAGACCAGACATCTTCTGGACATCATTCCGGATGTCCTTCCTGATGAAGCCAGGGCCGGAGAGAAGCCAGCCTGGGTCCCAGTGCCTGCCGGTGGACAGAGGAGGGAAGCCAGTGCTGGCAGCCAGAGGAAGGAAGGCCTACACTTGCATGAATTTTTGTGCATCAGGCCTCTAGTATAAAAATAAAGCATGGACACACCAAATAGTCCAGGAAGCCAAATTACCACACTGTAGCAGTCAACCTCAAAACAGCCATATCTATAATAATAAAAGTGTAATATGCTAATTAGACTGGACAGCCCAATGACCTTCCAGATGTCATTCAGGACGACCTACCAGACAAAGCTGGGGCTGTGAGGGCCTAGGCAAGCCACTGCAGCTGCGAGGGCTGAGCCCCTTGCATAAATTTTGTGCATCGGGCCTCTAGTTTAATCAATAACTGGCAACTTGTCTAATTTTCACCCACTGCCAATGTAAGACCTACCAGAAAAAGTCAACTATTCTCTGCTAACCTACATGGAATGCCATGCTTCTAGTTGGCCCCCCTCCATGCCTGCAGCCTTCAATCAGGACAGACCTGAAGCCTTCCCTTTTCTCTAATGTAAATCTTTCCCATTCCTCTGCTGGCCTTTGAGCCTCTGTCAAAGACAAGTGATGGTGAGTGGCTCCCTTGCTATTGTGAGCCCTAAAACCTTCAAGATGGCTCCTCCCTCACACTCTTTTTTGCCATTCCCTTGCCGCCAAGAAAAACAATACTGCTTGTTAGACTATAGACCCAGCACCGCAATTTAAGACTCAAACACTGATCATATATATTTTTACAATAAATATGCATTTGATATAAAAATTTAAAAATATTAGTCAACCTGAACTGAGTTTAATGCAAAAATACAAACAAGGGTGAGTTTAGAAAAGATGTTGAAATACAGATTGGAGGTTATTTTATATCATTTATAATAATTTTTTCATCCAGGAAGTCAGCAAAGTTGACTAGAATTTTAAGATCACTCTAAATGCCCTGGCTGGTGTGGTTCCATTGGCTGGAGCATTCTCCTATACATTGAAAGGTGGCAGGTTTGATCCCCAGTTGGAGCACACATGGGAGGCAACTTTCCTCTCCTCTCCTCTCCTCTCCTCTCCTCTCCTCTCCTCTCCTCTCCTCTCCTCTCTCTAAAATCAATAAAAATATTTTAAAAAGATTGCTCTTAAAACTACACTTTCTTTTTATATAGCATCCTGTAAGCAATTCTAGGTAGTAAGAGTTCTGACTTTTAAACTGCCCTGTATATTGCAAAGTTCATATTCATTGCAAAGAGCAACAAAATCTTTAATACTTATCTTGCCCTTCCATAACTTTCAGAACAGTCAGTTACTTTTGCCAGGACAGCTTTCTGTAAGTCTTTTCCTAAAGCAAAACCTCTGCCTTTCAGTTAAATTTTCTGTGATAGCCTTTTCCTCTGAACACACACAATTTTATTAAATCTCATTCATGGAAGTTTTCTGAGCTTTCTGAACTAATATTCTATTGGCCTTATGACACTGTTGATCTTTCTCAATTTAGTTCAAAATATGTATTTCTTAAAAATCTTTGTTGTTGAAAGTATTACATATGTCCCCTTTTCCCCCATTGACCCCTTCTAGCCTGCCCCCAGTCCCCACCCTAGACCTTTATCACACTAAAATATGTTTGAATAGATATAATCCAAAATAAAATATTACATTTATAATTAAACAAGGTCTTCACTGATACTATTATTTCTCTCAAAAGAGCTCTGTAGACATAACTGATTACAAATATAAGGGACATAAACTATTTTAGATATGGAAAATCAATATGACAAATTTTATCTTTAAAGCAAAACCCTGCCCTGCAAGCATGGCTCAGTGGTTGAACGTTGACATATGAACCAGGAGATCATGGTTCTATTCCCAGTCAAGGCACGTGCCTGGGTTGCAGGCACAATCCCCAGTGTGGGGTGTGCAGGAGGCAGCCGATCAATGATTCTCTCATTATTGATGTTTCTATTTCTCTCTCCCTCAACCTTCCTCTGAGAAATCAATAAAAATATATTTTTAAAAAGAAAATCCCAAAATATAACTTGGAAATCACAAAAGTTTGATATCTCTATTATTCTGACTATAGAAAAATTTTTAGATATTCTGTCATCTTTGAATCTCCTATCCTTTGACATAACAAGTACAACATTGTTTAAAATGTCTTGAAACTAAGTATTAAAGGACTTGGCATTTATCAATTATTTAAAAAGACCTATTACAATAATAACTAGGCTGAGAAAAATCCTATGATATGTATTATCACATGTAAAATATATTTTAATTGTCACTCAGTGGCACTCAGTGAAAACACTTATTTGCGTGTGTGTGTGTGTGTGTGTGTGTGTGTGTGTGTGTGTGTGATCATAATCCTATATTTAATTAGTCTAGTTCCAGAAAGGGCAAAGAGTGTATTTATAATATATTTAAATGGAATTTACTTCTGAAAGATCAGAGTTTAGGAATATTAGAAGGCTCGTGGAGCAGGAATGTCTTATGGAATCTCAGCTGGAGACTACAGACATATCCTGAATGTAGAGCTAACATCCTACACTGCTCCTGAAAAGAGTTCAAGACAAAAGCTAGTGAGTGAGCTTCATGGATCTTAGCAACCAAGGCAGAGAACTTCTTGAGAAAACACTCTTACACCTTGTTGCCTGTCATCTACATAGATAGTAGGAAAACACACACACAAAGACTCAATTAAGAACAATTGTATATATTGCCTTATGTTAGCATTTATTATCCTCATTGTTGTTTTTGTGGATCCTCTAATTTCCTGAATTTGTAACTACTGGATTGAAGACAGATCTTTCTCACAAAAATTTAGCAAAGCTGGAGTCTGGACAGGTTGTCACATTCCTCCCTTAAAATGACCCTTCTTATTCACCACATAACTAAATGATATGACATAAACCAAAGTTGAAAATGTAAAGAAAAATTATGCTTTCGGGAGTCTTTATGGAGTGGTTCTCTACAGAATAGTGTTGAGCTTTACCAGTCATAGACTTTAGAGCCTACAAAAGTTGGTGCTTCAAGTACTGTCATTATTGAATGCTGTCAGATAATTTTCTGTGCTTCATATTCTTTTAGCATTTTGATTTCTATCTTGCTGCAGGATTGTAAGTATATATTTGAAGTAATATTTGAATTAACAGGAGTCTAGTGCTTCATGGTGTTTGAGACCAAATATTATTTGACTTAACTTTCTGTTCTCATGAAGTTTATGAAGCTAGGGATCCTCATATACATGTGGACAAAGGAAGATAATGTTGTATCCTCAATAACTGTAACTCATGAAATGTGCCACAAAATACTCAAATGTCCATGTATTTTTATTTTTAATGAATTTGTCTATTCAATATGTAATATCGAAAAGGCTGGCTCTCTCTAATTCTTAAAGGATATGCGAATCTTAATACTCTTTCTAGGTACTCGTCATCTGAATCAATCTCCCTGCCATCTGTCTTCATAGAATTTTGCTTGGACTACCTATCTAACTTTCTGTATGCCTCGTCTTATTCCATCAGTGACATTTGCCATCATTTTTAAAATGCAGTTGAGAACTTGGCCATGGGCAGTTAAGATTTACAGGATTATGAAATTAGAATGGTGGACAGGTGAGTTTGGGAGCCAAATCTTACTTTCAATTCCAGACTTAACCCATAAGTCTAACTCCATTTCTAGATCTGAGAAATAACAACATGCTTTCATAAGCAGTGTTTTGTACAATTTTAATGCTAGCACATTGTCAGTAGTTGTTCAACAGAAAGTGGCTAGTAAACCCTATCCATTTTTGTGCATGAAAATAGGATTCTCAATCTCCTCCTCTAAGGCTTGGGAGAGATTACATCTATTGGCATTCTACTGCTTCTGCATTCCAGCTGCACAAGCCAACAGGGCAGGCAGAGCTACACACTCCAGAGACCTAGCCAGAGCCTCACTGAGATCCACATTCTGAGGCTTTTCTGTCTGGCGTTGGCTTCAGATTGACTGACACATTCAAAATGCTCCCAGGCAGGGTGGAATCCATTAGTGAGTGACAAGTAGGTCACCTCCTTAAGAAAGGATCTCAAGCTCATAATCTGACCCAAGCCAACACATCTTTTCAATATTATCCCCTAGTTTTCCCTTTTATGTCCCTTACACTGCAATTAAACAATTCGTGTGTGTGCCCCCAAAACACATCCTGTGTATTCATATCTCTGTTTTCTCTGTGTGGAGTGCCAATTACCTCAATTGCTCCCTAAATCTTTTCTCTCAAGCCCTAACTAAATGGTACCTCTAAATGATCCCCTAAGCTGAGAGGAAAAAGAAAAGACTTCCCCTCCTGAAGTCTCATTTATTTATATTTCCTTATAATACTGAATCGTTTTTCACATATTACAACTGTGTGTGCCTCAGCTCTCTTTGAGAATACAAACCTCGTCGAGGGAAGACCTATATCTTGCTCATTTTTACCTTCACAGCATCTAGCAAAGTACTTCGTAAAGATGCTCCGTAAAACCTATTAAATACATGTTTTAGGATAAGAATTGTTCCCTGAGAACACTGTGGACCAGACAAGTTTCCTGTTGGAATTAATTTGAATAGTTGTTGCTCTTGCTCTAAAACTATGGCCAATCTAGAAAATGTTCCAACATACTCTTCTTTCAGAGGCAGAATTGCAAATATCAAGATCAGACAATACTAAGAGTAGTGTCATTTATTTTCTATTTTACATAACTAGTGGGTGGCCCATTATTAGCTTCATCCTTTGTTTCATTAAAAAACAACAACCACAGGACATTTTATTATCATTTTAATTTCAACAGGGACCACTGGGCTAATTATTACTAATAAAATGTATCAGCATCTATGGTGTCTTGAGTACTAGATAGTATTATATGTAATGATTACAAATAGAAACATATGTAATTGTAATTGTTTATTCCTAAAGGATACGCTAACAATATCTCCTGCACATTTAAATCTATTTTGGAAGTATCATACCAGTGTAAGGAAACATTTAAAAAAAATATTTTATCATTATTTTTCAGTACCTGTGCTGAAAAGGATGGTGCCTGCTCACTATAGCAGCTTTGATACAAATAAAGAACAAATAGCACTAATTGCACCTGCACAGATCGAAGAGAGTGATAACTGTGCCTACTAAAGCTCAGGGTATGTCACTAGACTAAGAATGCAATGCGCTTTTTCAACAAGTATCTATTTAAACATCATTATGATAATCACAACAGATGCTCAAAAGTAAACTTCAACAATGAAATTACAACGTGGAGTCTACACTTTGAGAGTATTTTGAAGGAAGGAGTGGAAAACAAGAAAAGTCCCTATTCAAAACCTGAAGGGGTCTTGTTGGAAACCATGGTTTATGTATAATTGAAAAAAATCACTCTAGATCAAATTGCCTAGGTGTATTGTACAGATTGGATTGGATTATTTTTGCAAGCATCTATACCAGTGGTTCTCAACCTTCCTAATGCCGCGACCCTTTAATACAGGTCCTCATGTTGTGGTGACTCCCAACCATAAAATTATTTTCGTTGCTACTTCATAACTCTAATTTTGCTACTGTTATGAATCGTAATGTAAATACCTGATATGCAGAATGTATTTTCATTGTTACAAATTGAACATAATTAAAGCATAGTGATTAATCACAAAAATAATATGTAATTATATATGTGTTTTCCGATGGTCTTAGGAGACCCCTGTGAAAGGGTCGTTGGACCCCCAAAGGGGTTGCGACCCACAGGTTGAGAACCGCTGATCTATACAGATTTCACCACAAGCACACCACATTAGGCAACGCAAACACAAATGGCAAGCTCCAGAGAGTTTAATATCGTTGAAGTCAAACATCTCATTAACAACAGAACATCAAATCTAATTTTGTTTACCAATTACACTGGTGAAAATCCAGTAAAACCTTTACTGACACACTACTGGGAAAGACCTATCACTGATTAGTTATTTATCTGGGGAAGACCTATCATTAATTAAATTATTTACTTGAAGAATTTTTATTTCTTTCAAAATATGATAGATGAAATAAAATATTGAAGAGTACTAATTATTTTACTAAATACTGACAAAGAACTCAAAGATGATACCAAAAGATAATCCCTAATGTCAGAATTGTACTTTTCCTTTTTACTATAGACGTTTCACAGAGGTGTCCTACAAGTTCTTTCCCCTTCATCTTCAATGTGAATTTCATTCTTACTTCCAGGAAACCACTATGGCATACGAAACAGACACATAGAGACAAGTAGGGAGTTCCTCAACAACTCATTGACTATGAATGCCCACTGACATTCATTTCCCCTCCCAGTCAACATGTTCATACCAAAGTTTCACTACTGCTCTCAAGAACATGTGCCGTATATACTATTTTATTTTATTTATTTTATGTTTTGACTTCTTAGGCATGTCTATCGATAGAAATAAAATAATTTCCATATTGAAAAAAAGGAACTGATATCTATACTAATAAAAGCCTAGGTGGCCCTCACGCCCTCACGCAATACCTTCGATGGCTGCCCCCACGTCATCACAAGATGGCCCCCCCATGTCATCACAAGATAGCCTCCCCAACGTTGTCACAAGATAACCTCCCCCATGCTGTCACAAGATGGCTGTCACAAGATGGCTGCCACACGATGGCTGTCAGGAGAAGGCAGTTGGGGGCAATTGGGCTGGCAGGGGAGCAGTTAGGCATCAATCGGGCTGTCAAGGGTGTGGTTAGGGGCAATCAGTCAGTCAGGCAGGCGAGTGGTTAGGAGCCAGCGGTCCCAGGTTGTGAGAGGGATCCCAGATTGGAGAGTGTGCAGGCTGGGCTGAGGGACACTCCCCACTCCCGCCCTGTGCATAAATTTCGTGAACCAGGCTCTATTTTTAAAATAAAGAAGTAGATAAACTGAAAGTGAATTAATTTGTAACTTTACATTGGGTCATGTTTACTATGTCTGTTGAAACAAGTGAAAGCTCATTAACCATGATCTAAAAAATTATAAATAAATCATGGAATATTTGTTTGAATTAATTAATTTAAATTTATTTTCTCTAACTCAGCAAGAGAACTTCTAGACATATCTCTCTTATAGGTTTTGTTTTTCTTTTTAAAATATCCTACAAACCACTACATAAAACATTTCTTCACAGCAATGTTTTTGCCCTGAATTTATTTTTTCTTATGGCATCAGAAGTTTTTTCTAAAAGCACAATACCAGATTAAAGAACTGGCTGTTACCACACAAATATCAAATCATTGATATTATTAGTGCTTCCCAAAACAGTTGAAATTTTTGAAGTAGCTTATGTCATGGACAAAAGATTGTTTTATAAAAAGAAACAGAGGATAAAAAGGTAATATATGTAATATTCTTATGTTTCATGAACCAGAATCCCACCTCTGGCCACCATGTAGTAAAGAATTAGACTTTGCCTAAAGAGAGGTATGGCTTTTACCTTGGGTCCTGACAGGTAATATCTAAGTCCCTGGAAATCCATGACTTTTAGGAATATCTTCATTTGCCTGAGCACCTTCGGTCCTGCCATAGAATCTAACAATGTGAGTTAGGGTAGGGGTGGGCATACCAAATAGTCTAACAGTGTGAGAAGTCTGTGGTATCAGCTTGTGGGAGCCCTCACTCCTCAAACCCCCACATACTTCTGAACCTGCTCACAGCGCCAATTGTTAGGCACTCTGTTCCTTTATCCTGCTCCACTAAGCCAGCTGTTGGGTCTGAGCCCCTCTGCCAGGGCCTGGACCTTCTTGGATGCTGGGTGGTAGACAGAGAAGTTGTGGGTATATAAGAGTCTTTATTGTAGGAGCCAGTGGCCATGTAACCATTGCTAACAAGGAGCCACTAAACAAAATAGTTCTTCGAAGCAAAGTCCCCAGGTAGCCACATGTAGCCACACACCAGTTAGGTAACAATACATCTTTCCTACAAAGCAGTAGACTCCTACAATAGGAGCTAGTTATACAGGAGTCATCCTTAGAACTACAGCCTCACCAAACAGCCACAACTGCTGGTCAGTGATGCATCTTCCCCATAGTGCAGCCTCACATAACAGCAGCCTGCCTTATATAGGAGTAGCCCCACCAAGCAGCCGCTCCTGAGCTGGTTAGTAACAACTTTTTACTACTTAGACAACAGAGGCTTCTTTCTAAATAGTGACATCAATCATTTGGGTTATAAAAGGGCAAGCTTACACAGTGCATAGGTTGCTGTGTCCTTGCACCTGCGCATAGTCCTTGGACACCCCAAGTAAGATTCCCATGCTCAGAGTGACCTTGGATATCCAGCATACTCTGAACAAGGCCTCTATACTCTAATGAAGTGGTTCTCAACCTTTTGGTCATGACCCCTTTGGGGGTCGAAGGACCCTTTCACAGGGGTCGACTAAGACCATCAGAAAACATATATATATATAATTACATATTGTTTTTGTGATTAATCACTATGCTTTAATTATGTTCAATTTGTAACAATGAAATTAGGGGTCACCACAACATGCGGAACTGTATTAAAGGGTCGCGGCATTAGGAAGGTTGAGAACCACTGCTCTAATTAGCCGTGGGCATCTGGTGTACTCTAGACAGGGCCCCGCATGGCTTAACTTCTGGAGAAGCTGGAGATAGATATGCACCACGCAGGTAGTCAATGATGTCTACATAATAGAACCTCAATAAAATTTCTGGACACCAAGGCTTAGGGGAGCCTCCCTGACTGGCAATAGTTTATGCATGTCCTCACACATTATTGATGGGAAAAGTAGCACTTTTCATGATTCCTGTGGAAGAGAACAACAGGAAGATTCATACATAGAAGTTTCCTGGATCCTGCTCCATGCCTTTGTTAGAGTAGGCAGCTAGAAAGATATGAGTTGGGAAAGGCAGCGAGGTCTTGGAGGGATTATATGTAAGATGTGACAAATTAAAAATAGACAGTGGACATGGCAGGCAGGCCCCTATGTGAACAGGAAAGATTCAGAGCCCTCCAGGATGTGGTCCAACTGGTGGCATAGCACCTAAGTGAAGGAGAATTATAGCTTAAAGATGCATCTTTTGAGACATGATGGAGAGGGTGACTTGTTCCTTGCCTAGGAACATTCCAGCTTAAGGGTATAAATCCTCTAAACTCGCAAATATCGGGGCATTTGGTTAAGTCTTGGCCAGATGAGTTGCCTGCTCAGGTCCTATCTGAGTGATTTCTTTCCTACAAATAAATTCTTGCCTGCTTTTGCTGTTATTCTTTGTTTCTTGTTTTAATTTATTCCTACAAGCCAGACAAAAACTAGGAGCACAAGGTGCTCTCTCTGGCCAGAGGTTATCTCCGGTCAGAGACCCCCTTGACCACCGCTGATACCTCTGTTCCTTTGGCTGATTCTAATCTGTAACCTTTCACTGTAATAAAATATCTTTCAGTAAAACCACTTTGGAAGTTCCACAAGTCTTTTAATAAATTATTAATTCTGAGATTGGTCTTGGGGACCCCCAAACCTGTAAGTAATAATGGTGGTAAAGGGAATCTTGAGACTCCTAATTTGTAACTGGTGTCAGAAGTGAGTCTTTTGGACTGCTCCCTAATTTTGTACTCCCCCGCAAAATAACTAATTTAAACAACAGTTATTAGCAAATATTAATGAAAGAGTAAAGGAAATTTAAGTTTATTTTTTCCCATAGTTCAATGATAGCACCAAAGACTTTTCCCCCCAATATTTGTACTTTTTTTTTCTCCAATTTCTCAGCTTCCTCTTGACTTTGTGACTATAAGGTGGCTAAATAATAGAAATCCAGCAGAGGAAGTGTCTTCTCTTCCTACCACAGGTTTCTTAACCACAAATAAAAATCTGATTATACCTACTTGGAACACATATCTTTTATGGAAAAGAAAAGCTACTATGGACCCAATACCTTCACTAGTTGAGACCAATTAGATCTGTAGCAAAAATAAATAGTGAGATAAATCCTATGGAATCCTCAGGATTGCCACACAATAGGTTAGGACTGCAATGAATATTGGAAAGATGACTACAATGTCAACTATAGAATTCTATAGTTTATCAAAAATTCATTTATGAACAAAGTTAGTTAGGTTTTACTCTAGTAAACATCCACTTATAGGCCCTATTTCTATGTAATTCAAGATGCAATTCAGAATGATTTATAGTTTTAAGAGAGTTAACAAGTATACAAACAAGGGAATTCCCATATGAACATGGCAAATTGTCACAAAAGTAAGTTCTGCATATCACAGAAATATAATAATAAGAAAAAAACAAACAAAAAGACCTACAAACACCCTTTTCAGAGAATCCTAGAGGAAGATAGAATTGCAGATTTTAAAAATTCATAGACTGGCTACCTAACTTGAGATCAGACAGAAAAGACACATAAATAAATGGGAAGAGAAAGAATAGGAGCAGTGAAAGATCCGAGAACACCAGGTCTCAGAAAGTAGCAGCAAAATATAATTCCTAGAGGTGAAGGCCCTGAAATGCACAAGCTATATTCTTTAAATAACAGAAAATTCCAGTATTGATAAACTTGTTTTAGAGCATATATGAAAAAGGAAAACTTCTCAATTATTTTTGATACATGTTTAACATTGACTTAAATCTTTAAAAAGATGACACTATAAAAATTCAAGCCATTCTAATTTATGAATGTTGTTGCAAAAATCCCAACTAACATATGGGCAAACAGTAAAATAAATAATAAAGATGCACTAAAGGTATTCAGTCTGAAAACAGAAATAGGTCATCATGTTTAGTATCAGCACTATTATTTTTATATGTCTTATAGGAATTAGCCTATACAATTAGGAAAGGGATACACATTAGTTATATAAAAATTGACTAGAAAGATGGAAGTAGAAAGATTGTAAAATTAAAAAAAAAATATATATATATATCAATTGAAAAACACAACATAAAAATGGGAAATATATATATATATTTCAATTGATATATATATCAATTGAAAAACACAACATAAAAATGGGAATTTTGGTAACACCTTTAATTACCGAAATTAATAATTTCATAAAATAAGAAAATCTACAGAGACAGAAATTATATGTACTCTAAACAAGTGAGAGTTTCTAGATCTGGTAGCATTTTAAAATAATCTGGAAATTAAGAAAGAAAGATAAATACTTCCAACACATTGGAGTAGGTTTGACGTGTGACCTGGGAAGCTAAATTGAAAGTCTCCCCATAGAAGCTGCATTTTTCATGGAGTTGATGAAAGGGATACAGACACTAAGCTGTATATCTAAATAATTCTGATAGAAATAATGCTTTTTTATTGAGTTCTGTATCTCTGACCCAATTCATATTGTAGGTTAGGATACATAAAGTTATGCAGCTGTAAAGTCTTAACCATCTGAGGACCTCATGTAGTATTTTCCATTTCACATTGTTAACAACTTAAAATATTCAGCTCCTCTATATGGTGTTTGCCTCCAACTTATTAGATCATTTCCTCCCACCACTTGTCATTCTTACTGCGACAATTGAGAGGAAGAAAGGCAACATTAAAATCCCAATGCTAAGAAAGAACAGAGAAGCACACGGAGAGCAAATACATTCTTGGGATTTATTCATTGCACACTTTCCATGAGGTAGAAATTTTCCAAATAAACTATGTAATTTGAGTCTAGAATATGTATTTTTATCCCCTTCATATTGCTTATATATTCTATGGATTGTCGTCAAGAGAAGGGAAGTAGTAATATCAGTAAGTTTTGGAGTAAAGTTGGCTGAAGTACCAATCCTATGAAGTACTTCAGGTGACAAATACCTTAATTTTTCTGATCCTTAATTTCCTCACTTGAAAATAACAGTTATTACAGATTGTTTTAAAGATTAAATAAAATGTGTGTAAAGTGTATAACTTATTTCCATAACTCAATAAATGTAATTATTACAAAGACATTCAAGCACAAGTATAAAGGCATATTTCAGCATAACAGTTAGGATCTTGAAAAATTACTAACATAAGTGAACTGACGGAGGAGGTATTTAAGATCTTGTAGATAAAATAGAGTTTGAGGACTATGATAATGGAAAATACACACACACAAAAATCACTATTTTTACACTGAAATAAAATAATAAAGGAAGCTTGTTAAATAAAATGCTACAAATGATACTTTTATATACACTAAATTATTTATGTAATTTCCATTTCTTATCCCTCAATTACTAGAAACTTTTCTTAATCACCTTTCTATAATTCCAAAGAGATGTTTAAACATCTATTTTCTGAAGTTTCAGAAAGTGTGCATATTAAGAGATTTCTCCTACGCATATTTGGCACTTTATCTAAATGTTCACTACTTTTCTGATTTTATGATTTAGGGCGCTAGGTCCATCACAGCCCAGAAAGCAATGTGCTTTGAATGGTTGAAATAAAATAAAATGCAAAAACCGCAACAATTTGGAGTGATTTTTCTTTAGTATGTTTGGTATAACCAATACATCTTCCTCAAGTTTGCTACATAATAGTAAAGTGATAGAGACACAGTACATGTCTTTTGACCCTCTTGCAACTTAATTTATGCCTCTCAACTATTTTTTAAAACTACATTTTATTGATTTCATAGAGGAAGGGAGAGGGAGAGAGAGATAGAAACATCAATGATAAAAGAGAATTATTGATAGGCTGCCTCCTGCACTCTTCACACTGAGGAGCTGGCCCACAACCGGGGCATGTGCCCTGACCTGGGAATCAAACCATGACCTCCTGGTTCATAGGTGGAGGCTCAACTATTGAGCAACACCAGCTGGGCTCCAGGTCAACTCTTAATAGATGTGGGACTATGGCTTGAATGCCCTGGATATTTTTCTCCCACTTCCTCTATTCCTCTAAACAGTGGTTCTCAACCTTCTGGCCCTTTAAATACAGTTCCTCATGTTGTGACCCAACCACAAAATTATTTTCGTTGCTACTTCAAAACTGTAATGTTGCTACTGTTATGAATCATAATGTAAATATCTGATATGCAGGATGGTCTTAGGTGACCCCTGTGAAAGGGTCGTTCGACCGCCAAAGAGGTCGCGACCCACAGGTTGAGAACTGCTGCAAAGGCACAGTACTCCTGCTCTGTCTGTGACTTACCTTTTATAGTCACAGCCACATTTTTATTTTGTCCAGATATGAGTAAACCACAAGTCATAGTAGGGGTTCTGGGATAAAAATACTCCCAGGTAACATGAAGGACTACAGGATCAATCCTTCTGTGTGTATTTATATAGTCACAATGTCTATATTCTCTACTTACATATTTTGTGTATAAACTAAAATTCCTTCTAAACCTAATTCTCAGTGCAGGGATATTACTAAAGCCCCAAAGGTGTTTTGAAAGGCATTTCAATATATTTATTTAGTAATGCAATTAATTTTGGTTGGCAATAATTCCAAAAATGGAATTGAGAATTGGAAAGAAAAAGAGAGCTAAAGGTGATAGGAAAAGATGCAAATACTCTTGGAATGTAGCTAATAATGCCCATTGGGTAAAGGAGCATTTCAAAGTCACAGCCTGAAGCTCGTGGAGATTTTGAAAAAGGCCAGAGTAAGGAATATGAATGTCAGAATGGCAATTCTCTAAACAACTTCCCTCATCAAAAAGAAAGGAATCATTTAAATCAATTCATCCTGCTAACTGCATTAAATTGCAAGGGTTTCCTGGTGAAGGTTTGAAGTAGCTGAGAAGAATAATTCTGCATTTAACAGATAACCATGTGATAGTTATGGTTTGACACTATATACATTTTTTAAATATATTTTATTGATTTTTTACAGAGAGGAGCGGAGAGGGATAGAGAGTTAGAAACATCGATGAGAGAGAAACATCGATCAGCTGCCTTCTTCATACTCCCCACTGGGGATGTGACAGCAACCAAGGTAAATGCCCTTGACCAGAATCGAACTTGGGGCCCTTCAGTCTGCAGGCCAACACTCTATCCACTGAGCAAAACTGGTTAGGGCTTGACCACCATATACTTAAAGTTGCACGTGAGGAGTCTGGTTACTGGTATAAAACTTGGCATACTTTTGCCCTGACTGGGTTGCTCAGTTGGTTGGAGCGTTGTCCCATACACCAAAAGGTTGGGGGTTCAATTTCCAATCAGAGCACATACCTAGGTTGTGGGTTCAATCCCCAGTGAGGGCCAATTGCTTATAATAAATATCTTTCTATATATATAAACATATTAATATATCTATTTTATATATAGAAACAGATATATAAACATAGCTGTCCCTAGATATAGATATATACATATTTAGATATGTGAATATCTTTATATTATTTCTCACTAAATAAACATTCAATGTGAACCATTGATAAGTTATTAGATTATTAAATTCCCTTTGAAAATATTAGGTTATGCAGATATAGTCACTGGTTATACTTTTTGTTTTAAATTTTGCTTTCTGGAGACCTAGTAACTTTTCATAATTCTCTGGGACACCTATCATCATTCTATCTAGCTGTATTCCAGCAAATACTGGGACATAATACTCCGCTTTTGATTTGCATGTTGATTTACCTTGATATCTCTCCTTTTGAATTTATTACATGTTTCTATAAGGGCATTACATATTCAGGTCATACAGTAATATCACAAAGACTAAATAAACTGTGTAATTTTTTCTCATAATAGAATAAGGGATGAATCCTGGAATTTTAAGGATAAGAGTTATAATAAGTAATTGAAAGATTACAGAAATATGAGTCAATGTATTTCTAATTCTAACTCTCTGGTTCATAGATATATATAAATATGCCTATAAAATGAAAAAATAATGAAGTAAATATAATAAATTCTTATTTTAAATGAAATTCTATGAATTTATTTTTACTTTCTTTTATTCTGTTTTTTTAAATCACCATTTGTCCCCCTTATTTCCTCTTCCACCTACACCCACCTCCCTCTCTCCCTCCCTCCCTCCCACCATCACATTAATTTTTAAACTGTTATTTTTTTATTTTTGTGTTATATTTTAACAAACTAAATTTCTGTTACTTTTCCCATTCTCTCTGGAACATGTTTTAGGTAGATATTAGAATTTTGCAATCGATTTCATAAGCTACTATAACTACACCATTATATTTATTTTGTCTTTATCTCTCAGTGCTATGCTCTGGATTCATTCCTGAGTGCTAACCTGCAATTCATTAATTCTTTCTGCAATGGTTTCTTGTCAAATGGAAAATCTTTTGTACTTCTTATATGTCAATGACTATATTTTTATTACTGTCACAATTATTTTTTTGCATTTGTCTACTTTTGACCCATTTATTTTCAATTTACAATAAACATATGTATTATAAAGTTACATAATTTACATATATATTTTCAAATTTATCTTTATTGTTGAAAGCATTACAGATGCCCCCGTTTTTTCCACATTGACCCCCTCTACCCCACCCTCAACCTGCCTGGAATGAGTTATCACCAAAAATAATTTTCATAGCCTATCTATAGGATAAGGCAAACTTTCCAATTATTGAAAATCTGCTCTTCTTATTGTCCTATGAATAATCTTTCTTCCCTTTGAAGCCCCAAGTTGCCTTAGCTCATCCTTACCTCAGAATGTCATATATACCTCATTTCTTTTTCTGTCGCTGAACTTCTCATCTATGGGCAGGGGGGTGTCTCTGACTCTTTCATGTATGTGGAGTTCCCATACACATGCATGCATGTAATTTAATTTGGGTTAGTGTCTCTTGTAGACTTAATTATTAGACCAGCTTAAAGAAACTTGAAGGGTAGAGGAAATTTTCTTCCTTCCTCAAAAGATAAATAAATAAATAGAAATCCTGGGCATATTCTTTTTTAGAGAGCTTTCAAACAGAAAACAAAATCTACTCACTGAAACATTAGATTTTCCTATGCAGTACAAGTCACCACAGTATATTTTTACTGTAACAACGAAAGCCATTTTAAAGATACTAAACTATCAAAAGAACAAGGCTTTCCTGAAATGTGATGTTAAGGTTAAAATACCTCTGAACTTATAACATCGCAAAGCAATTGCTGTAAACCTCAGGGCACTTCTGAGGTCTTCAAAGCTCTCCAAGATTTGCTACCAGTGATTATAATTTCATCCAAAGGTAAGGAGAATCTTTTTTCCTCACCATTTTTTTTCTTTACTTGTTCAGGCAGGTGAAAATGTGTGTGAAGTCATCCCTATTTTTCTCACCTTTTCCCTCTTATCAACTTGATTCTATACTGTACTATCTGGAGTTGTCTGGGTTCAAGTTCAAAATTATGTTTCTGCTTATTTATTATATTCTTCCCTGAGAAATCTTTGCTCAAATTGAGTTTCTGAAATGCATGACATAGGCAATTTTCATGGTAAGAAAATCACTAGCAAATACAGCCTTCCCTTATTTCTCCAGCACAGCACTTGCTGATGTTAATGGAGCTAGTCATTTGCTTATCATGGGTGAAATAGATTTCATATTGATTGGTTTGACTCAGGACTATGGTATTCCGATTAAGATTGCTAAAAAGAACTACAGAATTGTAAAAAAATAATAATAATGTAAACGGAGCCACTTCAAAATGGAGTCTGGGCTGCCATCCAATATAACTGCCTTGCACTGTTTTACTCCTCAAACCTTTGAATGTTAAAATTGGGCAAAATGACCTTTGAACTGAGCCTATAGCAGCACTGTATTACAAACAATTGTTAGCAAAGCTAACAGGGAAGCAGACATTACAGCAACCAGATTGAAAATTAAGGCTGTTCTTTAGAATTAGCATCACCCTTTTAGCTTATCTGTACCCACATAAATTTCTCTCTTCTATTTATGTAAGTATTCTCCTTCCCTTTCTCATAAATACCTTTTGCTTCACCTCCAAATCAGAACACTATTTGGGTTTCTCTCTGAATGAGTGCTTCCTGAAAAGCTATTCTTTTGGATCTCAAATAAACACTTGTTTTCTCTCACTTTGGACTTTTATTTTGAGGTTAACATCTAAACCCTCAAGTTAAAAGATGCGGTGATACAATGGCTTACAGACACTTACACTCTGCTACAATTCACAAGCAATTCCATATTATAGATGATGTTCAAGTTCAATCCCCAAAAAGAATACACAGAGGAGTGAAAGTGCAATTTAGAGTAGGAAAAATTACATTTGACTGCTATAATATTCTTTCTTATTTTAGCATCATCCATGTATCAGCCATTAGCCTGCACTTCAAATCTCTTTTTTAAAAGAAACTGTGTTTTATGAAGTATTGTCTTTTAAAAACAACAACTAATATTCATAGTAGCAAACCTTCAGTACAAACTCTCTTAGAGCTGGTTCTGAAGTTCTGCTTCTGAGCTCCTGGGGTGTTTTCCGCTGCTAAATGATATCACAGGTTCGAAAGTACACAGACTGGAGTCAGGGTCACCACTCTCTTCACTTATTTATATTTTGTCAAATACAAAGTTTTAGCAGAATATTGTGTCCCCTGCCAAAAAATACTATTTTTTATACTTCTAATGATAAAATAATACATTTTAAGAGACTGGAAAATGCAAAACAAACAGAAAACCTAGATGGGAGTGGTAGGGTAGGCAGCTAGGAGTTAACAAGAGAAGGGAGCTAGCTACCCTGGCTGGACTTGGTTGAGTCTGGAAGTTACACTTACTCAGGCTTTAGTCTGGTTTGCAGCTTCAGACTCCCCAGGGGATAGCTGAATCTTTGCCAAAGGGACTAACATCCCTCTATCCCCTCATGTAGGGAGGAAGGACTGGCTTTCCAATCTCCCTGAGGTACAACCGGACTATAGTGGGGAGGAGTAAACAATAAAGGGGACATTCCTCTGCTGGATGCATGCACAGTAGAAACCAGATGAGGAGGCAACACTTTGAGGCATGTGCAATAGGCGCCAAAATGATGACATAAATAGGTGGAGTCTATCCTGGGAAACCTGGGAGCAAGACGGGATTGGATAGGGCCTATCCAATAGGCAGAGGACCCAACACAAGCCAGGGAAGGATCAGGAAAGAGGTTGGTTACTTTGAAAGAAAGCTTACTCCTTCTCAAGCCCAAGCTAATATAATCAAAGCTTAACAAAGGCCCATCTGGGAAGCACACCTTTGCCCATTCACTAGCCTGTTCAGGCACATTCTCTCTCCACTGTAGCCACATGGCTTCAAGCATGGACACCTTGCAGCACAGTGGGCTGGCAGCCACGCGGGCCCAAGCTTCTGTGGAGTGCAGCCCAGAAACAGACTAAGTGAGCAAGACAGGGACAGAGACTAAGCTTTGGCATGGACTAAACTGAACTAGGGCAGCTTTGGGTGCCCTGCCAATGCCAGGCCAATGGCGCAGAATCTCTGGGCCCTGGGCCCCCTGGGCTAGGTGAAGACAAGTGCAGGCTTCTGGCCCCAGAGACTGGACTTATTCCGAAGCAGAACTGAGCTGAGCCATCTGGTAGTAGTCACCAGGTACCTGGGGGCAATAAGTCTAGTTACTCTATGTTTATTTATCCTTCAATAAATCTTGCCACTGTACCATACACTTCTATGCCTGGGTCCCCATAATGCTTTTCTTGTAACTCTGGAAGAACCCTATTTTCACCAGCAACAGGAGCACATACCTTAGTTAAAACTACAATGTTGTCATTTTGTCATTTAATGGCCAAGCAACCAGGCTCTATCTAACCCTTTGAACCTTCTAAATTCCTCATGAAATCCTTGAGAGGCTGAGTCTTACAGTCAGGTCTAATTTAACTGTGAATATATGGAGACAGCTGAAGACCGCCTACTCAGGTAAAGTACGGCTCTGAGGCAATTACCAGAGTAATTCAAGCAGAAACATTTCCTACTGAAGAAGAGATAATGTTTGCTTGAACTATTCAGATTGGCCATCTGTAACAATTAAATTCATTCACCCTCCCTACACTTAACTTTGCAAAGGAAGACACAGCCTTGTTGCTATTAAAAATACACACACAAAGCATCTCAAATATTTATTTGTGAGTTAATAAAATACTCTGTTGATTACTTGTAAAATAAGTTCACAGGTTTAACAAACTGTAGTTTTCAAAGAGTTAGATGAGGGCTTCTCTGTGGGGGGAAGAGGTTATAAGATATAAAAGAAGGCTAAACCATAACAATAAGATATTTCTGATGCTCTAAGATCTATGCTCATCCAAATGACCCTACTCTGGGTGAATCTTGTACACACACACACACACACACACACACACACACACACCATTATACCATTTATTAGCCACCAGAAATCCATATTAAAATTATAATAAATTTAATGATTTGATAATAATTATGATAATAAGAAAGCCAGTGATCCTTCAACCTTAAAGGCAACAGGCAAACTTCGTCAAGTATACAATAATTCGAAGACCAACAAAGTACTTACAAATCCTTTTAAAGAAAAATACAATAACCACCCTGGCTGGTATGGACCAGTTGGGTGAGTTTTTCCCGTGTACCAAAAGGCTGCCAGGTTCAAATCCTGTTCAGGGGACATATCCAGGTTGTAGGTTTGATATCCAGTTGGGGTGTGGGAGGTAGGCAGCCAATTGATGTTTTTCTCTCTGTGTCTCTCTCCCTTCCTCTCTCTCTGAAATCAATAAAAAAATAATAATCTCATGTATTTTTCTAGTTTGTGGTTCCAATTCTTTTCACTGTTGTTTAGCTATCACCACCCCCATCCCCTGAAGGCTTCATTCTTACTAAAGCCACCTCCAGGGATTCATCATAGACTCTCCCAAATGTTTCCACACCAACCAAACCATTAACATAACATTTGCTTACTTGGATAACCAAGATTGAACCAAGGAAAAAAGATTTGATGCAACTTAATTAGGAGGAGGTCAGAAAGAACCCCAATCTGGAAATAAGTGTGGACCCACTGGGGAGAAACTAGTTAAAAAGAGGAGGAATTTTGATGAGACTCCCAAATTGGAGAAGAATTTTTATGAAGATCCCACTAGATTGGCTAGAATGGCACAAGAGGTGAAAGCACACCAAAGAAGCAAGGACATTTCAGTTAGAGGACATAAAAGCCCAAAGCCAATTCTGCACTTCTATGAAGCAAACTAAATTATAAATGTCATGGATGTATCTGCAATTTATAACTTTACTGAACTCATTGTCTCTCAAGCTCAGGGCTCTCTAATTACTCCAAACCGGTTGGATACTATTAGAGTAGCTCAGATGGATTCGATCATTAGCCATTGAGAGAGAGAGAGAGAGAGAGAGAGAGAGAGAGAGAGAGAGAGAGAGAGCCAACTGAGGAACTGACCAACAGGTAAAGCAAGTAGTTGCTGAATACTATAAAACATTCAGTTTGCAGTCTACTTGTGTCTATGGTGGTGCTGCTTCCAAGGGACCACAAGTGTAATTTGGAGAGAGGTTAGTAAATATGTATTGCAACACCAGGAAGACTGACTTGTAGTATGGGAGAAAATCAACCTGAGAAAAATGACCTACTTTTCCTTTGATAAATTATATGAAATGCCTGATATGGAATACTTTAATGTAGAGTGCAACTTGACCAAATGAAGTAAGGCAGCTTGCTGAAGGCTCCCTGAAACATTATATTTGTACTAGAGCCCTGGTGCAAGAATTTGTGCAGAGATGGGGGGGGGGCAATCAGGGGTGGGGCTGGCCAGGGGGAGGAGCTGTGGGTGGTTGGCCAGTCGGCCCCACCCCCTGGTCAAACTCCTGGTCCAGGGGACAATTTGCCTATTAGCCTTTTATTATATAGGATAAACTGTAGTGCACTAAAGCAAAAAACACAATATTTTTCAGAGTGTGGGTGCATATAATGACATAAACAAGAAAGATAAACTTAATGAAGACCAATGAAATAGATCTGAGTAAAGGGAAAATAAAATCATCGTTTTGTGAAACCAAAAAATGTGATGAGATTATCAGGCAAATGAGAAGAGAGTGGCCTTTCATAGGTATCCATGGTGACAGGAGTTAAGACAAATATGACTTGAGTTCTAAATTATTTCTAACATGGAAAAGTTCCTATTATGAGTGCTACAGGTATGATTTCAGATGGCTACCTCTGGAAGATGTAAACTTTTTCATCAATTTTGACTACTCAGAAAGTTATATTCATCTAATTGGAAGAACTGCTCACAATACTAAAATACTTTCTTCACATCTATTAACATAAAGCAAGTAAGTGACTTTACTTTTGCTTTCCAAAGCCAATCAAGCAATTAATCCCAAATTGCTTTAGATGGTCAAAGACAGAGGTTCTGGTCATTCTAGTAGTAGAGGAGGCATGAAGGATGACCACAGCATTATTCACAAAGAAAGGGGTGGATATAGTACTTTTGTATACAAGGAAAATCATAACAGAGGTTACTTTAGTCTGCTTCAGAGAAATTTGAGGGAAAAACCACAAAATGTTGTTTACAGTAGTGTAAATTACATCTGTGCTTGAAAGTCATTTTGTGTCTGTTGGTACACAGACTGGTTTTAGAACTAGTAATTCAACAGACTTACCAGAATGGTTATGACAACACTCAGCAGTATGACATTAATGTTCCAAATGTACCTAGTATGAACCAACATACATATGCTAACTAACTGTGGCTGCACTTGTGATTAATATCCAGGGCCAATGGGACATTCTCAGTAAGATTTAGGAAGTATCAGTAGTTTTTTGTTTGTTTGTCTGTTTTAAATAGCAGAAATAATTGCAATGTAGCAGTATTATAAACACACAAAGAGATCTAAAAGCCAAAGTCATTAATATTTAAAACCAGTTAAATTTGAGATCCAACTCTACTCCCCAAACTCTATAGTTGTATTGTTATATGGATATGTCAACATAAAGTTCTTGGCAGAGATTTTTATAAAATAAATTCTCGTGACTGATGAAAGTGCACAAACATTGTTTTTCCATGAGTAATATATCATTATCCGTTTTAATTTAGCTTGAAGATGCTGCTCTTATATCCCCTCTACTCAGCAGGCAAAACAATACCTAGTTCAAAATAAGATGGTTTTGAAACATGAAGATGGAATTGTTTAAAGAACCGTGCAAAAGTCTTATTCTTGGAAGAGAGAATATAAATGAGCCTTCCTCCTAAAGGGGCACTTAGTATGGGTAGGGTAAACTTAAAATTTTATGACAGGAATGAGTCAACTGGACACAGAGTAGACAATTCAGGGGTATGAAAAGGAAAACAATCTGACTGGATCCATGCTCAGAATAAAAAAAAATGCATAGTCCCACAAACTTCATTAACATTCCTCATGAAATAACTATGGGTTGAAATAGCAAATATAACTGAGATCTAAAGAAGATGACTCACCAGTTTGAATCTCAGTATTTTAAGAAAATTTTTGAAAAATAAAGTAGCTTATACACCTCCAAGTAGCTTTATAAAATACATTTTAAATAAATTTCCAAAATGTTGTCATATTTGTAAGACCATCAGCAGATTTATAAAATCTAAGAGAGTCACATATCCTTCCAATGTAATCTAAATGAAAAGTGTTCTTGATTTTTAAATATTTCCTGTGCAGCTTGAGGATAAAAATGACAGATGTATAGGCCAGTGTTTCTGGACTCATGCCCTTTTGATTGAGTTTTAAGTCCTGCTCTTTTCGTTTCAGTTCAAAGTTCTGATTTATAAATCCTAACCGGCTTTTTCTTCAATTGCCAGTTCAGTCTTTTGAGGTTCACATTTTGTAATGAGCTCCATAAGAGGTTATACAATATTTTTCATGTCTTTTTCTGAAGCTAAAAAAAACCCACACAAAACAAATCCACCATATTTTCTTTGCCGAGGTGCCAAATGGAAGCAATCATGTTCAGCAGGATTGCAGTTTAAAGGCACTAACATATTCTTTTCTCCATAGAACCCACAGAATAAGAGGATCAACTTCCCATTATTAGAAAGCTCTCTCTATGAAAGAGAAGCAAAATAAAGCCAGAGTTGGTATTTATGCATACTACCCACTACCTGGCTCTTAGGACTTAGTAACAAACCAATGTTCCTAGACGGAGGTCACATGAAAATGTACTCCTGGCAGCTTCATCCAAGCACTATTAGGAAGCCAGCACAATTTCTAAAAATGATTAACTCTTGACTCTAGTTCAAGTTCTAATTCAGCAACTTTTTCCTCTCTCAGCAATGCCTGTTCCACCAGGCTTTGGTAATTAAACGTATGTTTAAATACTGAAACAGCAGAGTTTCAAAGGTGAAACACAATTATCTCCTTTGGTAACATTTTAATAAAAGAAATCATATATTAAGAGCTCAGCATCCTAAATTTTTTTTAAAAAATAATTTTATGAGAAATTATCTAAGAACATTTTTTTGCATTATAACAATATTGTAACATACAGAATTGAAATAACTTAAGCTCATTAAACAATCATTAGTTTTTGATAATTTATTCCAAAATCTGAGGGGAAAAAACATTTTCTAAAATGTTATCATCGCCCCCATTTTAGATAAAAGCTTAAAGTAGATTGAATTTTGGAGGCACAAAATAGATAATAGTCATTAACTATTTTTAAAAATAGAAAATAGTAATTTACTGTACATAATTTGATTTCTTCTAACGAGATATTCATTTTATATCCAAGTAATTGTAAAGAAGTTAACTATTATTTTCCAACCTGCCAACTTTAGAGTCTTCTTTAAATGATTTGTAAAATTGAGACACATATCTCCAGGGAAAGTCTCATGTAAAAGATATCTAGTGATTACTCTTTGGAACAAATAAAAAACCAAGTCAAAACAGCTCAAGACTCACTTATAAGAAAATCTATATATGTAAGTGTTATTAATTTGATCATCTCAACACATAATAATAGCTATTTCATGTTAACATTAATAACACATTTCAGAAATTATCATTAAGAGGGAAGATAGCAGATGCTAGCAATTTAAAGTGAAAAGCACTCTTAGATTTATACAAACAAATACTACTGCTGGACAAGCATAACCTTTTTCTTCAAATAACTTAGTTTTCCATGTACCCAAATATATATATATTCAAAGTAGTTCAGAGGTTCTATTAATTTTCCCCCTCTCCCTTACAAAATGGAATCAACATTTTGTAGAAACTTATAGAAGACATGAAGTAAGGGGGAAATGCTAAAATTACTATTTTAACTTCCTCAGTAAAACTTCCAAATTTTCAAGTCCTAAATCATGGGTGAGCATTATAAATTAATTTATTTTTTTAAGACAAAAGTAAAATAATGTTTTCTTGGGAGACACATTTAAAAAAATCTTTCTATCATTTAGGATTCAAATTTTATTTTTATTCAGTTTTTGTTTTTTATTTTTTACAACTAGACACCATTCATTACTCAATAGATCGAAATAAGTTTTTATTTACATTAGGGAATATTCACAATTGTTCTTGTATTGCATTAAATTTCTCCAGTGACCTGAAAATTAACATATTTCAAGTGTAGTTTTTGAAAATTGTACAAATAACCTTTTTTATTTATAACATTCTTCATGTATGTTGAACATTAAAATAACAATGTCTGTAAAGAAACATAGTGTTTCAAAATGCTGAACAATTTTGTATGGATGTTTTAAAGTGCCTTGAGTCAAAAATAAGCATATTTTTTCATTATTCCATTTAAACAAAATGTATCTTATAGGATTTTTAAAATTCCTGCTAGTGAGAAACAAGAATATTATATAAATTATATAAATATAAAATCTAACTAAACATGTTAGTAATTTTGATTAAAGCGTAAAAACACAATATTAAAAGTCATTGTAATTTAATTACTAGAGGCCCAGTGCACAGATTTATGCACCGGTGGGGTCCCTCGACCTGGACTGCAGGGATCAGGCTGAACCTGGCTCTCTGACCTCTCCTAAGGGGTCCTGGATTGCAAGAGGGTGGTTCTCAGTTGATGCACCCCAGAATCAGGCTCCCTCCCCTCTGGTTCTGGGTGTGTCACCCGAGAACTGCAGCTGCCAAGTCACCACAGCTCAGCAGCTCCTGCATTGAGCATCTGCCCACTGGTGGTCAGTGATGTCATAGCTACTGGCTGGTCGGCTGGTAGGACAGTCACTTAGGCTTTTATATATATAGATTCTTAAACTTTATTTAATAATCTTTATAAGTCAGGTGATGAATTCCTATTTTACCTTAAAGTTGTTATTACTGACTTTCCCCAGTTTGGGTTGTGGGCATAGACTTTGTAGCCAGACATCCTGGGTTCTAATCCTAGCTTTGCCACTTGATGTATGTGCCTCTCTTTCTTCATCTGTAAAATGGGGATGACAATAATAGAACCTACTTCATGAAGTTGAGGAAATAGATTGATGTAAAGTGAACAGTGCCTGGTACACTTAGGTAGAGTACTAATAAGCTCTACCTAAGTGTTTGATATTATGATGATTTAATTTTATATTATTGATTGCAAAATTATTGTCAAGCACTGAGATGGGTGTTTGATACAATAGACTAGGCCTAATATTTTAAATGAATGGTACCTTTCATTGTTCAATTACTTCATACTGCTACTAATCAAAGATACAGTGGGGCCTTGACTTACGAGTTTAATTCGTTCCGTGACGATGCTCATAACTCAAATTACTCATATGTCAAATCAAAAGTGAACGAGAGAGACACGTGATGCTGGGCTGATGTTGTGGCATTCACTGTGACGTTCGCTGCGCCAACTAGCGGTGGGGTATCTGAAGCTGGCTCATAACCCAAATTTTAGCTCGCAACACAAAGCAAAAAATCGGTGGAGAGACGGCTCGTATCTCGAAAAACTCGTTAGTCGGGACACTCATAAGTCAAGGCCCCGCTGTATTTAGGATTTACTCCTTTGGAGCTGCTGTTGGAGTCAATCTAAGACAAATACGAAAATCAATCACATTACTCCATTGCAAACAATATTTCCCAATTTGGCCATTCAATGTGATTATCAGACTTGGCCTTAAAATATTAACATTAATGATGATAACAAAACTTAAATGCACTGGCTATTTTATATGCCACACGAAGCATTAAGAATTTTATCATTATAATCTCATTTGATTAATTTTAAACAGTTTGAAAAATGTCTTCATCTTCAGTGAGTAAAGATGCATATCATTAGGGACATTCTAAAAAAAATCATGAAAGCTTTGGAGGTGATTCCAACATAAGTGGCTATAAACAGTCTTACATTATGATACAACTTATGTCATAAGTGATACCAGGGCTAAGAAAGACACAATTCTCAGGATGTTGTATATTATTGTATTTTGGTTAAAATAGATTGTCTTATGATGTCAAAGTAATAAATTATTAATTACCTTTAATTCACTTGAAATTCATAACTAACAATGAATAAAAAACTAAAATAGCCCATGCTTACTTTAGGCTATCATTTACTTGCTTCATGAAGTTAGAAGTCCATGACAATAAGAATATATAACAATAAGAAATGCTTTGGTCCTAATTACTTTTAATGAACTACAATAGGATAATTTGTTCTCTAAAAGTTTGGTTAAGTCCCCTAAAGATTTTTTAAACCTGTTTTCCATTGGTTATTTGGGAATGATAACCACACAAAAATAATGAACATAAAACATCTAATACAGTGCTTGGCACTTAGTAAATACCTAATAATAATAGATCTTATTAATAAATGTTGGTTATTAACAGTCATAAGATTTGCTTCTGAAAAAGAATATCACAACACAGAGATGTAAGACTGCTTTCTTTTGTTTTACTGCTTTCAAGTCTTTCTTGGTCTTTATCTATTATATTAAATGAAACACTAAGGCAATATGGTCATTTTGTCAAAAAAATTATGTACAGACACTACAGACATTGCTATCAAGGCAATACCTGATGAGGATAAATTTGTTGTTATAAAGGAGACAGCTATGGTGAGAGAGGACTAGAAACCTTATTAAGATTTGCACACAGAAAAAAGTTAATATAAAGCTACAAAAATGGCTTGAAATATCATTTTCTTCCCTCTCAATGTTTCCTTGTATTGTGTGATTGCTGTTATTTATTCTGTGGTCACTTAAATAAGACCAAAACTAATTTATATGTAGTACAACCACAGTTTTGAGACAGGCTCATTTTTGCACTTGAAAAATGAAAATATCTGAAAATGCAGTAAAAGCAGTCTGTAATACTAAAGTAAAATTATAATGCTATTCTTAAGGTTATCATAATAGAGCAAACAATACCTCATAAAAAAGATTTGTGGCGATGGCATAAAACTTATCAAATGCCACAATGGCTCTGTCTGATAGATACATAGGCCAAATTTTAAGGGATATTATGCCATTTTAGTAACTTGAGCAGCAGCAAAAGTTCTTTGTGAAGAAGAAAGGTGCTAAAAAGACTAAGGTAATCATCTTTCTCTATCTCTCTGGGTAATTATTAGAATAATAAGCTCCAACCAGAGGTCACCTATTGCCTAATGAAATAGTTCATCTGAAGAGAGGGTACTGTAATTCTTAGCAGTGGAAAGAGAGTGTGGTATTAAACCAGTGTCATTATTGAAACCTCATAGCGTGCTGTATAATGTGGGTGCGCTTTCCACAGTGCAGGCTGGACAGTTCAGTATCCAGTGAATGCCCAACAATTAATCAAAAGATACATGAGCTATACTAACACAAATCATCTTTGAATAGAAACCGTGGTAGATTTCAAGGGTATCAAAACCCATAAATATAATACTTCAGACATTCTGAGTGTCCCTCCCCAATAGAATCACAGGTAGAAGGGGAAACACATCCTTAAGTCTAACTTCATCAGTTTGTAACAGAAAAAAAAACAACCAAAAATAGACATCAGAGGTTATGTGAACTCCCAAAGACACCAAAGAATCTTATAGACAAGTGCAAACTAAACTGTACATTTCCTGATTTCCAGTTCAGTGTACTTCGGGCTGTTAAATCTAGTATTATTTAGCCCAAAGTTATGCTATTAGATCTTGTGACCTACTCTTTCTATGCGAGCATCAGTAAAATAGTGCTCTAAGAAACAAAGAGAACAACACCTTAGCAATAGAACACAACCCTGTCCTGGAATTTCCGCCCTCCTTTCCATGTGCTCATCTCCAAACCCAGGCAGATCATAAGCCATTTAATAGCTCACAGACAAGGTGGTATATTGAACTGTTAAAATGCATGACAACTTGAATCTTTGTTCATCTTTTCATTCGTTGAAACATTATAGTTTGAAATATCTGACTCAGAGAAATTAATCAATTTAATCCCTTCAGACTTTCCCCCTTCTTAAGCACAACCTTCAGTTCCTCAATTTTTTACATAAACGGGAACATTTAAAAACTAAGGGTAGGTACACCATGTAATTCATTTGTCAAAAATTATATGATACTAGAGGCCTGGTGGCAGATTCGTGCACTGGTGGGGTCCCTCAGCCTGGCCTGCACCCTTTCACAATACAGGACTGCTGGCTCCTAACCGCTTGCCTGCCTACCTGCCTGCCTGATAGCCCCTAACCACTGGCCTGCCTGCCTGATTGCCCTTAAACACTCTGCTTGCCTGCCTGCCTGCCTGATCATCCCTAACCACTCTGCCTGCCTTCCTGATGCCCCTAACTGCTCACCGGCCTGCCTGATTGCTCCAACTGTTCACCTGCCTGCCTGATTGCCCCTAACCACTCTGCCTGCCTGCCTGATTGCCCCTAAATGCCTCTGCTTCAGCCCCCCATGGTGGCTTTGTCTGGAAGGACATCTGGAATGACATCCAGAAGGTCGTTCAGCTGCCCAATCTAATTAGCATATTACCCTTTTATTATTATAGATTATTTAAACTTTAATTTCCTAAACCTACCTAAAAATAGGATTTGGTTTTATATCCACATACTTATTTATATGAAAATGCAATCTACACTACCAAGGTATTAAAACTTCCAACTATAAGCTGAAACCAATATTTAAAGATTTTATGTTCCCTGGAGTAATATTTCTATGGCTGTATACTTATGCTCCAGGGACTAGCTCTGCTATCTACAAAGCTAAGATAAAGAGTAAAAGAAAATCTGAACTTGTTCAGTGGGCTCATAGTACCTAAAAATGATGTTTTTCATTTAAATTTCAAATCAGAAGTTTTTCTTGTTAAATTGGTGCCTGGATATGCACAGGTTTTGAGAATGGGCATTTAAAAAACCCTATATCATCTGCTGGTTAGAATAGTTTATTTGGAAAATGTTGCCTCTATATTATCAGTGCTAAAATAGAGATAATGAATTCATATAGCAACTACCATACCAAGTATTTGGAGAAGATTGTTCTAGAAAGAATATCTTGTGGCCGAAACTGGTTTGGCTCAGTGGATAGAGCGTCAACCTGCGGACTGAAAGGTCCCAGGTTCGATTCCGGTCAAGGGCATGTACCTGGGTTGCGGGCACATCCCCCGTAGGAGATGTGCAGGAGGCAGCTGATCGATGTTTCTCTCTCATCGATGTTTCTAACTCTCTATCTCTCTCCCTTCCTGTCTGTAAAAAATCAATAAAATATATTTTTTAAAAAAAGAATATCTTGTGGATGAATTGGGGAATCTCAGTTCTCTTTTTAGTTCTATCCCCTCACTTCAGACTTTTTTTTTTTTTCTGACTATTAGGTAGGATAGACCAGATGGCCTCTAGGGTCATTTTCAGCTTTTTCCAAAAACACTTAAGTACCATCAAAAACAGTCTTGCATTGTCAAATAAAAATCCTGGTTTCAGAAAATTTAGATTCTATTCTTGGTACTATCAGTAGTCAGTTTTGTCACTTTGCCTAAGATTTTCTTAACCTATCCAAATTTCAGTTTTTCTCATCTGTAAAATAGGGGTACCATTATCTGCCTACTTCAACTGCTCATTCTGGGCAACAAATATTTGTAAACAAGATAATGTATTAAAACATTTCTAAAATGCTATGATGCTACCATAATGAACAGTAAAGATATTAATGATGAAATAATGTTAGAATTTATTCTAGCATTAAGATACTAGTACATTGAGAATAAGAAACTGTGATAGAAATACAGAAACAAAACAAATATTTATATTTACAATCTGACTTCCCATGTATTTAGGATTTAATAGCCTAGCTTATAATTCAAAGTTGAATGTTTACAAAGATTTTTAAGTGTTTCTACAAATTCATGTTTTTATGTTGGGAAATTATTATATCTGAAGTCCATAAAAATTATTTTGAAGTCATCACATGAAAAATATATTTACAAGGCTATCCATGTTCAAATTAACTTTTTTATATATTGACACAAATAACTGGTTTAAAATATGTCCTCATAACTGTATATCCTATATCACCTTGCATATAATCTTGATTACACCAATTTCATTTTCTTATTGTAAGTTTTGAAATCCATTGAGCTTACATCATGAACTTTGATGGATGAGCTAGACTGTTGTGTCTGTCTGGGCAGGTGTGAGATAAATTGCTGGGCAGGCTATGATCTTTGGGCAAATTACTCTCCTTCACTACAATATATATCGATGAAATGTGTCAGTGTTCATATACACACTTGTCAGTTGCATTACCCAGGTGATGAAAATACAAGTTAAGGGACCATCAAAATGAAGAGGGAGAAATTCACACTGTCGTAGGAAATTAGTACAGGAACCGTCACTGTAAGCTGGAAATATATGAGGTAAAACCTTTGGTAGGTGTTGATGGGGAAAAAATTCAAAAAGCTTAGTGAAATTTAAGTAATTATATCTTTTCATCTTCATTCCTAATTAGCTTTACTTAATACAAATGAAAGTAAACATGACAATAATTTAGAATATTTTAAGTGGGAAGGAAACGGTAAAAAGGCTTATCATTTCAATTTAACAAATTTTGACAACTCATTTGAATTAAGAACTGCTTTGTTATTGTTTTTCGTCTACTGAAAAAAAGGAAACATTGATTCATTAACTCTATTAAGAGATCTTTAAAATATATGAACATTTTGTTCATATCCCTTTCAGCATATGTACCATAATGTGCTCAGGAAAAGGCATTGCTCCAAACAATGAGGATTAAAATAGGAGATTTAAAAAAAAGACAAAAATGGTCTTCCCTAATGAAGTAATTATATTTTTTAATAAAATAATTTATAAAAGGTTTGGTTCCTTAATGAGAACATAAATTAGTCTTGGATCCAATCATACAGTGTTAGCAAAAATCAGGAGGAAGCCAAATGATTTCCAATAATGTTGTGTTTCACCAAACTAACTCCTGATATTACTGTACTTCCTAAAGCCTAAAAGGGTTATCCTATCCCTCCATTTTACTAGGATATTTCAGGCTAGTGGACTGATATGGGTGCACAAAGACATGATTAGTTAGGAGAACACATGTTCAGGAGAAGGAATTAGAAGCTACCAGAATATTCTATAACACACTAGTTAAAAAATATTTAAAATTCTCCAAGAATTGCTCATTGTTATTGCTTAACAATGTGTGTACTTCCTTATTCTCTATTTTGTTTTGCCCAGATAGACCTTATTCCTAACCACTGGTGAATAATATTATCTCAAAAGAAGACTCACTATCCCACAAAAATCTATAGTACAAATATAACTTTACTTATCTATGTACATTCCTTAGGTCTGATACTTAACTCAAAAATAAGACATTTTTTCATATTTTTCTCACATTGGATATTTTTAATATTACAAATACTACCACCCCAAATCAACAAATTTTAGAATCAAAAGTTTTATATATAAAATTATTTATTGTAGTAAATATATTTATTGTAGTAAATATAAATCTTCTAGTTTTAATTTGAAGAAAAAGTTGGACCTTATCTTAATTATGCATTTGATCCTTCATAAAAATCACAAAATATTTTTATAAAGAAGAATTTTACTTTAATACTATATAACTACTCTTCATCACAAATCATAAAATAATAATGTTTCTTTTTCTAATTAGTATAAAGGTTTAGCAAAGAGTAATGCTTTAAAATTAGAAGAGTATCTGATATTCCATAAAAGTGACTTTCCTTGAGGATAATAATTTACCTTACAGCATGAAGACGATTGATTCTAGCATAACACAAATATTAGCAGAAGATATATATATCCTTATTACTATCCCTGGTAATACATGCTCTTATCATATAGATAAATGATTAAAGATAGATACATAGACAGACAAAATGAAAAATTATCTTGTTCTAATTCTCCTGTAAACTTCTTACATCACAAAGGTTATAGAAACCTTTCATATTACTTGGCATTATTTGTGTTGGTGGTAGTAAAAAAATAATATAGCTATTTCAGTCAAAAAAAGCAACCAAAAATTTCAAAGTGTTTTAAAAGGATCTAATATTGCATCATGATGGGATATTTTTTTCAGTCATTACAATATTAGTATTCCATGTTCTCTTTATTCAAGCAGACCCTATACATAGCCAGAATTTGTATTTGGCAGTACCCAGCTGAAAACTGAATTCAGTTTCCTTGGAAACATGCTGACTAACACAGCATTAAAAGACAAAGAACCCAGATGATATATACAGAAACGAAGCTTCTCTTTGTCTAGCTAGTTGAATGGAATATTGCAATCTCAAGTCAAATTAAATTTTATAAAATAATAAATTTATTTTAAGAATGTCTTAAGCTTCTAATAAAGACTTTATTAATTAAATTCAATACTGCATTAAATTCTATTGGACAAAGGTAAATGTTTTGGTTTTTTTTAAAGAAAACTATAAAATACTGAATTTATCAATGAGACCTACTGATATCTATACTATTGGCTAGATAGTGATCTAACATTCCAGTAACTAGAAATGTAAGTAATAGGAAGTCAGATAAATTTGAGGAAATATGCATGGTCCTTATGTTGCTAATTAGCAAGAAATAATAAAGACTTTATTTGGAATACACCTTTAACATGCAACAGGTGAGGTGGCCTGGTTTAAAAATCTAACCAAAATTTTAATTTTTGTTAAAATGCTGTGATGAAATGAAACTTATGTTCTACTGTGAAAAATCATGCTATAATCACTGGGAAATGATTAAAGAGTCTCTCAATAAATATATAATATTACCTAGTATTTATTGTTTATTATGTTGGAGATATATGATCTTCACCACAACTCTATTTGGTAGAAACTATTATCACCAATTTGCAGATGAGACACTGAGAGTTTAAAATTCTGAAAGTTGATATGGTGACTGAACAATCGAGTCAGTATTAAAAAATCACATCTGTGCCCAGAGCCTTAACCTTGACACTCTTCAGCCTTAGGATTTGTAAATCTAGAATATAACAAACATAAATGTGTGCATGTACTGTGTATTGACCTAGTGTCTTTGGTTAAATAGAATAAGGAAAATGATAAATCCTATGAGAGATAATTATTTGTGGGATGCTCTGTGAAGCATTGCTTTGATAATTCTGAAGTTAAATGAAGATAGATGTACAACTTTATTTAAAAAAATATTATGTTCAATTCAAATTGCAATGAATTTTCAAAATAAAAATTGGGTGGGTGCATTCATACATTTTCCAGAGTCTATTTTTCTTATTTCTGCATACTAGAATTATATATATGTAAATCAAGTATGAAACTATAAAAAAGCATTTCTGAGCTCAGATAAAAGATTGTATCTTATTTCTGCTTTGCAAGAAGAAGCAAAGCTATCATATTCATGTCCTACACTGTCGCATGTTTTACTTGTCCATCTATTAAATCTTTATATATTCTTCTATACCACCTAACCACAATCTCTACTTAAACAGGAAAGAGCAAGGCAAGTGAGCATTACAGTTTCAATATAAAAAACTAGAGGCCCAGTGCAGGAAACTCGTGCATTGGGGCGGGGGGTGTCCCTCAGAGCAGCCTGCACCAGGGCTGGTCCCCCCCAACTGCCCTCGCCTGCAGGCCTGGGTCCCTCCTCAACTGTCCTCTCCTGCAGGCCTGATCACCCCCAACTGCCCTCCCTTTCAGGCCTGGTCCCTCTCAACTGCCCTCGCCTGCTGGCCATCTTGTGTCCACATGGGGGCAGCCCTCTTGTGTGTTGGAGTGATGGTCAATTGCATAGTACCCCTTTATTAGGTAAGATAACACATCTCTCTTAATAACCATTAAATAAATTTAGCAGATTATTTTTCCTAAAGTCAGATAGTTATCTATAAAGTGATAAGCTACAGTTGAAGAAGCCCTGTGAAAATCTGAAGAGAGCATATTGTGGGTCCTGTAATTTGGGTTGCATAAGCAACTGCAGCAAGTGTAGAATGCATACATGAGAAACATCTCTGAGTTTATGGACACATGATCAAAGGTGATTTCATTCAATCTAGCAGTCCAACTACAGAGAGTAATCTCAGAATCTAAAATGCTTATGAAATGTTTATAATCAGTCTATTTCCTCCAAAGCATCACAACTTTTGCCTTCAAGGCATGAATAAAAATATATCTGTCCTCCTCAGATACTTATTAGATTGAGTTCTTTGGCAGAGATTGTAACCTTGCAACAGTGGTAAAGACAGTTCCAAAGCACTAATTGAAACCAGTAAATGTGCATTCCTTTCTGATTTGTTCATCAGGTTCTCTTCTTAACCAAACCTCAATCAGTTACCATTTAGAAAACTTTATTCTGTTTACAGGATATCATGACAATTCATTTTACTATCTTCATTCTGAAAACTAGGTAAAATATTATAACAAACAATAGTAAAATTATTTTACAAAAATGAAATGCTATGTTTACCTTTTATTTCCCTGATATTTATCGTATATTTGGAGAACTACAGCTGATTTTAGTAACCAATTTACAGTGATTTAGTCTCAAATTAGTTGTTTTATAAATTCATTATTAATTCACTTAATTATATGAATAATGTGTTCATAAAGACATCATTCTTTAACAATTACTCAGAATACTAGAATTCTAGTGAGACTAAGAATAAGGAAACAAAAGAGGGCCTGATTCCCAGCAGGAAAAAAACAAAAAACCTGCCATTCTGAAGTAGATGTCTCTGAACTTCCACTCATATGTCTTAGAAAAGTGGGACAATGCCTGTCTTTGACTCACAATTTTGGCAGAAACAAAAGAGATGGTGGTCAAACACTCGGGTGGTTATTTCCTCTAAAGGAAACTATCTAATATTTAGGCTGAGAAGGTGAAGCATATGAGTGGTTAATAGTATGCTAGACTCCAAAAAAATTGGGAGTTGACACAGCTATAGTATTAACTAGCTTTGCGACTTTAGCCAGATGACTTTAGACAAGCCATTGCAAACTATGTCTCAGCCACCTTATAATGTAAAATTAGGGGATTGGAATGGACAATTTCTAAAGCCGCTTTCAATGGACATAAGAATGCCAGTAGCAAGCCATTTAAGATACACAAAGAAACATATTATTTCCTTTCCTTTTCACATTAATTTTCCTTCCACAGGGAACCAACTGCAAATTCCAGCATCTGTAGCAGTCATCAGAAAAACCTTGAGAGTAGAAAATAGGAAAATAATGGCAATCTAAAGCAACATGGCCACCTGACCTGACACTCTGAAGTACTTTAAAAGGGCTTATTGTTATTTTTAATACAACTCCAGTGCCATTTGTTTTATAATACTAAACTCTTAAGTGTTGGTGGGATAAGAGAAAATGTCTCTTTGCTAATGAATGGTTCTGCGATTTTCAAAGTTAATTTTCAAAACATCCTTTTTTCAGCAATCATAAAGAACATACCAGGTTATCCAAGATAAGAAGAGCATATGTGTTCTTCCTTATTTAGGAATAAATATGCACATAAACATTATAATAATGTTGCATTATTTGGCTAGATACAAAGACATTTAGATATTTATATGTATTATTTACATATGTAATATCCAAATATTATGCATTATATATATATATATATATATATATATATAGTCAATGAAATACTGAAAAGTAGCATCATACACTAAAGTGATGACCCATCTTTCAATTAAATGGTTTTTCTTCTTCTTTTTTCTTTTCTTCCATTTCCCAATAGTAAAAATGTTATGAGTATTACTATACATTTCCACACCAGTTTTGATACTGATGTTAATGTACTTGATGCAAGACTATAATTCTCCATGTCCTCTAGAGCTAAGATTACAAGTCTTCAAGTTTGTGGCAAAAATATTTTTCACATATCTACTACTGACAGATATTCCTGGAATAAAAATTATTCACATTTTAAAGCATATAACACCATAAAAATCATATATATTTATAGCATATATATCACGCTTTTACAATCACCTATAAAGTCATAGTCAAGATATGATTTTTTTTATTTCAAAGATGAAAAAAATGTGAGCAATGATATATTATTACTATGGTACATTTTAACAGTTCATTTCAACTGTGAAGTTCAAAACTCCCATATGGAATATGTGTTTCTGTGGGGTTGGCGGGGGAGGTTGTTGCCAACAAATTTTAAAAATACTCCTTAATTTAAGCTCATATGCAAAATAAAGAACACTGTCTTAAACATTTCACCCAACCTGACATCTGCTTTGTTCTTCACTATTTCCCTTAAATAATTAAAGGCCATGACGATGTCTGGAAAAGGGTTAGTACAGAAACCAGGCTTTACACTTCATGACTGTAAGAACTCCTTGAAGATTGTTTAGTCCTTCAAAAAGCTATTAGGGTTTAATATCCAAAATTAAACTCATACAACTTAACAAAAGGAAAATAAACCATCCAATCAAAAATGAGCAAAGGACCTAAATAGACGCTTTTTGAAAGTATAAATACAGAAGGTCAAGAGAGATATGAAAACATGCTCAAAGTCACTAATCATCCGAGAGATGCAAATAAAAATGACAATAAGGTATTATCTCACACCTGTCAAAATGGCTATCAACAGTTCAACAAATGACAAGTGCTGGTGCGGATGTGGAGAAAAAGGAACCCTCGTTCACTGCTGGTGGGAATGCAGACTGGTGCAGCCACTGTGGAGAACAGTATGGAGTTTCCTCAAAAAATTAAAAATGGAACTCCCATTTGACCCATTGATCCCACTGCTAGGAATATATCCCAAGAAAACAGAAACACCAATCAGAAAGGATATATGCACCCCTATGTTCATAGCAGCACAATTTACCATAGGTAAGATTTGGAAACAGCCTAAATGCCCATCAGCAGATGAGGGGATTAAAAAGCAGTGGTACATCTACATAATAGAATACTGCACTGCTGTAAAGAAGAAAGAACTCTTACCATTTGCAACAGCATAGATGGACCTGGAGATCATTATGCTAAGCGGAATAAGCCAGTCAGAGAAAGATAAATATCACATGATCTCATTCATTTGTGGAATATAATGAAGAACATAAATTAATGAACAAAAATAGGTCCAAAGACATACAAGCATCAGTCAGACTGTCAAACCTCAGATGGAAGGCAGGGGAAGTTAGGAGGGGGGGAGTGTAAGAGATCAACCAAAGGACTTATATGCATGCATATAAGTATAACTAATGGACATAGACAGTAGGTGGGTGAGGGCATGTGCTGGGGGGGTGGGAGTAGCCAGGGAGAGGTCAATGGGGGAAAAAAGAGACATATGTAATACTTTAAACAATAAAGAATTTAAATTAAAAAAGAAAAAGCTATTAAACACAAGAGAAGTTATATAATTATCTTCATTTTATTATTAGACTAGAGGCCCGATGCATGAAGTTCTTGCAAGGGGCTCGGCCCTTGCAGGCACAGTGGCTTGCCTCGACTTTGTCCAGAAGGTCATCTGAAAGGACGTCCAGAAGGTCATTCAGCTGTCTGATCTAATTAGCATATTATGCTTTTATTATTATAGATTATTAAAATAAAAAAACATACAAACAGGCTAGCATCACAATGAAATTTGAGGTACAGCACCTCATTTCATTGTTTCTGTTCAGGAACCATGAACTTTGATAGAAATAAGGATTTTATGTCATGAGTAATTATGGAAGTCAGAATCCAGAAGGGAGTTTTGCTTCTCAAAAGCAAGTTTCTCTTTTTGTTTGTTCTGCTTGAACTAGGCTTTTGTTTTTGTACTAGGCATTTAAAATTCTACAGAATCAAAATGAATTGCATACATTGGTTGTGCAGAATCATATGACCTTATACTTACTGAAGGACTCATATTTAATATTTGATAAACATTTTAAAATGTAGTAAGCAAGAACCTGAACATCTTATCAGAATGCTAAGAAATGGATTGGAGTTAAAATATATGCATAATGGCATGCTGAGTCTCCATTTTTGGAGGGATAAAAACATAGTCAGATCTTAAAAGATATTTTGGACTGTGGGGAAGGACTTTATATAAACTCTTTACAATATTTGAACCCCTTTTTCTGTTATGTTGTTCCTATGTATCCCAAGTAACTATTGTCCTATCTAATTATATAAAAGCCTAAGTGACCATCCAACTGTTCCACCTTTCGACCGTTCCACCAGTAGCTATGACATGCACCAGGGGCACATGCTCAACGCACAGGCGTGGAAATATGGAACAGACTGTTGAATCTCAGAGGGAAGGGGGGAGGGGGGAGGGGGGAAGAGATTAACCAAAGATCTTATATGCATATTAAAGGTCAGGTGCACAGATTCATGCAATGGTGGGGTCCCTCAACCTGGCCTGTGGGGATCTGGCTGAAACCAGCAGTCCCACATCCCCTGAGGGGTCCTGGATTATGAGAGGGCGCAGGCCAGGCCGAGGGACCCCACTGGTGCATGAATCTATGCACTGGGCCTCTAGTCTTTAAGTAATAAAAATCCTCTGAACTCTTTTTTTTCTCTAGATTAGCTGTGATAAGAATCTCTCTAAAATGAATTAGAGTGAAACCAACCAGTCACTTTCTACAAATGTTCATGTAAGTAGATTGCATAATTTAATAATTATATGCTCTATATACATTCAATCCCATAATGTTGAATAAAAAAACTCAAATCATATGACAAATATTTGACATAAGCTACCTACTTATATTGCCCCTGATAAGATTTGATATGTTCATTATACTCAATGTGAAAGTTTTGTTATTGATTTTGTCACTATACTTTGTCACTGATTCAATAATTTTCTTTAATTATCAAGTGAAATGCTACTTAGCTAAAAGCGGTGCAATTTTGAATTAGTAAATGTATGAATTACACAGTATATTAAAGAAATATTTTCCAGGAATGAAAGAAGAAAACACATTTACTATTCAAAGGCTACTTAATCAATACTACAGACATTATAATAAAAACTTATACCAATAATTTTTAATGTGTATTTTCAACATTCCTGCTGATGTCATCCCTAGTTTAGAGATGAGGTGATGAACTCAGAGAAGTTACATAATTTAGATAAGATCACTCAGCTAGCATGCAGTGGGATCAGAATTTGCATCCAGGATTTTATGTTTCCAATTGACCAGACATTATGTTCTATCCCATGTTGCAACATCCAGACTCTCATAAATGTTCCCTTTATTAGGGCATCTGTCAGGTGATCTGAATGTCAAGGATCTTTCATAAGAGAAAAGAAAAATATTTCACATAAAAAAACAAACAAAAAAACAAACAAACAAAAACAAACAAACAAAAACAAACAAACAAACAAACAAAAACACTGAGACATTTAAGTCCTTTATGGTAAAGTAATATTTTCAGTGGCTCTCAGCAGACATCAATCACTGACTCTTTGATTTGGGACTTTCCAGTCACCAAAACTATGAGAAAATAAATTTCTGTTTTTTAAGCCACCCAGTCCCTGGTATTTCGTTATGGCAACTAGAGCAGACTATCACACACACCAATGCATTCAGGGCCACTAAGGGGGCAGCTGAGAGCATGGCAGGTGTCAGGGTTCCAGGGAAAAATATTTCTTCACTGAGGTTCTCAGCAGAGGTTTGGAGTCTGGAACTTCCTCTGAGTAACTAGACTATTTCATGTTTTCTTTGTCATGTTTCTTTCACAGGATTTATTAACCATAAAGAAGAATAAGAAGCAGTCTTGGATTAAGAGATGATGGTATTGAGGTCAGAGAACAGCATACAGTGAGTTAGACTATGAAATAAATTGCTGATGTCCTATCTGTAGTTGTGGGCCATTTGTATATATTTTAAAAGAAATTATCTTGTTCTTACATGCATCCAACTAACTAATTATAGACAAACAATAAGAATCAAGCTTCTGCCAAAAGAATTAGCTCCAGTAGCCCATAGCAACTTACTTCAGCAGGACAAATGTATTCACTAGTGTTCAAAAACACTTAAGTATATTTATTTTCCTGAATTAAATATGTATAACTAGTTTTCCAAAGGGACAACTGAAGAGATAAAGAGAGAAGACCAGTGACCCTAAGCAAATTACTTGATCCTTCTCAGTGGAAAAGTAAAAAAAGTCTTATTTTAGGAGTTGAAATTTGTAAAAAAAAAATAGTTTTTTAAAGCTGCATTGCTTCCATGAGATGCAAAGAGGCTTAGTAATGATGTTTTCAAAATAGAAAGTGTTCAGATATAAGGGATTTCTCTGGAGTACACATGGGTTGGACTAGACATCCAAGAGTAAAATTAAAAGAGTTAGCTGAAATGAATAATACTGTTTGGAATCATTTTCTGGCAAACTGTGGAAGTTTAAAGTGTATGTAACGTTAGCACACATTCAAAAGTAAAGTATTCATTATAATTCAACAATGATTAAAATATGGAAGAAAATAGAGACAAGAAAATTATCTGAGTTTTAGAATGCTTCTTTGGAATCATTGCCAACAGGTTCAAAACTCTCATTCAGCTGTGTATTTTAAATAAGAATAATATCTAGTTTTTTAAAACAGATTGTCAAACTGCAGCGGGAAGGCCGGGGAGGGTTGGGGGGCAGGAGGGAGGGGGGTAAGAGATCAACTGAAGGACTTGTATGCATGCATATGAGCATAACCAATGGACATAAGACACTGGGGTGTAGGGGAAGCCGGGGTATTGTCAAGGGCGGGGAAAAAAAAGGACACATATGTAATACCCTTTGTATTGCTTTAAGCAATAAAAAATAAAAAGAAAAAAAATAAAATAAAAATAAAATAAATAAAATAGCTTTTACAGATCAGACATGTTCATGTTGAGAACTTCTATGCAGATTTATTTGTCAAATAAAGCACTTCGCTGTGTCTGCCTTTTATGGCCATTTCTCATTTCTCCAGATGAGAAAGCCAAAGGAAATAGTGAAAAGGGAGAGACTGTCCCAATCTCTCTATAAAAACAATAGAAGTGGAATAAAGACAAGATGGAGCCTATTATAAACTTCTGTACTCCATTTGTCTTCCGTCCACATGCTTTAATTTTTCTATCTCTCAGAAAAGTACCTAAAGCAAATAGGCTAAGTCTCCAATGTGTGTTTATGTGTACAACTATATTTATGTCCTTTTTTAGAAAATATGTCTTTAATGAGAGAATAGAATCACACAATATTGCCAATACAGGAAACTAAATTATTTCATATAAAAATTAATCCATAGCTATGGATTAGAAGTTTATTGCATTGTAAGAGTTTTTCTACAGAAAAAATATTACAAATTATATGCTTTCAGCTATCTTTAAAAAAGTGTCTGATCAAAGACACAGAAAACAACATTAACGTCTATTTATAGTATCCTTTTACTGCAGAGTTCAAAAAGCCTTATTTTATATTACTTCATTCAATCTAATATAATTTTTATTGCATTTCTTCCCTCTGGAATAAAAAAAAATCCTGAAAATCATTAAGGTGAAGTGGTTTCTTTTTTATGTGTTTATAAGTCATCTGAAATTAAGTATAATAACAGAAGGTCTTAACTTCAGTGTTTAGACTGAATTTCAAAGGAGAACCTTATTCTTAAAACTTACTTTACACCAGTATTTCCCAAAATATGTTCCATGAAAAACTAGTGTCATTTTGTACATAGCGGTCTCGACAATGTTAGATAGGCATCCTACATCACAGATTTTCAATGTGTCTGATTTAATAATATGCTTTATGAATTTCTAATAGTGTGGTATATGATATGCAACCTTGTAAAAAATTAATTGACTCCTGATTTTTTTTTTGCCCAAAGAATCTGAAGTGATTATTGTGCGAGAAACCATTTTGTGAATGTAACTAGTCTTTCATGACAGGGAGTTTAGAAGTGATTGTAATAACATTGCCATGACAATTTTCAGTGTAAAAAAATACAAAGAAATGTTCTTTAAAAAGTAAAACATTGTGATGTTTAAATCAAGGTGGTTATATGAATTTTCCAAGTGCATATTTTCTCATTCTGCCCCTTTAAATTCTAAAAGTAATGTCACCCCATCAATAATGAGCACCTTGCTGGCCAAGTATTACTCTCTTCTACCATTCTTCACTAGAAGAAACCAGATCCTTGGATAAATGGCTCATTCCAAATCTTGGGGAGGGAAAGTAAGTCTGGAAAATTGTGCCAAAAAGCAAAGAAGTTGTCAAAGACCAAGTAAGTGATGTCCAAAAAATCTCAGGACAAAGCTTGAAAGAGTTTGTATTGTCAAAGTTGTGACAATTTGAACCTCTAATACAAATTGTTTTAATTGATGGAGATACATTGATTCTATAAAAATTAATTAATATATGGAAAACACTTAAAAGGGAGAAAACTGAAGACATCTATTACTATCATTGAAGCCAGCTATCACATCAACTCCTTCAAAATGTGTGTAAGAAAAAAATAAGTTATAAGTGCTTTTCATTAAATGCTATAGTTTAGAATAACAAAATAGTTTGATTTTACATGAGAATATCAGCTAATAAGGGAAGAATACAACATAGAATCAGAAAACCATCATTTTACAATCTCTAGCAAAACTTGTGATTCAAAGAAGCATCAATTATCGTTAAAAGCACTGTGAAGGATTAGTGAATGTAATTTGTGCTTTCTGTTTCTGCTCTGCTTAAATAGCAGCAATGCTTTTCCCTGTCACCTTGCGGTTAGGCATAGCTTTGTGACCTGCTTTATCCAACGATATATGAATAGAAGCAAGATGTGTCACTTCCAGGCACAAAGGTCTAGGAGCCACTGCATATTTGTCCATTTCACTCTTTCCCCACTTTGGTGATTATAAAGGGTGCACTGATATGGAGATGTAATGCTGAGTCAGTATACATTGGGAAAATGCAGGCTTTAAATTAATAAGACATACTTTTTGTCATTTTAAGCCACGGTGATTTTGAAATTCTTGTTACTGCAGTGTAACCTCTCTTTTCATGAGTATTATAATGTGGAATTGAGCACTTGGTTATGGTAAAGTAACATCATAGATAAGATTTTCTGGTAATGAGGGAAAATGTAACTGTACAATGGAGAGATCATCATTATTCTCATCAAGTAATCAATCTTGGAAGTACTAGTGATGTTGCAACTAGGTAAGACATACCTCTGACGGAATGCAATATGATGCTTACATGTTGTATTCTAGCCAAAAAAAAAGCAGCTTACTCTTAAGGGGTTATCAGACCTTTAAATTTAATTTCCAGTTGACAGGATAACCAGGGGATAGAGGAATATGCTAAATGACAAATCCAGAAGGAAAAACTAATGACCAGACAGTAACCTATTGTTCCCACCAGATAAGTGTTATGTGGGGGAAAAAAAAACACATGAAGAGGCTTAACAAAATGCAATGTGTAGTCCCATATTAAATCCAGGTTTAGACAAAGCAGCTGCAGAGGGTATATGAAAGATAATTAGGAACATCTGAACATGAAGTAGACATCAGCTAATATTAAAGGTTGTTAGGAACCTTGTTATATGTGATATTTTGAGTAATTAGAAACAAGTTATTTTTTGGTTTGTTTTAAATATAGTTTTATTGATTTCAGAGAGAAAGGACGAGGGATAGAGAATAGAAACATCAGTGATGGGAGAGAACTATTGATTGGCTGCCTCCTGCATGCCCACACTGGGGATCAAGCCCACAACTCAGACATATGCCCTGACTGGGAAAGGAACTATGGCCTCCTGGTTCTTAGGTCCATGCTCAACCACTGAACCATGCTGGCTGGGCAGGAACAAGTTCTTTTTTTTTAATTATTAACTCTGAAGTACTTAGGAGTCTCTTATAAATATGTAAACACATGAAAAATAAGTCTATAAGTGTCTAACACAAGTTTGATACATGGCAACAGTATCATTTTAAAATTCTGAACGTAAAAATGTGAAATGAAGTAAAACAAAGTTGAAAAGATTAAAACATAATTTACACATATGTTAATGATATATGAATTAATTTCAAATTAGACTTCTAGTGTAAGGTTCTATAAATTTAACAAATGTTATTTTACAGCAGTTTCTCTGTCTCACATCCTTCTCCTATTTTCTTTCCTTAAGCATTGTCAGACCATTGAGCCATTTGCTAGTCAGCTCTACTGTCTGATGCTGTTTACTGCCAAATGAAAATCAATATGATCACCCATCATTATTCCAAATAGAGTAAGCATTGATTTTGAAATTTCCCATTTCATTGGTTTTGGAATGCTTCTCATACTGCCTTGGGTACTTCCTTTCTTTTACAAACAATATGATGCATCATGAGGTCCTATTTAATCAACTAACGCTACCCTTCAGTATGATTTATACCATCATTAGTCTTGCTTTCTGATTTTCAATGACATAACCTCCTCCCTTTTTCTAAAACAAGTTGTGCTCCCACTTTCTTTAGAGACTTCAGTTAAATCTTCTCCCTATTTAACTAGATCACATTAGATAAAAAACACCAAACATCACTTTTCCAGGAAAAATTTCCTAGATACCCGCAACTAGGTTAGTACCCCACCTATAGTTGCATTCTAATAGTACTCTATATTGTCTCTAAGAGAATTAGCATAGTTTGTATTTACAACTATATTTTTATGGTATCTACCTCACATAGACTCTCCATTCCATGAGGATCGTTATTCTTTTGTTTACTGCTGCATCTTTTCAACTAAAACAGTGCCAGACACCTAGAATGTTGTTTATTAAGATTTGCCTAATGGGTATTTTGAGGTTTGACATGTAAGGCAGTATGATAAAGTAAAACAATGGGCAAGTACAGGTTCTTATTTTGTTCACTTCTACATTTCTGAATATATATAGATACTGAGTAGACATTTTGGTAAAAATGAATGGGGTTGGAATTTTGTCTGAGCCCTATTTCATCTACATACCTGCTGTAATCTTGATCCTCACTTCTGTGGACAGCAAGCAATTATCTATAAAATTAGTTGTTTAAACAATGACTTTTAAAAATACTTTCGGCAAACAACAACAACAACTTTAAAATGAGGATATTCAATTATTGCCATTACATTTGATGCTAATGATAGAATATCCTTCTGAGAACAAGTTAACAGTATTGGATGAAGCAAATATTTATTAGACAAATATATATTGCTTTTAATTCCAATCACTATCTCAACAAGGCTTTTGTGTAATTTGACTAATTAATTTTTTACATTTATATGAAAGAACTAAGGGCAAGGAGAACATTCAAGATCGACTGACAGGGGAATTGAGTAGGGACCATGAACTACCATATAGGAGGTCTTATTTAAAATACATATACTAGCCGAAACTGGTTTGGTTCAGTGGATAGAGCGTCGACCTGCGGACTGAGGGGTCCCAGGTTCGATTCCGGTCAAGGGCATGTACCTGGGTTGCGGGCACATCCCCAGTGGGAGATGTGGAGGAGGCAGCTGATCGATGTTTCTCTTTCATCGATGTTTCTAGCTCTCTATCTCTCTCCCTTCCTCTCTGTAAAAAATCAATAAAATATATTTTAAAAAAATAAAATAAAATACATATACTAAAACAGTATTGTGTTTGTATACTGACGTATAAACTGACTGAAGAATAAAATTGAAAACCTAGAAACAAACCCATATATATATATATAGATATATGACAAATTTTTATTTTATGTCATTGGGGAAGACTGGATTTCTCAATAAATTAGGTAGAAACCTAGAAACTTCACTTCTAACTAAATCGTCATCATAATCATGATCATAATCATCATGGTATATTAAAGATTTAAATGTTAAAAGGAAAATGTAAATATTTATAAAGTAGTACAATATCTTCTCAGGGTATGAAATAATTTCTTAAAACCTTAAAATCACTAAAGATAAAGTCAGGAATTACTAACCTAGATTGCACTGAAATGAAGAACAGTTCATAAAAAAATACAATAAAAAATGAAAAAAAAATCAAAATCTGGAAGAAGGTATTTGCAACACATATAACTCACAAGTTCATAGCCAGGATAAATAAATATCTCCCACTGATAATTTTTAGAGAGAGTAGAGGGGAGGGAGAAGGAAGAGAGAGAGAGAAATGTCTATTTGAGAGAGATACATCTATTGGTTGCCTCCCGCAAGCACCTTACCTGAGGCCAACGTATCTGCCCTTGACCTGAATCATGACTGATGCTCTAACCACTGAGAAAACAGGCCAAAGCTGTCTTGTTTCATTTTTAATGACATGTATTGGTAACAAGTAATCTGGCATTTGAATCATGAGAAAGAAGTGTACTTTTCATACTTAAACTTGTATTTCTTTGTCACAAAGCTATCTAAATCTTGGAGACTGACAGTGAATATTTTATATTTTAGTTAGGGTATATGTTGTGATGAACTAAATAATTAAAAGCCATACATCTGCCTATATTCTCACTCTTGTTCAGTTTCCCCAAATGATATGTCTTTCATCTATTTGTTTCTTAAAAATAGTCACATACTTTAGTTTGAAAGTAAAACACTTTGATTTATATGTAAAAGCAACTATATAAAAAACTTGGATTCTAATAACCAGTTTCTAGAGGAGTTGAACATGTTGCCAGTTGAGAGAATATAGCCATCTTGTGGCAGCTCTTAAAACTTCAGACACATGGTCCCTAGGCATGGCGACTACATTTGCCAAACAAACTTGGATCCAAAACCTGTTGATGTCATAACCAACTCACTGAAATCAGGATAATCTCCTGGCAGTGACAGTTTGATTGTCCCCAGGTGACTCTGACTGATATGAACGAACTGGATGATGAACCATCTCAGTAAGAGTACCCGAGTCTTTTATTTGGCTCTTTGCTATAGAAGTAAATGGTAAGAAAAGGTACAAAGGAATCACAGAATGTATCTTTCCATTCCATTGCCCTGAAATTCGTTACTTGAATCAGATACATGTCCCTATGCCATATAAATTGGTTGACATTTAGGAGTTTTGACTAATATTTTTAAATAGATTTCCTATATTTAGATAAAAATTCTTATGATGTAAGGTAATAATGAATTATATACTAATTGTACAAATCCTTTGTTAATTTATATATTTTACAAACTTTTTTTCATGTTTGCCATGTGTTCTTAAGTTGTTTGACACATATCACTGTTTTCTCAATGTCACATATTATTCCAATGTGACACATTTCTTTTAAACAAATAAAAATGTAATATCTTTATAGGTTCCTAAATATCCATACCTAATATTTCAATCCCTGAGTCCATGATGTATTATTACTAATATTTGAAGCACTTAAATGAAAATGTATTTTTAATCACTTAATTGAATTCTGATATTTTTGTTTTGGCCTACATATGGCAAGAAGAAATTTTAGGCTTTATAGAAGCTCTTATAAACTATTGCTGAAACAAGGTTTATAGAGTTATATTTGATAGACTGATCATGTATCAAATACAAACAACTTTTAGACTGAGAGATGAGAAATCAAATTGGAGCATGAATAAATGCTGATAGCCAAAATGAAAGCTATTTAGGTTACATAATGTCTCAATATCTGTATGCTTATTTTATTTCAAGGGCAATCATGTAGTATTGGTTAAAATACTGTAGATCAACATTTAAAATAGAGAAATAGTGATAAGTCTAAATTATATAATTACCACTTGTTCAGTAAACAAAATCATTTAAGCATGAAGTCCTTGGGTAAGTGACAAAATAAAACATTTAAATATCTTTCTACACAGAGAGGCATGCGTTTAGATGTTTCTCACATTGATAAGAATATCATCCCTGTAAGGATGGGAAGGACATATGTATGTTTTAAAATAGTTTGTATTTTTAACGGTGTCTCATATTTTGAACGTAAGTTATCATCCAAAATATTAGATTTTTTTTTAGTGACTTCAGTCGAGCTTACAGAGCTCCTCACAGTGGGCTTTCTTAAATCAGTGATTCCTTGAAGTTTTAAGGGTCAACCACGGCCTTAAGAGTAGAGGCTTATAACTGATGAGCATTTTAGACCCAGATTGGGCAACAGGTTTATCGAATGTCAAATCCAATCAATTCTTTATGGCTGTCTAAGGCAGCCGTGGGCAAACTACGGCCTGAGGTCCGGATCCAGCCCGTTTGAAATGAATAAAACTAAAAAAAAAAAAAAAAAGACCGTACCCTTTTATGTAATGATGTTTACTTTGAATTTATATTAGTTCACATAAACACTCCATCCATGCTTTTGTTCCGGACCTCCGGTCCAGTTTAAGAACCCATTGTGGCCCTCGAGTCAAAAAGTTTGCCCACCCCTGGTCTAAGGTGACAGATGGAGAATGAGCCTGACTCTCATTGTGAATATGGTGATCACCTCTGGATACCTACCTAAGGGGGAGGAAAAATATTTTATTCCTGAATTCAGTGAGTTGTCTAATCTTAAATCCTTTTAATGCTTATAGAATGAAGTGAAATTGGGAGTAAATACAGTAATCAAACTCATGTTATAAATACTTCCTACCTGTATTTCACTCTTTTTTCCCCCATCTCCTGTTCCCTTTCAGGTGGGTGTAATGACTGGACATAGCAGGGTACATAGCAACGTATGAACAGAAATTCCTCCATTGTTTAGCACTGGCTTTGCCTTTTCCAAAATACTGATTCTTATTTGTGGACAAAAACATTGTTATAATTGCTAGCAGATATGGTGGTTGTCTCTGAAACACTGCTACTCTACAATTTATACTATTTTGCACCAGCCACATATTATGAATGGGATTGACTCCAGTTCCAAGGGAAAGAAAGATCGAACTAAGTTAATTAGGCTAACTTTAACTCCTTTTCCACAGTGATCAGTTTAGGCAAACCAGGTGTAATCTAATTAACACGGCTATTTCCCTGGTCACAAGAATGATACCAATTAAGCTTGAGACCAATTCAGAATAATAAGAAGGGGTAGTCATTTTGCTGGGGTTTTCTAGATCTCAGCATCAAATCTCTTTGCTTTGACAGAATTATACACAGATATCCTTCCAGTAGCCCCTGGCAGCATTTTTCCATTTTGGAGGCATTCCACTGGTTACAAGTCCAACTGGGAGGAGGGGAGGACTGAGGGGATTACAGGTATGGAGCCCTGGGCTGTGTTTGAGCCACTCCTGGAGAATGCCGCTTCTAGAGTTTTCAGTTACGTGAGTGACATAGAATTCCTTAGTTTTTATTAAACAAGTTTGTATGTTGGTCTCTAATAAACAGCAAACAAAAGCATTCCAACTAATTTGCACTTATTTCACGTTTGAAGGAAATATCTTTAAAACAGTTTACCCCCTTCTTTGCTTTCTAAAAAATGATATATTTTTATTGATTTCAGAGAGGAAGGGAGAAGGAGAAAGAGAGAGACAGAGAGAGAGAGAGAGAGAGAGAGAGAGAGAGAGAGAGAGAGAGAGAGAATTATGACAGAGAATCACTGATCAGCTGCCTCTTGCACGCACACCCTATGTTGGAGATTGAGCCCACAACCCTGACTGGGAATGGAATTGCAACCTCCTGCCTCATAGGTCAATGCTCAGCCACTGAGACACACTGGCCAAGCATAATTCTCTCTCTTGATGAATTGGGTAACATAATTGAAAGGAGGGGGTACCTCATAGGAATAGGACTATAGTTGTTTAATGATTATTCACCCTACTAACTATAGATAAGAGTTTTTTCTTACAGACCCTAGGAAACTGGAGGATGTGCTGCAAGAAAAACAGAGCTGTAAAAAGATGAAAGACTGCAGGCAGATGGGTCCATAGCTCAGAAAAGAAAATATATATTTTGAGATGAAACAAAGGGCATTATGCACTTTGATTTGGTTGCTGTGCCTGGACCCTGAGCCCCTCTGGGAGTTTGTCTCAGAAATGCTGCCCATTGAACTGGCCAGAGCTGGGTTTTAACATCATTGAAAATTAACTAACTTGTTACTGGATTTCAAGATCTTGGAAGGAGACACACAGACCATGGACCCTGCCGCCATTTTCCTGGCCCCCTTCCCCCTTGCATGCACCCTTTCTTCCTTATCCCCCTATAATCTGCAGGCTAGGAGGAGGTGGGAGATCATCTTTTCAGGGTGACCTACTGCTCTCCCTATACAGCCTGCATTTTTTTAATAAACACTCATATATGACTTAACCCTATCTCTGCTTAATTTGGCTCAAGTAATGACAGGCGACCTCGGACCCATTTTATCCAGTTTCATTATTATGATTGTACATTACTTTTTTATTTCAAAATGCAAAAATGTTACTATCTGAACATTCACTAAATGGTTTTAGGATACTTTAATTTCAAGTGTAATGAGGTTAAGTAGACATTAATAAATAAACCTTAATTTAGTGCAAATAAATATTGCTTTTCTAGTACATTTCAAACAAATTTTTGTTTGATTTCTTCAAATCTAATTCTTGATCAGTTACTAAAATTCAATTCAATATCATAAAACTATTCATATTTTTGGATTAAATTGATTCTATCCTAAAATGCCATTTTTATGTGAGCTTTTCAAGAGAGACATTGCATAATTTAAATGTTGACTATAATAGATGTTTTTAAAAATATGCAATTTTGAATAGTTTTTATGTCACTCTGACAGAGGCAAAATATACAAGTCCAAAGATTTTTTTTAAGTATTGAAATTCAGGTTTTTCTGGAAAAGAATACACACACACACACACACACACACACACATCTATATATCTATATCTATATCTATATCTATATCTATATCTATATCTATATCATCTATCTATATCTATCTATATCATCTATTATTTAGGGCTTTCCAAGGAATAAATAATTCTGAGAGTGATTAACACTGAAATTTTGTACCATGGATTAGTTTATGCCACATGACATGTGTGTGTGTGTGCGTGTGTGTGTGTGTGTGTGTTTGTGTGTTTAAGGGGAACTTTTTTATATTCACTTATATTCACTCATGAGGGCAGTGCATACAGTACCCAGGGGATTCAAGCAGCATGATCAAAGTCCATTACAACAGTCTCCAAAAGACTGACTTGATTTTTCTGGTTTGTTGTGTTATAGTAGATATTTTTAAATAACTGGCCATTGCCTGGGGCTTTTAAATCTTTTTTTATTATTCAGAGGCTTTGTTTGAAGAGCATGTTTTTGGAAAAACAGTTGACCTGCCTACCTGGAGCTAATCTGTTATCCATTAACTATTCTGCTCTTTGACTCCATACTTCTATAGCGCCTGAGAATATCTGAGACTGGTCTGAAAAGACAAAGAATCTCTTGTTTGAAATGAGAAAAAAAATAGGGGTTAACATTTAAATTAAATTTCAAAATATTGAAAGATCCCTGAAATAAGAAAAAAATGACTTATATTTAGAGCACAAAAATTTCACTTAACACCAAAAATGTTTTTTATGGGATGAGGTGACTGCTTTGTGAATTAGATATGAATGCTTCCTGAAGCAGGTTGACTGTTTGTAAAAGATTGTCATATTAGATACAGGTGATCCTAGAGCTTCCAATTCTGATATATAATACTAGGAGCCCAGTTCGCGAAAGCGTGTGGCCTGCCCACCCACCTACCGCCCTACCTTGACACCCGAACCTCTCCATGCAGAGCTCCAGTGTGCCTGGGCCAGCCCCCCACCCCCAACCCTCTGGCCTTCTCTGGCTGTTTCAAGCCCCGCCCTCAGTCCCTCAAGTCACCTCAGAATGGCCCTGCCTCCTCCGGGTGCCTCCCCACTTCTGCCCTGTCTCTGGAGCAACATGGCAGCTCCACCCCGTCATGGTGCCAAAGGAGAGCCTGGGAACCTTCCGCCTGCTGTGCTGTGCTCCTTCCTCAGGCAGGTGAGCGGTGGGGCACTCTGAGTGCGAGTGGTGGGTGGCGAAGGACTGGTGAGGGCGGCACTATGGGCTCTCACCCCCGCCTTCCTGGGCACAGGCCTCATCCGGGCACCTCCCGGCTTCCACCTGGTCTCTGGGAGCAATGCCCCACCACGCATGCGCAGGCAGCCTCCTCCTTAGCGGTGGTGACTGTGACACCGTGAGGACCAATTAGCATATTACCTCTCTCTATATATAGATAATATTTATATTCTGTAACACACACATGTTAAAATGTCTTTATCAAATGTAAAAGAAAAATGTATGCTCAGAGAATAACAACCTTTCTACTTATTCCTATCTTAATCTGCAGTAATAGCTGTTTTAGCATCTTGTAGCAAACTGGCTACTGTGACGATTAACTTCTCTAAAACCGAGTCTCAAATTTGGACAATCTTACATTGTGTAATAATCCACTTTTGAGTAATAAAAACACAAGCAGTAACAAAAGAAACTGGTAGTGTAAGGCATGCCTTTAGAAACTATATTTGTGTAGTATAATGAAAAACAATAAACCAAATCTCTCCAGGCAACAGAAAATATAGTCAGCACTATCTCCAATTTTAGTAAATGAAGATACTGAGTTTAATTATACATTTATGAAGAAAATACACACCTATAACATTTTCTTTTTAAAGTTTAGAGGTTGGTTTTAATATCCCATCATCTCCCCTGAGTAGTTTTAACCAACCTTCTTTATTACAAAGTACAACCTCTGCATTGCAAGTACATCTTTGGGATATTTTCTGGTTGAACTCGTGTCTTGAACACATAAAATGTAGATCTCTAGGGAGACATTTTGCATTGAGTAACAATAATTTGATATAGCAAAAGAAAATTCAAGAGTGTTTTTAACAATAAAAAGTTTTAAATCCAGAGCTTGAGAATAACCTCAAATGTACACATACATAAGATAAAAGAATATCATTGCAATTGCTTTGCTAAATAGAGATACTTGGAAGACACTCCTATTTGCTCACTCAGAATAGAAATTATAGCCAGTTTTTCTAAGCATGTAAAGACTGCACAAGAAATTCTATTAGCTCATGAATACAACATGCCTTTGAAATTCAGAAAACTCAACAAAATATATTTGGTCTTTTCTCTTTTGTTCTTTAGTTATATAAGGCTTCTGAGCTGTATTTCTAAGCTATAGCTGAGAATGATATCTTAAGAGAAATAAAATTATTCTACATTTTAGTTGCCTCTTTATTCTGTAGTTATAGAATGAGTACAATGATTTGTTTTCAGTTACTATGCTCTAGTAATCTTAATATTACAACAACTAGTACAAACATATTTTAATAATGACATTTAAAACAATTTCAGATTTATATTTCACAAGTCATGTGTTTAAAATAGTATTATAGCAGAATATGACTATTAATCAAAGTGATCCTGGTTAATCATCTCTAAAGAATGACTGTGAGTCAAATGCAATTAATATTAACTGAAATGGTTAAAATTAGAATTATTTAAATGTTTTTCATCTTTGAAGACACTACCATCGGTCTCTATTTAAACCACTCCATAATTGAGTTAACATTTATAGCTATAAGTAAGAGGAGTTATAACTACATTACTAAGTACAAACTATATAAGAATTACTAACCTTGATTTCTAGGTTTACGCAAATACTGTTTTCTGCAACTTGATCTCATTGTGACACTTTCTCCACATATATAATGGGAATAAATACCATGTTATTCTTCCTATTTTCTCTATGGGATAGAGTAATATCCAAATAATTTTAGTAAAGTGCCTCTATTATGACATTACATAAAAAAGGAAGAAATTTATATCAATTTAAGAATAATGTTCTCCAAAAATCCTACACTAAATAAAAGCGTATTGCCTGACCCATGTTGCTTAGTGGTTGAGCATCGACCCAGGAACCAGGAGGTCGCTATTTGATTCCCAGTCAGGGCACATGCCCAGACCGGGGACTCTATCCCCATCTCTCATCATTGATGTTTCTATTCCTCTCTCCATATCCCTTCCTCTCTCTGAAATCATAAAAACATATTTTAAGAAATATATTAATATAACATAAAACTCACAATCAGAGATCCTATATTGGGCTGAGACTTTCTTTACTTTTACTGATATCTTACTAGAACAGGTACACTTGGTCTTGGGAATTGTGTACCCATAGAAGATGGTTACACAGGAACAAGACACCATGAACAATGCCTACTAGTCACATTTTTTCCCAAAGGGGAAAAATAATAGTAGGTTTCTGACAGACTCAATTTCACTGTTGTGTTAATAATAATTTAACTGCCACTCGGAGTTTTAATATTACTAGAAAGAAAAATGTTCCTCAGATTGCTTCAAACAATGGCACAAGTGTCTCAGTGAACATCAGAAGTGCAATATAGAGAACTGTGCAGGAATAATAGAATATTGGATTAACGAATTCATCAATTACAATATGATCTGTTGTTATAAATCTTTTGCATACTAAGCATTTCAGAGATTGGATGTAAGGAGGTGGAAAATGAGTACCATCTCCTATGTTTCTTTAATAGTATATTTAAAAAGGAAGAATATTTTTTGAGTCATTAAACACAAGTGACTAATGTTAACCCTGTAGAGAATTCATGCTTTAGCATTTAATGCTGACTCAAAACTGACAGACTCTAATGCCTTTCTTTTTTCTTGTAGAAAACAGTCAAAAGAAAGCTTTCTATGGATTGTAAAGATACTATGTAATAGCTACAAGTAATTGGAACAATCATTTTAATGTAATTTTTTGCTTTTTGAAAGATTATGTTGTAAAATGTTTAATATTGTTTCTGAAATATATAAGAATTTGAAAAATCAATTTTCAAGAAATCATGTCAAATGATTACTGAAGATTTCCTCTTTCCAGTTCAGCAGGTAAGGAGCTTAGAAGTCACAGAGAGTAAAAAGAAGCACAATCTAAAAGAAAATCGACCATTCTTCTTAGGTCCATCAGAGAAGTGAGGTCACAGGGCAAACTACTACCCCCAAAATTGGATAGACAGGTAGATAGAGAGCATCACAATTTATCAGAGTAACCTCTGCAGGAACCAATGCCAGGGTAAGAAAAGCTGAACTGTAACTGATGAATTACTGGAGGCTGACTGGAACAACTCTGAGAATTAAAATATCCAGGGGACCCAATCATCTGAGGAACCCACACTTTTGGGAGCTTAATCTCCAGGAGCTCTACCGGGTTCTCACAGTGAATATCAGAGAAAAAGCCTCTTGTGCTCCCCACACAGAGGAGGAAAAATGGAGCCATTTTACATATTCCAGAACATTCTGTTCTTAACAAAGCCTGGAGGCATTATTTAATAGAGCCTAAACAGCTGGGTTTTTATCAGAATCTACTTGACCTAACCAAAGGGAAGTACTCAACTCCAACATGGGCGAGGAAAGAGAAATGCACAACTTCCAGCTCCCTCCAGCCATCCTATACCCAAGAGAGAATAAAAACAAAAACCACAAGAACTGAGAAGCATTAGTGAAATTCACAGCATAGGGCACAGGCTCACCAAAAGGCTGAGACCTAATCACAGAACAATAAAATACTTCCCCATCCCCACACCTTACCATAACATTACTAAAGGCCAATTTACAGCAGATTCTTTTACCCATATAATATATCTGGCTATCAAAAAAACAAAAACAAAACAAAACAAAAAAACTAAACAAAACAAAACAAACAAACAAACAAAATACACAAGGCATACCTAAAGGGCAAAAATACACAAATTCAAGACACTGAACAAGCATCACAAGCATCAGACCAGACATGACAGGGATGTTGGAATTACCAGACTGGGAATTTAAACAACTATGATTAATAGGCTATTGGCTCCAATGGATAAAGCAGACAAGCATGCAAGAACAGATGGGCATTGTAAGAAAAAGTACATGTATGAAAATTTAGGTGACCTTAGGTTTGGTGATGTTTTAGTACAACACCAAAGACACAATCCGTGAAAGAAAAAATTAATAAACTGACCTTCGTTAAAATTTAAATTTATTCTTCTCTACAAAAGACACTGTTAAGGAAATAAAGAGGCACAGCATAAAATGAAAGAAAATATCTTAAAAATGCACATCTGATAAAGAATTGTTATTCAAAATACACAAAGAACTTCTGAAACTCAATGTAAGAAAACACACAACCCAATTTTAAAAAATGGATAAAAGACACCTTGCCAAAAAGATATACAGATGGCAAGGATGAAAAGTAGCTCCACATCATATGTTATTAGGGAACTGCAAACTAAAACAACAATGATACCACTATACACCCATTAGAATTGCCAATATCCAGAACACTGATGTAAAATAAACATATTAATATTGTATATCTTATACTAATTAAATTAAAAAAATATTTCTTAAGGTGGGGAAAACAATGAAAGAATTAATAAACTGATATTTTTTGAGCAAGCTCACAAGCAGAATTAAGTAATTTGCTGGTTTCCATGGTACCACATGTATAAGGAACATTTTGTTTTACTGAATGCACCATTCATACTCAGATTTAAAAATACAATATAGAGCAGTTGGGCTTTCAGAAGAAAAGTAACTATTTACCCAATCCTATATAATAAAAGCCTAATATGCTAAGTGTACAACCATCCATTCAACCATTCAACCAGTTGCTATGATGCACACTGACCACCAGGGGGTAGACCCTCCTACTGGTAGGTTAGCTTGCTGTTGGAGTCTGGCTGATCAGGACTGGGTGAGATGGGCCAGATATACCCTGGAGCCCTCCTGCAGTCCCTCCCTGGCCCTGCCCTGGAGCACTCCCGCCATCCCTCCCCAGCCCCGATCCTGCACTGGTGGCGTCCCTCGGTCTGGCCTGTGCCCTCTCACAATCTGGGACCCCTCGGGGGATGTCAGAGAGCCAGGTTTGGCAAGATCCCCACAAGCCAGGCCAAGGGACCCCACCGGTGCATGAATTCATGCACTGGGCCTCTAGCTATATGATAGTTTCTTTCCTCTGCCACCCAAGCCTTTCATATTCACTTTTAATTTTAAAGTCCTATCCTTCTAAATATAGCTTTAGTGTTTTGTTTTGTTTAAAATACAACTTATCAGTCCTCATTTGTTGAATGTCTATTATGGCAAAATTTCAGCCAGAAAATGCTAACAAAATATATTAAATTCAAAAACATATAAAATAAACACAGGATAATATATCTATAAAAATGGAACAAAGAACTGGGTAATAAGCCATGTGAAGCCACTTATACTGTATAGAATAGCAAAAAACTGAGGATCAGGGATAAAGATAAAAATAATTTTACAATTCAAAATAATTGGCTCAAAACTTATAGTAAAAGAGCTGCTGATTGGGTGAATATACTTTTCCCTCAATATTTTATTTTATCAAATGCACATAATGTAAAATTTACCATCTTAACCATTGTTATGTATACAGTTCAATGGTACTAAATACATTCATAATGTTAACCATCACCACCATCATTGATCTTCATAACATTTTTCTCATTTTAAAACAGAATCTCTATGTCCATTTAACAATAAATCCCCAGTCTACCCACCCCATAACACCTGGCAACCACAATTCTATTTTCTGTCTGCATGATTTTTATTACTCTAAGTACTTCATATATGTGGAATTCTACAGCATATGTCTTTTTATAGTTGACTTATTTCACTTAGCATTGTGTCTTCAAGTTTCATCATGTTGTACATATGTCAGAATTTCTGTTTTAAGGCTGAATAATATTCCGTTGTTTGGATATACCATATTTGGCTATTCCATTCACCCATGTTTGAACATTTGGGTTGCTGCCACATTTTAGCTGTTCTGAATAATGCTGCTATCAACATGTGTATACCAATATATCTTTGAAACCCCATTTTCAATTTTATGGGGCATATACTCAGAAATATAATTGGTCTATTATATGGTAATTCTCTGTTTGTTATTTTTAGGAACCTCTATACTGTTTTCCACAGTAGCTATACCATTTTGCATTCCCGCCAATAGTACACAAGTGTTCCAATTTTTCCATACCCTCCAAGCACTTGCTATTTTCTGTTTTGTTTTGTTTGTTGATAGACAAACAAATGGGTGTGAAGTGGTGGGTGAATATATTTTTGAACATTTTCTTCTTTTGATAATATTCTTTTCCTGTGTATTACCTGAATCACTTTGATCTGGGTATTCCCCTTCCTTTTAGCTCGTCCTCTTGGGCATAAGTGTTGCCAGGGTAACATTATCTCCATCATTGATGATGAAAATGTTCTATAATTTGTGTCATCCAATGCAGTAGCCACTAGCCATATGTTGTCACTAAGCATATAAATTGTGGCTAATGAGAATAGGGAAATAAAATTTTAAGTGTATTTATTTTTTTAAATGTAATTTGAATCCACATGTGACAAGTGTTATTATATCAGATAATGCATTTCTAGGCCCTACTTCTTTCTGAGTGCTAACCTCCTGTATCCAACCATCTCCTTGATGTATGATGCTCTGTAGCATCCAAATATCTACATGTTCAATGTCAAACTCTTTAACACTTTCTCCAAGACAGCCCCTAATTTGGTTAATTCAAAAATATCAACTCTGTCCAGCCAGAGTGGCTCAGTGTGGAGTGTCGACCTAAGAACCAGGAGGTCACAGTTCTATTCCCAATCAGGGTACATGATCAATCCCCATGCAGGAGGCAGCCAATCAATAATTCTTTCTCATCGTTGATGTTTCTATCTCTCTCTCTCCCTCTCCCTTCCTCTCTGAAATCAATCTATAATAATAAAAGCCTAAGGGACCATTATGGCAGAATGACCAGAATGACTGGTCGCTATGATGTGCACTGACCACCTGGGGCAGACGCTCAATGCAGGAGCTACCCCCTGGTGGTCAGTGCACTCCCACAGGGGGAGTGGCCGCTCAGCCAGAGCTGGGCTCATGAATGGCGAGCTCAGCAGTGGTGCAGTGATAAAGAGCAGCAAGTCAAGTGGTAAGGAAGGAGGAGGTAGGCGGTAACCAGGAGCCAGGGATCCTGGATTGTGAGAGGGATGTCCGACTGCACACTTAGGCCCAAGGGGATCTGGCCTTAGTCTGCAGTCGGACATCCCCTGAGTGGTCCCAGACTGTGAGAGGGTGCAGGCTAGGCTGAGGGACGACCCTCCCCCGCAAGTGCATGAGTTTCATGCATTGGGCCTCTAGTAAAAATATATATTAAAATAATATAAACTCTGCTCAAGATAGAATTATTGAAACTATCTTTTATTCTTCAGTCTGCTTTATATTCTGTACCCAGTAAATCCCATATTCTGTCATTCAATCTTAAAAAACGTCCCTGAAACCTGTCGTCTATTTTCCAAAACACACATCATCATTTTTCACACACTACCACCAACAAGCTCTTTAAGGATTTCTCCAAGAAAACTCATTGACATTAAAATAAAGTTAAAATCGCTTATATTTCTCAAATGTCACCTCTCATAAATTCTTCAATTCCCCTAGGCATAGGCAAAAGCTCCATCTTCTTTCCTCCCACACTTTATCCACATTACTATGACATTTTTAGCACATTATAGTGAAATGATTTGCTCACCTGTTTACTGGCATGAACCTACTCCTGTGTATTAATTGTTTTTGTATTTCAAGTGTTTTGAATTATCCTTGGCTTATGGCAGGCTATCAGAATGATTAGATAACTAATAACAATTTATGATCTAAATGTTGAAGATTTTAAAACATAACTAGAAAATTCCTTAGTATAGAAGGAGAAATAAGCCTATTTCAAACCATAAATCCATGGTGATTCTTACTCACTTATTAAAGGATTAAGCATCTAAGATTTATATTGGTATTTTATTCATGTTTAACCTTTAAAGGAATTAGGTTGGCTTCTATGATAATTAAAAAAACAAATGCTATTTCTTAAGGTAATTATAGAGGATAAGGAGGCACTTCAACATTGATGCTGCATGTGGCGCCCTCTGGCAACTTCATATGGTACCATCTCACTGTCATTGAAGCCATGATAAATTGCCTTTTGAAATCAATATTGAGTCTCATTCATTACTTTCTTAGGTTCCATGCTTTATATCAAAAAGACAAATGCCAAGATAAATTTACACTTTGTAAAAAATATTTTTTAAAAGAACTCCAGGACAACATTGGAAAACAACTTTCAAGGACAAGAACTCATAGCTCACATTCCATGTATCAGTATGATGTATCTGTTTATTTTTTACTTCAGAAAGGTACCAATGACAAATTATTAACTTTCTAATACTTTGAAGTTATAATTTAATTTAGCATTAATCATATTTGTGAAATATAACAAAAGGTCTAGAATGTAAAGTTAGTTGGGAAAGATAGTGGATTGTATTACATGAATACATATTTATATTACATGTATGTATTTGTTTTATTTATTTAATTAGATTATATAAAATATGTAATAGTTTTATGATGTTGTGTATCCAATTATAACATCTACTGAAAGAATTATAAAATTATTTAAAATATTTCTGATTTTTTGAAATATTTTAGTATTGGTATAATTCTAATTTATCAATATTACCATATTGGTATAATATCAATAATATTTGTGCTTTATCATTTTACAAAGTGTTTTTCATGTTCCAAAACATTTTAAAATAGTTGACAGTGGCAGAAGTTGTACTAGATGGGACTTGTTATTCAAAGTCCAGTATTATTTGCATAATATCAGAATACTAGGTGGCTCAGAAGTGTACTAAACAGGTGATATACTGTAATAATACCACTATTATCCTTATTGAAAGAAATATTCTAAAGAACTTCACAAATTAAATTTTATGCTCCATTTGTACACATTAATTTATCATTATATTCTCAGCCTTTAATTAGCTTAGTGATTTCTTGTCTAAATTGTTCTGTTACTCTTTTTATTTTTTCTTCTTTAAAGTAAAACCAAAATTCTGAAAATGTAGGTAAGGGACTAATTTGAAAATTTGAAGACTTTAGAACTAGCATTTTTTTCTGGAGCTAAGTTTTAGAGGTTTTTTTCCCCTCTATTCTTTCTTTTTAATTACATTTATTGGGGTATCATTGGTTAATAAGGTTACACAGGTTTCAAGTACACATTTCTATGATACATGATCTCTATAAAACTAGCATTTTTACTATTTTTATTGATTTTTTTAAAGAGAGAGAAAGGGAGAGGGAGAGAGAGAGAGAGATATAGATGTGAGAAAGAAACATCGATTGGCTGCCTTCTGCCTGCCACTTACTGGGGATCGAACTTATAGCATGGGCCCTAACTGAGAATTAAACTGGCAATCTTTTGATGCATAGGTTGATGCTCAACCAACTGAACCACACCGGGCAGGGCCTAGCATTTTTAATATTTTAAAAATTATACCCAATTAATACATATTGCATTTCTAGAGAAAATCTATACATAATATTTCCAACCTCACAGAATCCTAGAAAGGAAAACCATTATGACTTATACTCCTTTTTTATGTAAAAAAATAAAATAAAATAAATTTATACTAAATAATATAGCTAGTTGGTAGTCAAGATAGAACTGAAATCCAAGTTCCATGTTACCTAATACATGTTCTATTCAACCCCTCTATGTTTATACTTTTATTTTGTTCGTGATCAAAGAAATTTTCACTTTAAAATGAAGTATCTATTAAATAGACCTTTTTATGGTTCCACATGTTTTCTTATTGGTGAAGTAAGATTAAAATTCTGAAGCACAATATTTTCTATTAGCCTGTGTCTGCAACAGGAGTTGCCAAAGGAATACATGATGACTGGGGACACAGAATCAACTTTGGAAAATTATAAATGGTCATAAAAAATGTCCCTGAATTCTTACTTCTGCACCTGAACAGGTTTTAATTTTTCATAGACATAGAAGTCTTCCAACATTTATTTAATATATTGTTTTAGTATAGATACAATTACCATTTAATGTGTATATATAAGTATATATAGACATGCTTATCAAAATAAACATAGATATAATACTCTATCATCTATCTATCTATCTACCTTTCTATCTATCTATCATCTCTCCTGACTTTTCTTGCTGTAATCCAAATAAAGTGTTATATAGGTAGTTAAGATGCAATTATTTTGAACTTGGGAAATTTTTAAGTAAAATGTGATCCAAAGACCTCTTATTGCAAAAGTTGAGAAAAAAAATAAATGTGCACAACTTTTATTTTATTTTTATTATTTTTTAAAATATATATTTCATTGATTTTTTACAGAGAGGAAGGGAGAGAGATAGAGAGTTAGAAACATCAATGAGAGAGAAACATCAATCAGCTGCCTCCTGCACACCTCCTACTGAGGTTGTGCCCACAACCAAGGTACATGCCCTTGACCAGAATCGAACCTGGGACCCTTCAGTCCGCAGGCTGATGCTCTATCCACTGAGCCAAACCAGTCAGGGCAGTGTGCACAGCTTTTAAATGTTAGAGATAAATCTAGAATGCTAGCCTTGACGTTGGAACTCATTCTGTTGCCACTCTGAGTTTAGTTCATTATATCTATTTGCTTCCTTTTTTTTTTCTAAAGAAGGAAAACAGTCTTGAAAAATCTTACTAAGAAGATTTAAGAATGAGTCATCAATCTTTCAAGTGAGCATATATAAATATAGATTATTTTAAATGTTTTAAATTCCAATATTCTCTACAAACTTTATCCCCAAAAGACAGATTATGACAGGTTAAACAGTTGGTAAATGAAAGGTTAAACAAACAATTGGTGTAAAATTCTTATTATGTTATATGATGTCAGGCATTAAATTTATTTGCTCCATACTGTAGAATTTAAGGGAAGGCAGGGGAGGGAAGGGGTAAGAGATCAACCAAAGGACTTGTACGCATGCATATAAGCATTACTAATGGCCACAGACACTAGGGCGGGGTGGTGAGGGCATGTGCTGGGAGATGGGAGTGGTAAGGGAGAGGTGAATGGGGGGGAATAATACTGTAATAGCGATGTATGGGCTGGGGTGGGTGGTACTTGAAATATCAGGAGGACCACTCTGTAAAGTATATGATTGTCTAACCACTGTGTTGTGCACCTGAAACTAATACAGAATAATATTGAATGTGAACTATAATTTTTTTAAAAAGATGGAAAATTGTATGTTGTATGTTTTTCATCACAATAAAAAATGTATTTGCTTCATACTATAGAATTTAATTTTCTCCATATTATATACTTTCTCCTACCTATAAACTATTATACAGGAAAAACTGGTAATGATAACCTTACAGTAATTACATTCATTATAAACACAATCTATCTTTATTATTAAAGAAAGGAGCCTTTTGAAAAATTCTTACTGCATCTAAGAATTACCTCAAACAACGAATTTCCTTCAATATTGAAACAAAACTTTGAAGATAGAGAAATTCAAAGATTCATTTTGTATTTTTCTTAATCTAAAATGCAGAGCTATGCTTGAGAATATACCACAAATCTACTATCAAATTAAGGATAAAACCTAATTATTATATTAAAGATTGATTTTATAAACAAATCTTCAGTTATTGGTCGTATGATCTTGATTTTGCTTATCATGTTAGTGAAATAATAGGAGACACTTGAAATCCTTTCCAGTACATACTACAAATAAAAAGTATATAGCTTTCTCTGGATTGGTTATTTTCCCTTCCTCCATCTACCAAAAAAAAAAAAAAAAAAAAGAACAAAGCTTTCCCAACCTGCTCATGAATGCATTCCTCCCCTACCTTGGTAATCGTTTCATGAAGTTTGAAAAAAGGATCCATTTCTTCAATTTTTGTTGCACCTTTAGGGAAAAGGGCCTCGGAGAGAAAACTGGGATCCTGTGGAAAGCAGAATAAAACATTTAAAACTCTTCATTGATTTTGTTTTTCAAGTGCTTATTGGATTTTCTTTAAAGATTCAAAAGGACTCTAAATTGCTTTAAGGTTTCTGTTGATTGTTGGACTTCATTCTACTTATCTGATTAATCAATCACATATTTTTTTTAAATTAAAATGAGTAGAACCCTATGACATTTGACATTATTTATATCTATAAAATAATGCTTAATTTTACTCATATGAGACAATTCTTTGCAGTTTTTGCAGTTTTTCCTGTTTTTTGTTTTTGTTTTTTCATACAGACATATATAGAACACAATACCTTGACTATAAGATCCAAGTCTGAAATCATTTTTTTCTATTTTAATACATTAAATTTTGTTTTAAGTTTGGTAGAATGGGATATTTTTAATCAACATGATTACCAAAAAGATAGGCCACAAAAGTATACATAATATTTTAATAATTTAAAAACTCACTCCAAAAGACTTAATAAGATACATTTTTGGTAGAATGGTCTTATGGCTTTATAGACTATCAGTAAAGTGCTAACGTGATATCAGAACCTTAGTGGTATATGGTTTAAATGAATCAGGAAAACAGTAATTAGTCATTTTATACTTGCAGATGTAGACAAATTTCAAGATGCAAGGAGACCTATGTGGCATGAATATGTATGCCCCCCCCCAAAAAAAAAATTCATACGCTGAAAACCTAATTTCCAAAGTAATGATATTAAGAGATGGGACATGAGTGTTTTTGCCTTACTATCGGGATTAGTGCCCTTCTAAAAGAGGCTCCACAGAGCTCCCTAGCCCCTTGATCCTTGTCCTATATAATAAAAGAATAATATGTAAATTGACCCTAACAGCAGAACAACCAGAAACAACTGGTCGCTATGATGCCCACTAACCACCAGGGGGCAGACGCTCAATGCAGGAGCTGACCCCTGGCGGTCAGTGCACTTCCACAGGGGGAGCACTTCTCAGCCAGAAGCCAGCTCATGGCTGGCTAGTGCAGCAGTGGTGGCAGGAGCCTCTCCTGCCTCTGCAGCAGCGCTAAAGATGTCCCACTAATGGTTTAGGCCTGCTGCCAGTGAGCGGGCCTAAACCATTAGTAGGACATCCCCCAAGGGCCCCCGAGCGGGATGTCTGACTGTAAGTTTAGGCCCAATCCCTGCAGGAGCAGGCCTAATCTGTCAGGTGAACATCCCCAGAGGGCTCCCAGACTGCAAGAGGGCGCAGGCCGGGCTGAGGGACCCCCCTGAGTACACGAATTTTCATGCACTGGGCCTCTAGTAAAGATATAATAAGAAATCTGTAACCTGAAACAGGGCCCTCACCTGACCATGCTGGCACCATGATCTTAGACTTCCAGTCTCTAGGACTGTGAGAAATAAACTTATGTTGTTTATAAACCACTCAGTCTGTGATATTTTGTTATAGCAAGCCAAATAGACTAAGATATAAATATAGCTCTTACTTAAAAACCTGAAGTAATTAGGGTTATTTGTCTAAAAAATAGAAAACTTAAGAAAGGATATATGTATGTATATATGATCTGATTAATAGATAGATGATAGATAGATAGGTAGATGATAGATAGATAGATGATAGATAGATAGATAGATAGATAGATAGATGATCTTTCTGAGGGCTAACATGGAGAAGAAGCATTCAATACAATCAACACCAACAATGACCAAAACAGTGTAACAAATTAAGCTGAATTCTGTAGGAGCTATTGATTAGAGCAACCCTACAGCATAACAGACTGCTTTGGGGTATAACAATGGTGGAAAGGAAAGTTAGGATGATGTAGTGGATAAGCTCTGAAGTCATACAGTTGAGAACATAACTGCAAATCCTATATATTAAATAATTCTGTGATCAGGCATACTCTTCACCCCCTATTTTGAGCAATACTGAAATAAAACAAGAGTAATTCAGCTGTTTGCTCCAGCATATATTCACTTTGTGAGGAGACCATAAATCAACCAAACAGCTTACCTATCATAACTAACATCTTATTTATCAAAATTGTTTAATGGGTTTTTTTTCCTCATTTTACCTGGCAATCTAAAACTATTTTTTCAAAAACTCCATCTAGTTCCAGCTAGTATTTCACTTTTTAATATTTACCATGAAAGCTAGGCAAGAAGCTTGGAACAGATTTCCTTTCTTAACCCTCAAAAGGAACCAACCCTGAAAACACTTTGAAATATCAAAATGATACATATCTGTGTAAGAGTCATTCAATCTATGGTGACTTTTTATGGCAACGCTTGTAAACCAATGCACTCAGTACAGGTGGTATTCTTCCTTACTGCAATAGGTCTAATAAACTTCATTTTGTTTAGCAACTGGATTTTTGGAAGTATTTTGATCAATCAACATAAACATAGGTTAAAATTTTTGTTTTGCCACTTAATAATTGTCATCTTAATCTTCAAATGATTAGTTACTGAATCTAAGAAATTTGAATAATATATATTTCACAGAGATGTGGTCAACTATCCATGCCTGAAACATGGGAGATATTATGTTACCAGCACTCGTGATGTGGCTAAAAACAATAAATTTTTTAATAATGATGATGAGGATGGTGATTATGGTAGGTGGGATGCTGAAATAAAGAAAATTCAAAAACCTTATTTATCTGCTTTTGTTCATCAGTTTATGTTCATTATTATAAAAACAGACCCAGAGACAGAGAAACATCAATCAGACCGTCCAACCTTAGAGGGAAGGTAGGGGAGGTAAGGAGGAGAGATCAACCAAAAGATGTGTATGCATGCATATAAGCCTAACCAATGGACACAGACAACAGGGGGGTGAGGGCATGATTGGGGGAGGTGGAGGGTAATGGGGGGAATAAGGACACATATGTAATACCTTAATCAATAAAGAAATTTTAAAAAAACCTTATTTATTATCCTATGAGAAATAGTGTACAGATTGCATTTAGATATGTTTATTTTTCAAAATAGTGATATCTTTAAACTAACCTTAGTGAAAATATGACATGAATAATTTCTGGCATTCATTTCTATTTAATAATTAAGTTTGAAGTGCTTAAAAAGTTTGCTTCAAAATCATTTTAAACAAACTTCTTAAAATAATTTTATTAGTTTACTTAGCAAAACAAAACTTCATAATTAGTGCAAAGGTAAAATATCAGCCAGCCTCAAATTAAGTGATCCCATAAAAACATAAATTGGGAGTTATAGTTAGTGAGGTTTTTATTGAAATTTCAATTATTCAGTAGCAAACCAATATTAAATTATCCATATATGTCTTATTCTCTAGTGTAATCCCCATCTTTCTCTTATTTCTTCAGCTATCTCTTACCACATCATTCTTTCATTTTTAGTGCCTTGTTTTTAACATCTACCACATGATAGGTGCTGCAATAATGCAACAGAGTCCTTAATCTCATGGAGTTTAATCTAATGGAATTAAAAGTTAAAAGGTTTTTGCTGCTATTACATTAACTATGAGTGATAGATTTTAATAATAGCTCCTATCTGTAGATGAAGAGAGTGAAATAAAGCACCATTAACCATATTACAGTGCTTTTGTTTAAAATAATTCATTGATAGATTGAAACAAAGCATTCTTGAATAATTTAATATATTGTAAACAATATTGTGTGTCTGCCAATTGGCAATAACAGTAAGGACATTCTAGAAAAAGAAACATTGATAAGAAAAGTCTATCAAGGATATAGTGTAAAATTTGTTTCCCTAACCCCTAATTTATGTCATTTCTTTAATATTTAGCACACCTTCCTTCTTTCAACTTTTTATCTCAAGTCCATTATTTGACTCACCTGATTTTCCATTTGTATATTATTCTCCAGCTGTAAATGGATTTATTTTCTGTTTTAAAGCTTTTTATTGTTTCTAAACTTACCCTTAGTCTTCTTTTCACAAGTTAACTATGTGGTTTTATCTACTTCTTTGACTTTAACTACAAACTTCAAATTTGATTGTTTCCAAATCTTTAATTCTAGGCTTGATTCTGTTTTTAGTTCATCATTTCTATTTCTCTACCAGATCCTTCAACATATCAACTTACATTCCAAATCTTAATCATTTGTTCTCCATTGACAAGTTCATTTCTAAGTTGGATGACAGTCTAATATCTATATTTGCCCCAATATGAAATTTTATGTAATTCTTGACTCCAATTTCTCTCACCATGTGTGCTAACAAACTGTACTAGCTAATTTCCATTGAATCTACTAGTATATATTTACACAATTCTATACAAGTTCTATCAATTCCCATAGTCCAGTTACTTACTAGTATTAGTTTTGTCCAAGCTATGTTCCCTATTATCTATAGTCCAAAGTCCAAACTCAGTATGGCATTGCCAAACAAGTCTCAACCTACCTGTTACCTTTATACAATTCTTTCTTCCCTGTAAAGTAGTTTAAACAATTTCCACATATTTTTTCCTTATTTCACAGCAGGCTTTTCACTAAATCTTGAATCCACCCTTACTTTTATTAATTCTGCATCTTTATTTTTGCCATTTCTTCTATCTGGAATGTTATTCCTGATTTGTTTGCCAGGCTACTTTCTATAATTGCTTTTCTTGATTCTCACCAACCCATTAGGGTTTAGTGTTCCATTATCAGAGTTCCTGTACCATTTTATATTTACTTTTAGTCATCATTTATGACAATTCATTTTTGTTAAATTTCTGTTTTTCTAACTATACTATTAGCTTTTAAAGACTGGTATTTTTCTTATTAAAATAGTCTAATATTGTCAGACAAACTTGAGTGAGTGTTTAATCTCTCATTAGTATCATCACCCATAAAGTTGAAATGTAAATATACTTGTTCTTCTCACTTCATAGAGTTCATGTCAGGATCAAGCAAAGAAGCAAAGCATACACAAGTTCTCAGTAAAGAGGAAAGAACTACTGGATGGTGTTTGATTTTTATCACACTTGTCAGGAACTGCTTTTCTATGTAAACCAAGAGTTATAGTTTTAAATTTTAAATTACTAGAAATATGTGTTTATATATCAAACACTATATGATATTTCTCTTTTAAAATCTACAACTATTCAAACAAAGTATGGAAATCATTGCTGTAGGTGGCAGGGAATCTTTGGAGGCTTTTGAACGGAGTGAGTGATATTTTCAAGTATGTATTGAATAGAGCACACACTGACACATTTGTGGAAATAAATTTAAAAGATATGTGATGGAAAGCAGAATGTTTAGACAGAAGGCTATTGCAATATTACCATAAGAAAAAGTGAGAGATTAAACCAGTACTGTGGTAGGAGAAATAGATAGGAGGAGATAAGTTTGATAAATGTTTAAGAGATAGCATAAGAAGCCATTGGTGATTAATTGGATGTGAAGTCTTAAAGAGGAGTCAAGATTGAAAGTATTTCTAGATTTTATAAACTAAGTGGATACAAATTTCATTAATTTAAAAAATGTAAAAGCCCATGAAGGTTCAGGGGAAAAAAAAGAAATTAAATTTTAAACATTTGAGGTGAGATGTTTTTGGGACATCTGCATGAAGTTTTCCCTGAAGGTGAATGCCTATATTGTTTAAGACCAAATTCTGGACTGAAGATATTACAATAATCTCAGAACTATATTCATGGTAGTTAAAATGTAAAGTGAACTTAGGTATTTGTAGACTTAGATATTTTTTTGTGCAGTACAGATATCTGAATGACAACAAAATCTCTTAATGGCACTGATATTTAAGCTTGAAGAATAAAAACATTTTATTAGCCTTGCATCCCCAGAATAAATCCTACTTGGTCATGGTGTACGATCTTTTTAACATATTGTTGAATCTCATTTGCTAATATTTTGTTGAAGATTTTAGCATCTATGTTCATTTGGGATATTGGCCTGTAATTTTCTCTCTTTTTAGTGTCTTTACCTAGATTTGGAATTTGGATAATGTTGGCCTCCTATAAAGAGATTGGAAGTATTCCTTACTCTTGGATTTTTTTGAATAGTTTGAGAGGATAGGTGTTAATTATTCTTTGAATGTTTGGTAAAACACCCTGTAAAGTCATCTGGACCCAGGCTTTTGTTAAGATCATACAGCATAATGAAGTGGGATTTATTCCAGGGATGCAAGGCTGGTACAGTATTCAAAAATCAATAACTGTGATACATCACATTCACAAGTTGAAAGACAAAATATCACATGATCACATTAATAGATACAGAAAAAGCATTTGACAAAATCTAACAACCATTTTTGATAAAAACTCTCAGCAAAGTTGAATAGAGGGATCATTCCTCTCCATAATAAAGGCCATATATAACAAACCTTCAAAAACATCATACTCAGTGGGAAAAAAAATTAAAAAAATTTCCCCTATAAAGAGGAACAAGACAGGGCTGTCCGCTTTCACCACTCTTATTCTACATAGTACTAGAAGTCTTCAGTGAATAAGAAAACATAGAAGACATTCACGTTAGAAAGGAAGAAGTTAAATTGTCGTTATTTTCAGATGACACAATATTATATATAGAAAACCCTAAAGACTCCACCAAAAACCTACAAAAGTTAATAAATGAATTCAGCAATGTAGCAGGATACAAATTTAACACTCAGAAATCAATGGCATTTTTTTTTACTCCAATAATGAATTCTCAGAAAGGGAAACTAGAACACACAATCCCATTTACCACTGCAACAAAAAAATTAAGATAGTTAGGAATAGACTTAACTAAGGAGGTAAGAATAAAAACAAAACCCAAATAGCACTTACAGATGAGATCATCAGAGAAAAAGAAATAGAATCATAATCATGTGAGTGTGACTTCATGGGAGTCAAAAAGATAGGGAATATCTGGGAATGAATAATCAATGTTTCAAAGCAAGTGAAGAAAGACCAAAAAATAAAAATTATTCATTGGAAATTGCATTTCAGAGATTCCTGGTGTCTTTCATCAGGGAGTTTCTATGGATTCATGAGCACAGTAGACAAAACGCAATCAGTTGAGGAGTAAATGTGAGGAGAAGTGAAGCATCAACTGTGAACTATATTATTCTCTCTAGTAATTAAGAGTAGGTTGAGGAGTTAGAAAATGTGAACACTAGCTTAAAAAAGTTAAAGAATCAACAGTTTATTTGTTTTGTATTAGACAGGATTGATGCAGATATAACTTTCAAGTGAGATAAAGCATCCAGAAGATAAAGAATTTAAAAAAACACACATAATAATTTTGGGGGGAAATAAATGGACCATAGCTCATAACTTACCCAAGAAACAGAATTGTAAGTAGGTAAGTTGTTGAATAAAAAGGTGCTGAAATGAGGGTAGGATGTGATTGAAGAAAGTGCTAGTACATATATAGAGGTGAAGAAAAGAATAAAAACACTTCAAAGGTCATGTTTAATTCAGTTCTAGACTACATTGAGTTGATTAAACTTCAACTCATTACCCTATAAAAATATACACTTTACCTTTTTTCAGAAAATAATCATTTATAATATTGAGTTCATGTAGGCTTAGTGGGCATTGAAGTATCAGAAACATTTTATGCATCTCTTCTCTTTATAGTTGGCACTCAATGTACGTGCAGAACCTGGAATAGTACTTTCCATATACCAGCACTTGGCTGTGTTCTACATGAGGCACCTAATTTAATCCCCATACCTTTATGGTAGGAACTATTTTTACCTTCTCTACAAATGGAGGAATGGAGAAACAATGAGTTCCAGACACCAGTCAAGAACATTCCATGAATAAGTGGTAGAACCTGGATTGAAACCTAGGTTTATTTTACTCCATAGCTTATACTTGTATTCTTATACCATCTCTCCTCTTTACTGCCCAAGTTCCTCACAGCTTTTAAAGGATTATTTCCCCCACCTCTTGTTCCAATTCCCTCCAAGCCTTAGTTTACTCTTCATAAGCAGCATAAACACTGTGTACACTTTAAAAGATATAATCAAAGACTCCCTGCTTAGACTAAATAAAATTGAATCTGAAGAGCGCCATGTGCACTTCCCTCATTGCAATATTCACCTATATGCAATCAGAGAATATACACATCAATACTTAAATCCTATATAATAAAAGAATAATATGCAAATTAACTGTCACTTTTCAATAAAGATGGCAGCACCCACAGCCAATAAGGAGGGAATATGCAAATTGACACAACAAAGATGGCAGCGTGGGCTGGAGCCACGGAGCCTGCCAGAGAGCTGGCAGGAAGGCTTGACATGTTGGGTCACCCCAGCGACCCAGGAAGCCAAGCCTGGCTGGAGAGGGGAGAGCAGCCCATGGAGCCACCCAATCTTTCCCCACACCCAGTCAGATTGAGTCCATTGTGCCGCAGGGTGGAAGCTGGTGGGGGTTGGGTATGGATGCAGGGGCCTCAGAGCTGGACCACCCAGCCCACAGTGTGCTCTCTGCCTGGAGGCATCTAGCTGCAGACCTTCGACCCCATTAACAGGATCAGTGGTGGGGTGGAAAGTGACCTGGGAGGGTAAGGAAATGAAACTTGGGGCGAGCACCATGGGTGCAGTCCCTGTGACCTTCCCCTCCCAGGACAATGCTGCACTCCCTACCTCCCTCATGCCAAGAGATAAATGTGGATTTGCAAAGAGACAGGCCCCCGAGGAGCTTTAGCTGGGGATTTGCAAAGAGACAGGCCCCCGGGGAGCTTTAGCTGAGAGGATGAGGGTAGATACTCACTTCTGACACCCCCACCCTTTGCTTTAAGCCTGCATTCTCCTTTCCTAATACATGTTGCTTGAAGTACACAATGGTTTGTGCTTAGACATGCGATAAACATGGGGAAAGCAAAGTGCTTTAGAACATAAGAGTCTGGAGTCTTTGGGGGGTCTCTCTCTCTCTCTCTCTCTCTCTCTCTCTCACACACACACACACACACACACACACACACACACACACACTCACTCCTTCCTTCCATCTTCCCTGGCCTGGTGAATCTTCACATAGAAAGTTAATACTAGCTCCTCAGAACCCACCCTTGCTGGAGTGGCCTCTGTTTTGTTTTGGTTTTTTCTCTCACAAAGTTTCTTTCGTTTCTTTCTAACCTCTAAACCGGCAGTCGACATTCCCCGAGGGGTCCCGGATTGCAAGAGGGTGCAGGCCAGTCTGAGGGACCCCCTCCCATGCATGAATCTTTGTGCATCAGGCCTCTAGTTTAATATATAAAATTAAAACAGGCTTTGAATGGCACTGACATTCATAATGTGCTGGGCTAAGGAAAAAAGTAATTACAGCCATAGTATTTGAAACATAACATTCTCATCACTATTCAAAGTGAGAAGGACCTGAGATAATGTGGAGTTTGAATGAAGTAAAATAATCAAAGGATCAAATGTGAGACAGTATTATGACATTATTTTCTAAATTCACTCATTCTGGTCATTTAAATTATTTTTTAAGTTCTAGGAAAGTCCACAGCATTGGCTTTATTAAAAATATTCACAACACCTTTATAGTTCTACTCATATTAATCTTCTACCCTAAATTTAGACCTGGATAATACATTAGAAATCTAATTCAACCCAAAAATGCAAAATAAAACATGGTAAATTCAAATGATTAACTGATTTTAACAATATCACAAAATAGTTATTGGAAATCCAATACTAATAAGAAGCTCTGTGTATGTATACATTTCTTTAAAAAATGTCTTTTTAGTCAAGTATTTTTTAGATGAAGATAATAATTATAGTACAAGTCTTAAAAATGTGAATCATTCCAAAATTTATGATATATTTTTGGTCTTGACATACTTGCACACCAACAAAATACTTCCATAGCACATAGGACCCAGACTTCATACTTTAGATTTTATTCAAATTAATCTCCTTCACATCTTTTCTTCTTTCATCTTGTCATCATTGAATGCGTGTCTGTCTTACCTATTAATACACAGCATGCATCACTTGTTAACTAGTTTGTATTTATGTGTGTGTGTTTTTATGTCTCTCCTTCAGAACTCATGGTTTTATTTAGTTAGTCTTACATTAATGTGCTCAGCAGCAGCTTTTGGCAATGTTTTCATATTCCCAACACAAAAAATAAATCCTATAGATTGAAAAAAATGTATTTAAGACTATAGGCTTATTTTTACCTTGATACAAAAATCTCTCTTATGGGGCTTATTTGCAGGAGTTCCTCACTAGCTGATGCCTCTGATTTTCTTCCTGAGTTTTGGGATTTGAGGGGTGGCTCACCTACCAACTCCAAATTATAACAGCCTGTCCAGCAGTGGTTGTTTAAGAAAACTTCTGTTATGGTTGGTTCAGAGCATCATCCTTATGTCCTCTGGAGCCCAGCGGGCTGCTTATCTTGGCTCTTTCTTGGGGTGAGTTCACTGGGCCAAGGTTTATTATACCTAAAGTAAGGAAGCTGAACTAGGGGATCTTTAAGCTTCTACCAAACCCTACACGTCACACTGGGAATATAGAGGCTGCCTTTTACTTATTTCCTCTATTC
>NW_005871218.1:941650-944468 GCF_000147115.1 Myotis lucifugus | reverse complement strand
ACCCCCACATCTTTGGCAACAACTATGAATAGAAGAATAACACTAGTAGCATCTGACAATGCCTGGCATAAAGGACAGGCTCGTGTGGAGGAAACCAGGAAGGTTAGTTGTATTAATAGGATGACTTAAGAAATTACTGGATCCAAAGTCCCATTTATCGGCCTCATAACTTCTTTGATCTCATAGCAATTACTCTATCAAGAATTGTTATTAAGTCCACAAATCAGTTATAAAGAAATAATTGGTACATACTCTTGTCCTCCGTGTTTTCTCCTCTTCTGTATGGATATACTTACTGGACTTAGGGACCACCCAGGTAACCCAGAATGATCTATTTAAAACCCATAATTTATACCTGGAAGGATCCTTTTTCCATAAAAGGTCACATTTATGTTTCACGGGGCATATCCCTGAGGGACCACTCCTCCACACAGTACCATCAGCATGCCTTCAATGGGCTCTCTATACTAAAGCCTGAGAAGGTTGTTTCTAGCCACAGACATCAAGATTTCATTATAATTCAGAGTTTATTCTTATTTCTCTTCTTTTCAAGAATAACTATAAAATGGGGGATTTTACATTTGTAAAGTAATCTTTAGTTGAAACAAATAAAAGCTGTTCTTAAGTAATTATGGATTAGCTATGAATTAAAAGTATTTTGTAGTGTTGGAAGGTGCTTACACAGGTATACAATTTTCAAAACCTATCTAACTTAACATTTATGCATTTTATTGTATATAAATTATATCTTAAAGGAAAAAATAACCTTGGTAGATAAGGGACATTCTTTTTGTCTCAAAGAGATTCCTCTTGCCCTTCTTTCAGTGTGAGGTTTGGTAAGTTCCACTGCACATTTATTCAATGTTTTTAAATTTTCTGTGTTGCTTTACATACACTATTTTATGATATCCATGGCTGTTTAAGATCAGTAAAGTGGTATTATTATCCTCATTATGTGGATGAATAGGCTAAGATTCAGAGACATTATCTGACTAGATTCTGCTAGTAAGTAGTATAGCCTGGGTTAGAATTCAGATCTTCATTTTCAACCGGCTGTTACTTACACTCCATTACCCTGCATCTCAATTGCCCAGATTGGCAGCCAGACCCAGATACCATAGAGGACACTGTAAAAATAGCAAGAAAAAAATAAGAAGTGTTCAAGCTTGTGAAACTAAGCTGGATACAATCAAGATTGTTTTAAGGTTTAGAAAAACCATGATAACATTCTACACATAAGTCACTGACTGATGAGCTGTTTTGTGATAATTGTGGAATAAATGGAGCCATAGAGAAATTATTTTACTTCCCTTTCTGATATCTAAACTTTCGAAGGCTTAGCTAAGTGTTCATTATATATAAATAACATTTATTAATAAATTCAATGAAGTTGTTCTTGGTAAGCACAGGAAAGGGAGATAAAGGATATGAGTAATCCCAAATAATAAAATTTACCAATTCAACTAGTGTTAATTACTAAATAATATCAAAAAATATCAAGTATTTATAAATTGAATGCATTATATGCAATTGTCTCATCCTTTAATTCTCCTGAAACTACAAATTAAAATAAAACCTGAAAGCTTTGGTCTGAAGAAGGAATATTAAAAACTAAAACAAAGTTTATCTAAAGAACTGGGAGTTCAATAATAATGACTTTTGTAGCTGTCATTTACAGAATGCCTACTATGTGCTATACTGTCTGGAAGGAATATCTATGTACTTATGTATGGTTAGGCTTTTCTGAGCAAATTTTAGTGTAACTTGAATAAAAAATCACCTTGGAAATTAAATGATGACTGAATAGTCATAGAAACCTGGAGAGATTTACCTCCCTAAAGGTATTTTTACTTAAAAGGGACACAAAACCCAGAACACTGGAAACATACGATTACATTGCATTCAGAACATTATCCTATATAATAAACAGGTAATATGCAAATTGACCATCACTCCAATACACAAGATGGCCGCCCCCAAGTAGTCAAAGATGGCCACCCCCATGTGGACACAAGATGGCCAGCAGGGGAGGGCAGTTGTAGGTAATCAGGCCAGCAGGGAAGGACAGTTAGGGTTGACCAGGCCTGCAGGGGAGGGCAGTTAGGGGCAATCAGGCCAGTAAGGAAGCAGTTAGGCATCGATCAGGCTGGCAGGGGAGTGGTTAGGTGGTGATCAGGCTGGCAGGCAGAAGTGGTTAGGGGCAATCAGGCAGGCAGACAGGCAAGCAGTTGGGAGCCAGCAGTCCTAGATTGTGAGAGGGATGTCCAATGGGCCTAAATGGGCAGTTGAACATCCTTCGAGGGTCCCAGATTGGAGACAGTGCAGGTTAGGCTGAGGGACACACCCCACATGCATGAATTTCATGCACCGGGCCTCCAGTATCTACACTAATAAAAGACAAACATGAAAATTGACTGCACCTTCGCTATGCCTTAAGCCACACTCACCAGCCAATCAGAGCGACTATCGGCAAATTAACCCAACCAAGATGGCGGCCAACAGCCACAGAGCTAGAGGAAGCAGGAGGCTTGGTTGCCCCAGTGATGGAAGAAGCCAAGATTCCCGCCTGCCGCAGCAGGTCTGAGCTCCACTCGAATCAACAAAGTTTCAATTATAGAAGCTAAATAAATCCCAGATACCTGCTTTCAGCCGGCATGCCACAGAGCTGGAGTGAGCAGGAGGCTGGGTTGCCCCTGCCGATGGTGTAAGCCAAGCTTCCTGCCGGCCCTGGCTGGCTCTGAGCTCCAATTAAGGCTACAAAGTTTCAATTATAGAAGGTAAATAAATCCCAGAATAAAAAAAAAGAAAAAAAGAAGAG
>NW_005871218.1:904199-941214 GCF_000147115.1 Myotis lucifugus | reverse complement strand
CCAAACTCTGATCCTGGACACCCTTCAAGGCAAACCATTCAGCCCCCACTCATGCACAGTACTCTATCCTATATAATAAAAGGGTAATATGCAAATTGACACTAAAAGCAGAACAACTGGGAATGACTAGTCACTATGACACACACTGACCACCAGGTGGCAGATGCTCAATGTAGGAGCTGTCCCCTTGTGGTCAGTGCACTCCCACAGGAGGAGCTCTGCTCAGCCACAAGCCAGGCTGATGGCTGCCAGCACAGCGGTGGTGGTGAGAGCCACTCCGCCTCCTCAGCAGCACTAAGGATGTCTGACTGCAGCTTAGGTCTGCTCCCTGCTGGAAAGAGGACATCCCCCAAGGGCTGCCGGGCTGCCAGAGGGATGTCTGACTGCCAGCTTGGGCCCGATCCTCCAGGGAGTGGGCCTAAGCCAGCAGGTGGACATCCTCTGAGGAGTCCCAGACTGCAATAGGGCATAGGCCAGGCTGAGGGACCCCCCCGAGTGCACAAATTTTTGTGCACTGGGCCTCTAGTAACATATAAAATTATATTCCTAGGAGCAATAGGGTATACCAGTGGTCGGCAAACTCATTAGTCAACAGAGCCAAATATCAACAGTACAACAATTGAAATTTCTTTTGAGAGCCAAATTTTTTAAACTTAAACTATATATGTAGGTACATTGTTATTAACTTAATCAGGATATTCCTAAGGCTTAGGAAGAGCCACACTCAAGGGGCCAAAAAGCCGCATGTGGCTCGTGAGCCGCAGTTTGCCAACCTTGGGCTATACCATACAGACTATGTGTGTAGTAGGCTATACCACCTAAGATTGTGAAAAGGCACTGTATGAGGTTCATAGGATAAAGCTGCCTAAAGACGCATTTTTTGGAACGTGTCCCAATCCTTAAGCTGCACATGACTGTTTTTCAACACTACATCCAAAGAAGGTTAGTAAGCACTTTCATGACTTCAAAACAATAAAAAATAATTAAACTACTTACCTGAAACACTTTTCTACTGAAGTAATACCTACACAGCAAAATGTCAAGATAATGTCTGGTCCGTAGGAGGTGAAGCAGAATTTTCAAGCTATTCACTAAACATTACTTAGTAGAAGAACATAACACTCCCAACAATTAAATATAATCTGATCATAAAAGATGTTTTGTAATTTAAGCCAGAGTCCCAAATATTGCTAACCCAAGTACATTTAAAATAAATATTAATTATCTAAAGAGTCTCTCATGCCTACTCTGTGTAGGTAAATTTCTAGGGAGGGATGCAGGGATATTATACTCCCCTTAAGAATTACTGATGAGCAAGGAATATATAGATATGCATAGATTTTCCCCAAAGTAAAGAAAATATCTGTAGTTACACCCCAGTATAGGAGATAAAGTCAATCCTTTTATTCTGTAATATACATTGGAAAACATAATTTATGTACTATGAAAAATAACATCAAGTGCTAATAAAAGCACACTGCAAACCTTAGCTCAAATAATCTTTCTAAAAACCATATGCAGTGGGTACTATTATTATCCTACTTTATCGACCAAGAAACTAAGGCATAAAGAGCTTAAGTTTCTTGCCCAAGAAGTAAAGCCAGAAATGAACCCTGGTTGTATCAGTATTCTTCACTATTATAAAATACACTGTCTCTAACATACTGCTAAACATTATAATGTAGTATAGTATTGACGTATACAGTTTTGAGATTCATTTCAGGTGAGAAAAAAAAATGAAATCCATGTTCACCTCATATACATTTCAGGTATGAATGAAATACAGAACTGTGTTTAATGTTATACTTTAAAATCTTTGCTTGCCTGAATTTCTTAGCCTGAAAATTCATCCCTTCTTTAATAGATTAAATCTATGTGCTATTCTATCATATTTTAGTTTTTAAAACAGAATATATGAAACTAAAATTCCCCCAAATATGTGGATCCTTATATTAACTGAGTTAGGCAATAGAAATGTTACCACCATTTTCATATGAAGTTTAAATAACCATGAAATAAGGGAGGCAAAACCATAACCTTAAGCCATTGAATGTTTAGCTCTACAACTTGCCTTCTTTTTTTTTAATCTTCACCCATGAGCATGCTTAGAGAGAGGAAGAGAGGAAGGGAGAGAGGAGAGAAGAGAGAGGAGAGAAGAGGGAGGAGGGAGGAGGGAGGAGGGAGGAGGGAGGAGGGAGGAGGGAAGAGGGAGAGAGATGAGCCACTCTGGCTGGGCTTGCCTCCTTTCTTTTGACAGATAGATTTCTCTTAAATATCAGATGCCACATAAGTTATTATAAATTATGTCACAGTCAGTTAGCTGGAATCCTGGAAGTGGTTCAGGGAGGAGCCATGATGGATGAGGGAAGGCACACATGGGTTCAAGCAGCAGCTATTTACTAACCGGATTAATACATTTCAGTTGTAAACAGTTCAGCTCTAGTGGTGCATACTGGCTACACATGGTAGGAAATCCTAACACAATTGACATTCTAGGGTATGTCACTGAAAATGCAGGATTTACACAAATAAGTGTGCCAGGTAGAAAAAAAAAGGGGGGGGGGAGTATTCTCATAGCTTGGAAGGAAGGAAGTTTTCTCAGAAAGTGAGGAAATTCAAACTTTGATATGGTCTTTAGTAAAACATGGTCTCTCTGGTTAGGCATCCAGTCAATTTAGCAACAGCATTTCTTTGAGGTCAGAGCCTGTTAGCCTCAGAAAAGCTTTCTGTGGCACAGTCAGCCAGTGCTTTTCTCAGGGCCGTATTTAATCAACTGTGAAAGAAATGAGGGATTCAGAGGTCTTGAAGTTAAGGGCAAAAGAATCTAAACATCAGGTTAAGAAGAAACAAACACATTATTCAAATCCTTAGAGAGATGTAGTCCTTCAAACTCCTTCTGCTGGAAATAGGAAGAGATTACCTTCAGAGTCATGACCTCATGCTTCATAATCTGGGTGAAAACACCCAGGGAAATTAAACCTTTCTGAAATTTTACCATTCATTGTGTTACTTTTACTATTATTTTAAAATCTTTTATTGGTCAAATTCTAAGCCCAAAGTGGATAAAATTGTGGAGAAATCAGAGGAGCGTAGTTTTGTAAGTGGTTCATTTAAATCTTTCCCAACCCTCCTTCCCATTTCCTTTCCCACTCCATTGACATTTCATTTAACAACATATGAATGACTTCACACTAACACAGTCAGGTATCCCAAGGCAAATTTTGTATTCCTATTCCTGTTATTACTTACTAAAAGCTAAATGAAAATATTTATTTCTCTTTGCATCCCAGGGAACACAGGTACATTTCAAACACTGAAAATAATTTCTGGAATATCTTAAATTAGGGGCAATGTTTTCCTATAGATTAAATGCATTCATTTTAATCATTCATTCTATTTATTCATTTGGAAATCAATAAAGAAACCAAATTAATTCTGCAATTCACTAAAGCAAAATTTCCATTTAATTGAATAAATAGGTGTTAAAGAAAAGAGCCCCAGTGGATAAAACATGTATGGCTACATTTGCCTCTTGATAGAAGTCTCTAGAGACTATACTAAGCTCGACTTCATAAAATTATCCAGCCTCTGATACAGAATAGACTATTTCCTTTGTGAATTACACATATAAAAACCTTGCCTTTAGTTGATTTCTGAGGGTGTCTCAATTTTCACTTGAGAATAATCAGTTACCACCATTTTCCCAAGTCCTCATTTAAAAACAGTGAAATTAAAGAGACATTGATGTTCTATTTTTCAAACAATGGGTCACTTCTAATTAAACGTCGATTGAACACTAACTTTCAGACTTAAAACAAATTGCCTACTTTTTCATTTTAATCTGGATCCAATTTCCTGCTGCTCTCAGGTCACTAGATGGTAATCAATTGATTTATGAATCAGCTAAAAGAAGATGCAAATTGAAAAAAAACACAGAGGGGACTGATTTTTTTAAGTTATGATTAACATTTTAGAAATGACACAATCCCTCTCAAATATATATATATATATATATTGCTAATTTAGCAAACCGCATTTATATGGTATTTTTAGAAATGCTCAAATTTAATTTAATTTTATTTATCATTTGCCTTTGGGTAAGAGTTCTAATCAAAGTTACCACACCACAATCTACAAATATTGTTATTCCATTGTGATTTGCTAGACTATCCAAATCTGAAGACTGGCAGTAATTATCACCAATCTCTCAATACAGGCAACACGGTACACTCAGTTAAATAGGATTTTTGAAGCTGAGTTTGAATTCTGACTCTATTTACTATAGTGACCTTGAACATGTACATTAGCTCTCTGACATCTTTCTTATGTTATTGGAATCTTGATATCATGCACTAAAAGCATTATTGTGTATTATTACTATACTAGAGGCCTGATGCATGAAGATTAATGCAAGAATGGGCCTTCCTTCCCCTGGCTGCCAGCACCGCCTTCCGCCCTGAGCTGCCTTTCCGCCTTCCCACACTGCCCAGAGGCCCAGAGTGGCCAGGGTGGTGTGGAACAATGTGTGTCCCACTCCATCCCCGACCGCTTGTCGCCTGCGTATGCAAATCAACCTGCCATCTTTGTTGAGTTAATTTGCATACTCACTCCTGATTGGCTGGTGGGTGTCACAAAGTTATGGTCAATTTGCATCTTTTCCTTTTATTAGTGTAGATTTATGCATTAATGATATATCTTAATAATACCTATAGAAATAACAGTTTTGTTATTATTCAGTACAATTAAATGAGATAATTCACTAAGCAAAACAGAATGGCAGCTGGCACATAGCAGCTACACAATAAATGCTAAGACTTATTATTTTTATATTACTGGGTGGGTTTTACAAAACTCTATTTCCAGTGCTTAGTATGATTTTAAATATATTAATAAATGCATGTTTATTTGAAAATAGTCATTGACACTGAGGAGCAGATAAGCAAGAGAAGAAAAACATGAAGCTATAAATACATGAAAATGTGTTTAAATATGTGTTCATGTTTGTGTGTAGAGACAGAAATAAAGACATAAAATTTACTTAAATGTATATTCTAGAAAGATATATGCACACACACACACACACACATATATATATATATATATATGCAGTAACAGTATATTTGCATGCAAATGTTCATATGTTGTATAAATATGTACATATTTGTTATACATTTATGAAGAAATAAGCTTTACTTAAAGTAAATGATAAAATAGAGGCAATCACAGGATGCTAATCCCAAATGATGGATTGGGGATTCAGGGAAGAATCCTGAAAATGTCCATCCTGTAAAGAATACTTTCTGAACTTACTGGTAGTCTTGAAAGATAAGATGTTGTCAGGAAGAAAAGGGGTTAGCATATTTTAATCGAAAGAAAAAGCATGCTAAAAAGCACACAGAAGGCCCAGGCCAGTGTTGCTCAGTGGTTAGAGTATTGGCCTGCACATGGCAGGGTCACAGGTTTGATTCCTAGTCAAGGAGATGCATTTCGGATGTGGGTTCACTCCTAGGTTGTGTGTTCCCATCCTGGTCAATTCAGGGCTTGTCCTGGAGGCAACCAGTAGATGAGTTTCTCTCACATTGATGTTTTCCTCTCCCTCTCTCTCCCATTCCCACCTCCCTTCTACTCTCTGAAAAGCATTGGGGAAAATATCCTCAGGTGAGGATTAACAGCAACAACAAAGGTACACAGATGAAGAACTTGCTCTGTAGCTGAGCTGGATACTCTCAGAGTTTGGTGTCAATAAGCTAAAATGTTGAACCGTGGCAAGCAAATAAAGTAATGAAAAGGGATTTATCATTTTAACACACCATCAAGAGATTTGGACTTTACTTGGAAGATAATCAGAAGACATCTTTAAGGTTTTAAACAGTGAGTGAGGAAGTTTGATAAGATTACTTCAGTGGCACCTAAATTCTAACATTCTATGATTTTATCATGGATATAGTACTTGAAAGATTTTTCCCCAAAATAGTTTGTGTATATAAACTCACTCTAAAATATATAACAGAATCTTATAGCCATACATATTTATTACTTTTATAAATTCTGTGTTGGCCACAGTGTGGTTATAAAGTAGAAAATAAGTATTATTTTTACAGTTTTTATGAGTGTATGCTGGAAAAGATACTTGCTAAACGAAGCAGTTACAACTATGAAAGACACCATGCTTGATTTTGAACTTGTCAAAATGTCTCTATGATTACAGTTCAATAATGCAAACTATTACCAATAGGATGTGAAGATAAAATCTATTTGCAATAAGTCATCATAGATCATTGTGTACAAAATAAAGCTCTTTTCCTACATTGGCTTAACTACAGTAACAGAATTTTCTTTATACAGTTGCCTTCACTGAAGTCCAAAGTATGGAATCCACTTCAACAATGATTATTGTAGTTTTATTCATGCCATTACCCCTCTTCTACAATGACATGCCATCCCATTCTATGTTGCTTGCAGAGCTACTCTCACTGTCTAATTTACTAAGAATGAGATCATGTGTGGTTATGTTCTTACATGAATAAATAAATAATAGTAAAATCTCAACAAATATAAATTTATTAGCAATACTTATAAATTATTTTTCAGTTCCCCACCTCACACTTAGAATTTATGTTTCAGAACTGGCAATGAGGAATGATGCGAATGCCTCTTTTTACAAGGGAAGAAAGTGTAGCATCAGGAAGATGACTGACTGCCCTGGTATAAATGAACTTGTTAGTGGGGTACCTAGGGACAGGCTGGAAGGCCCCTGTTTGGAGAAGACCGCTTGTTTCAACACCATGGTGCTCTTCCATATCTTTGGGTGACTTTTCTAAACTGCCCATCAAAACGAGTCATTCATAACCGGAAATGCCTAAGAACTTGCATGCGGTAGAATGGGAGGTGGGAGAGGGAAAGGATTTGTAAGTACATTTTCTCTCAACTGTGCTTCCGAGTGTCTACATTTCTGTCCATTGCTAAATTCACACACTTTAATGAGATTTTTAAAAAGGCTGAAAACAGCACAAACATCAGCAATGTATTCATTGTTAACAGTAAGCATTCAAGTGGAAATAGTATATATATACACAATAACAAATCCCTCTACTCACATGTGTGTAAAGTACAAAGATTTAAAAAAAGGAAACCATATCATTGCACTCCCTTTCTTTAATAAAGTTAATGTTGTATCTATAGATTTTAACTTTCTTCAGTGAAAAATCTTTCCAATCAACCCTTTGGAATCATCTAATTTTTAAATAGAGGTGTTTACCTATATGAAAATCCTTGAAACTTTTTTTTTTCACTTTTCACTTCTCACAATGTATTTCCTTTCTGGGTCTTCATTTTCAGACTGGTTAGTGGTTTTGAAAGTATGCACTGGTGTCCAAGGGTGAACTAGCTCAACACAGAAAAATAGCTTAGTTCAAACAGTGGTCACCAGTAAGAAGAACCAAGTCACCAGGGGGTCAACTGGATTATCTTTGTGTGGGTATGCATTATGGTGATGTCAGAGGCTAGTGGTGCATGCCAGCATTTATTTTGATTTATAAGTATCTTAGAAATAATGAGTCAATGACATAAATTAAATCTAAGTTACGCAAAGGGGCAGAGTGTTAATATTTACTATTTTTACAATGATACCACCCTGGAAGTAATTTACAACTTGCATAAAATAGACATTCATTAAATTATGATGAAAAAATAAAATACAATTATAATTCCCATCAATTCAATCCATTATAAAACCTATATTATTATTAAATCAACCTGTCTTTAAAAGATTTATTTTAAAGACAAATTTCACACCCCTACACAACTGCTATCAAAATGCTGAAAGAATTGTCTGATTTTGCATTCAAGAGGCGTGCCAAAGTCTGTGGAAGCATGAAGGAGAAAGAAACACGGGGAGTGAAGATAAAAAGAAAAGCAGAACAAAAACACTTTTTGTGCCTGCACTGCAGGCTCTCTGTCTCTTTATAGAATGGATTTTCTTTTCAATAAATAAAGCACTGGCCAAGGGGACTCATGTTGCAAATAAAATGCTTGTAACAAATTATAAAATCTGGCATTTAAAAAATATATAGGTAACATAGATTTAGGAAAATGAAACTAAATTTTTATTTAAGAGATTAAGAAGGAAATATTTTAATCGAACAGGTATTTTAAATTAATGAGCTCATAGCCCACAATCTGAAATTGCAAAGTAGTATCTCCCATTAAAGAAGCAGTTCTCAAACTGTGGGTCGCGACCCCTTTGGCGGTCGAACAACCCTTTCACAGGGGTCGCCTAAGACCATCCTGCATATCAGATATTTGCATTACGATTCATAAGAGTAGCAACATTACAGTTATGAAGTAGCAACGAAAATAATTTTATGGTTGGGTCACAACATGTGGAACTATATTTAAAGGGCCAGAAGGTTGAGAACCACTGCATTAAAGGAAAAACAACAAAAAAACCCTGACAGAACATGACATAAAAGAGACTGTAAGTTCTGGCAGCAATGGGAATCAAGAGATAGGATTCTAATCCAGGCTTTGCCACTTACATGGTGACCTTAGCAAAATTCTTAACATTATTGCACTTTAGTTTTCAATTTAGTTTTCACCTATCTTCCTTTACCTTCTAAAGTTCTCAGTTTTTTGGATTTGGTATCCCCCCTACCCCCACCCCTACACACACCCATATCACCTGTGCCTCTGATTCTAATCACTGTTTCTCAATCCTGGCTGCACATAAGAATCACCCAGATGGCTGTTTTGAAAATGGCTGACCCTGGGCCTCATCCAGAACCATTAAATTAGAATCGTAAGATTGACCTTAAAAGATACCTTTTAACAAAATCCCTGTTATTGGCAGTCAACATCTTCCCTCTTTTAGGAGTGTGATAGAGAAGAAAGGCACAATCACAGGCTTTTAATAGATGCTTGTAACAAATTTGAACAATATGGTAGCTGTTACCTTATTTTATAGCATTTCAAACTACTTTTACTTAATCTTGGAAACAGTGGTAAGTAAACACATAATACAAACTAGTAAATATATTGAACCCCTTATCCTGCTTTTATTTCTATAGACTCTATTGCTTTTACCAACAGAATAGAGATGAGGTTATATTGGGTGTATATATGTGAATCTGTCAAGAAGTACACAAATATGATTCCATCTCAAATTGTGAGTGGAAGACAATTTTCAACGACAACCAAAATGCTTTCATCTAGCAGACTGGAGGGAAAAGTATACTTATAAATGAATACATACAAGTAACATCCATGTAAAATACTGAGAACAATACTATAACATTCAATAATGGATATGGGATTATACATGCCTTTTTCACTTTATACTATTATTTGCGTTCCATTTTCTCAGAATGTGCATGTTTTATTTTTATGAATAAAAACACTTGACTTGAGAAAATATATAGCCTATGTTTTTGTGGAACTCTCATCTGAAATACATTTGGCTTTGAGTCAGAATTTTCTTCATGCTCACAAAAGAAGCCAAACTTCACAATACACCTGCTTCCTCTCCTCTGTGTAATTTCTTTTTATATTCACTGAGTGAGCTGCAATTCAATCGCTTTTGTGGTCTTCTTCTCTTTTCTCCTCATTTGGTGCGGCATGAAAGACATTTCAAAAAAAACAACATAAACAACTCAATTGCTTGTTAAATTTATGTTAAGGATATGCACTGACCCAGCAAAATCACCACAGCCAGCCAGAAGCGCTGCTGAAATTCAAGCATCCCTGCCCACCTACTTGTTGTTTACAGAGAAAGCAAGTAGTGACCTGCAATTGCTTTGCTCTTCTCTGACATTTCAGCTAGAAAAATCAAACCAAGAAAAAGGAATTGGAAGTATGTTAGGTTTTCCCTGCACTATTCTCTTTGTCTTAAGTAGAGGCGATTTGTAAAAAAGATTAAGGACAAATTCAACACGGTCCATTCATGTATCTGAAAGCAGAGCTGGGATTCAAAGACAGTAGAAGCCAGACCTGTTGTGTCACAATGCCTTGCCCTACTATACACCCTTCCCTTCAGTCAACAGGCAGTAGTTTCAGCAGTAAGGCATTTTGCAATGTTACTCCTCAAGAATACTTCAGCTGAATTTACATTGAAGGAAATTATCTTTATCCTGAATGTGACAAACAACATCTCCATCATTTACTATCCCCTGACTCCCTCAGTTCTTTTCTGACATCCCAGCAGCAAATATGTGGCATTTTTTTGTTTGTTTGTTTGCTTGCTTTGTTTTGTTTTTGTGTGTGCAAGAACAAAGGCATTTTCCAGTTTTTCTGACCTTGCTTGGACCATCAGAAAAGGGAAGCCAATACTCCCTTGTCCTCCAGACATTAGGATTTCTCCTTCAGTTGCCTTGCTTTTCTATCAAGCAACCCTCACCAAATTCCTAGATATTGTACCTGCTTCTAACCAATGTGCTGGCGTAGGAAATATTCATTGGTATTTGGGGGAGTTCTTCATCAGACTTAAATCCTTTGGCTCTTCAAAAAGAAGTAGCTCCACTCCTTCTGGAGCTGCAAGGTTTTTTCATTTTGTTTTGTTTATTTTGTTTTTTTTTGTTTTTTTCTGTTCTGTTCCTCTTCAGCCCTTTCCCTCTGCTCCTTCAGGAGACATAAAATACAGGGGCGATATAAAAACAGTGGCTGAAACTTGTGGAGAGGATCAGATGGCTACATTCCTGGCTTAAAGAGTATAGTCCCAGGTTTAAGCTCTCTTCCTTGCCAGCCGGGGGAGGAAACATGTATCCTTTGGGTCCTCTCCCAGCAAGAGGTGCTGAGTTACAGGGCATCACTGTGAACAGAGCAATGCTTTTATTCACCCCGAGGACACATTCTATTGAAAAAATCTGTAGTTGAATAATTTATTATAAAACACAGAGATAATCTGCCATCCATTGTTCCACAACCTCAAAATGGGATGCTATGTTGTACAAGTATAACCAAATGTTGGTTAAAGTGGGTGAAAATCAAGCAATATATATTTTAGGTGTTTTCAGGCTGAAGAGCAAATAAAGGTTATAGAAAGCAGGTTGAGTAAAGAAGTGATCAGATTTATGATTAGATTTAAAAAGAAGGCAAATGAGCCTGTCTTTTGCTTTCCCCCAAATCTGAGTTATCTTTTTTCCTGACCAACCCATTTACGGTAGCAAAGTTTTAATAGGCTTTATACATACATAAAATGATTTCTGCAAAAAAAAAAAGTTTCCTACTTCCTATAGATGTATCCAATTTCTTTTTAATAGAGGAAAAAACATCTTCCCTATCCATACCTAGAAGTGAAGTCTTAAAACTAAAAAATGTTTTCACAGAATTCCTATAGAGTAGCACAAATGACTTACCCGATGATACCTGAACCAGAACTCAGAATGTAAGACACTAAAGTATCTTAATTGAGGGAGGAAGAAGCAAAGAGCAAAGGATCTTGTGGCACCAGAGTCACAAGTAGATGACTGAAATCATCTCCGGGGGTTCTGATACAGGTTTGGAGACTAGATAGCGTAAAAGGGAAGTGCTATCTCTTTAAAAGTGCTATCTCTTTATCTAGAAAAAAAAACAATTCATGATTTAGAGACATTTTACTTAGCTCCAGTTCCGCATGCATAAGCAGTACCTGTAAGCTTGACTCGTGCTCACCAATGTTGGCACCATGTTCCCATTATTATTTTAGGTCTACCCTCATTCTCCTTTGTCTGGATCATTATAGTACCCCTCAATGATTCTTATCTATCTTCCATTTCACCACTGAAGTCATCTTTCAAAAATGCAGATCTGATGAAGAGGTTTTCATGCTTAAAATATTTTAACTTTATCTTATTATATAAAGAATCAAACACCAAGGATATTTTATATAAAGGCTGAGCTAGGAATATGTAACTTAAACTTATTCTTAAAGAAATGTCAGACAAACTCAGAATGAGAACATTTTCTTTAAAACAGTGGTGTGGAGGGAAAGGAAGACTGAATTATTTCAAAAATTTCAATCTCATAAAAGTTAAAAAGAGAAATTGCAATTAACTACACCTTAATTACTATTAATTGCACCTTCTACCTAATGGATGTGTACTGTATTTTTAAGTGTTGGTGAAAATATGGAGAAAATAAACGCTGTTCACTGTTTGTAGGAATGTGAGATGGTACAGGTACAGTGGAAAACAGTATGGAGGTTCCCCCCCAAAAATTAAAAATTAAATTACCCTATGATCCAGCAATTCCATTTCCAGGTATAGATTAAAAAGAATTGAAAGGAGGGTCTCAAAGAGATATACTTATATTCCCAGCAACATTATTTACAACTACAGTGGGGCCTTGACTTACAAGTGTCCCGACTAACGAGTTTTTCGAGATACTAGACAACTCTCGGCCAATTTTTTGCTTTGAGTTGCGAGCTAAAATTCGGGTTAGGAGCCAGCTTCAGATACCCCACCGCTAGTTGGCGCAGCGAACGTCACAGTGAATGCCACAACATCAGCCCAGCATCATGTGTTTCACTCGTTCACTTTTGATTTGACATATGAGTAATTTGAGTTACGAGCTCTGTCATGGAACGAATTAAACTTGTAAGTCAAGGCCCCATTGTAGAGGCCCTGTGCATGAATTTATGCATGGGTGGGGTCCCTTGGCCTGGCTGGCGATTGGGACTGATCAGGCCAGCCTGCTGGGGAGAGGGACTGCGGGAGGTTGGCTGTGGGAGTGCACTGACCACCAGGGGGCAGCTCCTGCATTGAGTGTCTGCCTCCTGGTGGTCTGTGCGCATCATAGTTACTGACCAGTGATCCAGTAGTCTAGTTGTCTGGTCATAATAGTGGCTTAGGCTTTTATATATATCGATAGATAAATGATAGATAGATAGATAGATAGATAGATAGATAGATAGATAGATAGATGATAGATAGATAGATAGACGATAGATAGATGATAGATAGATGATAGATAGATAGATAGATAGATAGATAGATAGCAAAAACATGTCCATAGATAGATGAAAAGCAAAATGTAATATGTATGTATAATAAAATGTTATTCAGTCTTTAAAATGGCAAGAAATTCTGACATATGCTACAACATGAATAGCCTTTGAGGGCATCATGTTAAGTGAAACAAGCCAATCACACATGCGTGCACACACACACACACACACACACACACACACACACACACACACACCAGAGCCCAAAAAAACAACTACAGGATTCCACTTATATGAGGTTCCAAGGGAGTGTCAAAATCATAGAGACAGAAAGCAAAATGGTGGTTTTAGGGGGGCCAGGGGGAGAAAGCAGAATAGGGAGTTATTGTTTAATGTGCATAAAGTTTTAATTTTAAATGGTGAAGAGTTATGGAGATGAATGATAATGATGGTTGCACAATAATATAAATGTATTTAATATCACTGAACTATATACACTTAAAAATAGTTAAGGTGGTAAATTTCATGTTATGTGTGTCTTACCACAATAAATATTTTAATGTAAAAAAAAATAACTAACAATGAAGGGCTTTGTAAATGACCCAGATTAATGAGACTAAAAGGCATAATGAAATGCAACCCCTGATGTGTTACTAATTCTTATAACAAGAGTTGAGAGCAGGAGAGAGAGAGAGAGAGAGAGAGAGAGAGAGAGAGAGAGAGAGAACAAATGATTGATAAATGGGGAAAAGTCTTGGCAATTTGTGATTCTGAGTAAAGGATATAAAAGATTTTGTATTATTATTTCCATTCTTCAGTTCTTATTCTTTCAACAGTATTTTTGAAATTGTTTCCTAACAAATGTTAAAAACAAAATTAAGACCCAAATCCTGAGTATGGAATTTGAGGCCCTTCAGAATTTGGCTTAGTTTATCTTTTCAGACTCTTTAAGTTTCCCAATCATTGTACTGAAACAGATACTGTCTCAATCACAACATAGGTTTTTGTTCAAGCCTCATAACTTTGCTATTATTTTTCCTAATTTTTATCTACTGATTCTGTACAGCCCAGCTCAATGATCAGAGAGTTTAATTTTGTTAAAGTGAAAATGCTATTTCTGTAATTATTTCTGATAAATACTTTACAATATAAGTATGGCTATATGTATGGCTATATATCTTCACTAAATACATGTTTTATAGCTAAAAAAATTATAAAGTCACAATCGAAGTCAATGATCTGATTTTTAGTTCTGGTGTTTGCTATTTCTGGAAAGTATTGAATTTTTATGTTAAAGAATTAAATCCTTTGTCTATCCACGGGTCAGTCACTGTGTGGGTGTATACCTAGCCATGTTAACAATTAACTAAAAATTTTCCCTAAAACAATAAATATCTCTATGGATGGTAGCATGATTTATTCACTGTGTTCAATCTATTCAAAGTATTTTAATAGTAAACAAGTCTAAAGTGCCAGATTCTGACACTCTTCATGTCCATATGTTGCTGTGAACCTATAACTTGCCCCAAATCACTAGATATTATCTGCTCCTGACACATGAATTATATTCATCACTCTATCAAAATAAAGTGGGACTTTTCATATTGTGTCCAACAACACAGAGCTAAAAATAATAAAAACCAATTTACTGTTTTGTATAAGAAAGCAATGAAGGAAAACATCCACTTTGCCAAGTAAATAAATAACACTTTAGAAATACTTTGGGATATATACACATATATTTTCTATTTCTGCTATTAAGTAATATGTTGTTGTTAATTCTTTCCAATTTAATTATTTTAAAACATTTTAAATACCTGGTTATGTAAACTTTCATGTGGTTTAAAAGTATACTTCAGGTACCTAAAATATTAATGCACAATTATTAGAAGGCATTTTTAATGTTTAATGTGTGAAATGAAAATGCTGTCCCTCATTTAGCCATATGCCTGAAACAGTCCTTTCTGAGAGGAAAATAAATGAGTAAATAAGTAAATAGCAACTCTTTGTTTAACACAGATTTCTCTGTATCATAATTAGATATGCAGATGGGATGTTTAAATTAGACAGGAGGAAAATCATTTGCTTTAAAGCAATTGGAAGTTATTTCAAGTTCAAATCCTCTGAAATGAAACAAGTCCATTTGTCATAGAATATAATCCAATGGCAAAGGTCTGGTTAGTTGGCTCAAGTTTGGTTAAGACTAAAATACATTCACAGGACAAAGGCAACTAAAGAACAGACACTGGGTAAAGGATGCTCAAAAAAAAGGAATTGGTTTTAAGTTTCCATAACTAACGTATTAAGGCTTTCAAAATCTCTCCAAGAGCTCATCTAATATTTCTCTGTGATAGTTTTCACCTCAAAAATAAAAACATCTGTTATGCAATAAGATGCAATATGATACTTCACAGAGCTTCTCAATTCCTGATTTTGCTCAGTGACAAGATAAACATACAGGAACCAGACAAATCTAGAGTGGTAGCTTTGTTCAAAATGTGGTCTTGAGTTAATTATTCTATGGTTTCTAATTTCTGCTTTGTGACTTAACTAATAATGTCTCCTCTCTCAATTACTAAATAACTTTCTTCTCTTCTCTCCTCCCTTCCTCCCACCCATCCTTCCTTCCTTCCTTCCTTCCTTCCTTCCTTCCTTCCTTCCTTCCTCCCTCCCTCCCTCCCTCCCTCTCTCCCTCTCTCCCTCCCTCCATCCCTTCCTTCCTTCCTTCCTCCCTCCCTCCCTCTTTCTCTTCCTTCCTTATAATCCTAATATTTTATTTACTTATATTCCATCAGAATAGTAATTAGCTTTATTTACTACCTACATGAGCTTCTGTTTTTAGTTATCCTGATGGTTTTATCCATTTTTCTGAATCACATGCTAATACTACTCTTTATTAAATTATAAATTAAAAATAATCTACTAACATTTTGTTATATATATACTAGAGGCCTGCAGCATGAAATTCATGTAGGGGTATGGTCCCTAGGCCTGCCTTGCGATCAAGGCCATCTACACCTGCTGCCCGCAGCCGCCCCACCCCCTGCTGCCACCCACCCAGGTTCCCTGTTCACCATCGGGTGATCAAAGCCTGCTGGCCAGGGCAAGGGACCGAGAGGTGGTCAGTGCACCTCATAGTGACTGGTCAAGGGGTCGTTCTGGTTGTTCCCCTGTTAGGGTCAATTTGTGTATTACCCTTTTATTATATAGGATATAGATTTGGTTCATTAGCAGCTATCAACTTCCTACTTCTTTACCGCAAACATAGTTTGTACACTATTCTTAGTTCCTGCATAGCTTATAATGTTTATCTTTAAAAGATTTATTTTTTATATTTAAAATGTTTATTGTTGAAAGTATTACATATGTCTCCCTTTACCCCCATTGACCTCTCCCTCCCCACCCCTGACCCAGCACAGGCCCTCATTCCCCTACTGTTTGTGTCTATTATGTATGCTTAGATGCATTCTTATAAGTCCTTTTGTTGATCTCTTACACCTCCCTCCACCTCCCCTGCCTTCCCTCTGAGGTTTGACTGTCTATTCAATACCTCTATGTCTCTAGATCTATTTTTCTTCATCAGTTTATGGTGCTCATTATATTCCACAAATGAGTGAGTTCATGTGGTATTTATCTTTCTCTGACTGGCTTATTTTGTTTAGCCTAATGCTCTCCAGGTCCATCCATGCTAATGTAAATAGTAGGTATTTACATGGACATAAAAATGTTTAACATAATGCCTAGTACATAGTCGCCACTCTATAAATATTAGCTATTATTATTATTATCACTATTATTATTTACTAGAGGCCCAATGCACGAAAATTTGGGCAAGAGTAGGCCTTCCTTCCCCCAGCTTCTGGCACCGGTTTCCCTCTGGCATCCAGGACCCAGGCTGCTGGCATTGGCTTCCATCTGGCACTGGCTTCCCTCTGTCAACCAGGATCTGGGCTTCCCTCAGGCTGCCCACAGGCACCCAGGACCCAGGCTGGCTTCCCTCTGGCCTTGGCTTCGTCAGGAAAGACATCCGGAATGACTTCTGGAAGATGTCTGGTCTAATTAGCATATTACCCTTTTATTGTTATACCAGTAGATTGCCAGTTAGTAATTATACTACCTTGGCTTGAAGAGACTGAACCTCTGATCATCAGTACTATCATTGGGATAATTAAATTAACAAAGATTTCTGTGTGACAGGGTTGCAAGTGAGCATACCATGTAATACATAAAATTCTTTATAAATGTTTGTTATCATAGAGAACCAAAATGCCCATGTAAATTCATGAGCAGTAACTTTTATAGCCCACATTTGAGAAACACTATTAGAGTAGTCCTAGGCTCTCCAATACATTATTGCTATCAATACCACACCATTAAGGGTATAACAAAGATATTCCTTCAAGGCATTAAGTAACACCTGCACTCAAGGCCTTCACATTGTTGAATAAAATGATCCAAGCAATCAATTTAACCTCAAATGTGTTTCAACTTGTAAAACATTGAGTCATTAACCTTAACAATGTCATTGAGCTCTTACTACAAAACTCTACTAAATGAGTGTCCAGGGGAATATTTAAGAGTACAATTCATGTAGAGTAATGTACTAAAAGCATCCACCAAAGCCTATTAGGTGGAATAACCCTTGAGTGCACTGTGAAGAATCCTTAACTTGAAACAGTGAGGAAGATATTTACATACATGAAAAAGGCTCCACCAGTGAGAACATCATCTGTGTTTCTCAGAACAGCAATTGGCTATTGTGGTAGAAATTGTGATTAAACATTTGAAGATGTGTGGGGTAATGGGGAGACTTTTATACTTTGAGTCATATTATTTGTCCTATATCTGTTACTTCACAGGAGTATGACTTTTGTCTCAACCTCCTCTTCTAAATAACAAGGTAAAAATAATCCCTATCTAAATCACACAGCTGAGATAATCATATGACAAGAAAAAAAAGCTTGAATTATATAAAAAACAAAACAAATCCAATATTATTATTGACATCAAGAAAATGGAATTATATAATCTAGTTTTTATATTTTCATATACTGCTTCTCATTTTAGGCTTTCACTGCTTCCCATTTTAGGCTTTTAGGAATCAAATAGCATTAAAAAATTTATCTTAGAATATTTTGTGGACTCATCTGTGGTGCTTAAAAAAAACTTACTGGTTAAAATCCTTATAATGTTGTGTAACACATAACAGTCTTCACTCTACTGTATGCCATTTCTTATGCATGTATTTTATTCTAATAGGATCAAATAGAAGAAAGATAAATTTAAGTCCATCGTTTCTGCAAAGTTTTTGTCATTTATAAAATATTGAGTCTCAAAAATTATAAATGAATGAGCCTTAATGGTTATGTGTAGATAATAGCTATTATGCTATGCCCATTATTACTTTGAATAGTTAGAACATTGATAATATACATGTACACATATATGTACATATACACATATGCATATGTACAGAAAGAATGAACATAATGCCCAATTTCTTTAAGAGTATGGCTCTTCAGAAAGAGTGTTTTAAATGCCCACTTGTTATATAATAATCATAGCTAAAGTCTACTGAGTTCTTATTACATGACACGAACTGTGCAAATCTTTCTCTCTGTAAATGTAGGTATTGATTATCATATAACTTAGTGATTTTCAACTGGAGGTGCTTTTGCCCTCTAGGTGGCATTAAGCAATATCTGGAGATACTTTTGGTTGTCACAACTGAGGGAAAGGAGCACTATATTGGCATCTAGTGAACAGAGGCCAGAGATGTGGGTCAGTATCCCTCAAAGCACAGGACAGCCCTTCACAAGAAAGAATTATCTCCAACATAAAATGGCACAGTGCTGAGGTTGAAAACCTTGACATAAAAGTGTAATGATGAAGCAAGTATCATTATAGCTCTCACTTTATACATGAGAAGAATGTAACTTAAAAAGGTTACAAGCCAAGAAGAAACCAAGCTAGGATTCAAATCCAGAGAGCCTGAATCCAAAAGCTCCACTGTTATTGACAAACTCATTCCCACTAACAGGTCCTACCAGCATTCCCTTGTTTAGCTAGAATAAGATATATTCTGGCAATGCTGATTAGGTATGAGACTTGATAGTTGCCCATACTAGGGTTTTCCCCTCACTAATTAATAGAGCAAAAGTCACAAGCAAGGGGAGAAATGAATGAGTTGTTGATAAGTATACAGTCAATCTATTTGAAGTTCAGGTTTGCAGTACCCTTTGCTTTCATATAGATGGGAAACTTGCTTTGAAAAATGTTAATGAGAGTTGAAAGTTACCTTCAAGAAGCTATGCATATTTCAAATGAAATAAAAGTCATTATGCATTCCCTCTAAAAAAGATACAATCTCAAACTGTCAAAACCCTAAAATTTTCTACATATATTACATATAAATGCCATCTTTTAAAAACTTCTTTTCATTTTTTTTCTTCTAAATTAGCTTAGTGGGCCATGGTATTACAGTATCTTGGTCTGGCTTGTGAATAATGTGACAGGTTATTTTCCCACTCCTTTTTGCCTGTAGTTAAGTTTGACTGAAGAAATGGAAAACAACTTTTATTACTTAGATGGTAAAAATAAATGTTCTGTAAGCCACACAGAGCTACGTTCTGACAGCTAGCATAAAATATTGGATATTGAATTTACATTTGCCAATAAATATTTTTTTAAAAACTAGGGACATTTTATACTAATGTACACTAAAATATTTTCTCAAAACTAATTGATGGTGTTAATAATAATCCCAACATACTTGTCATGTTACTGGAAAGCAGGCTTCTCAACATTGAAAAAGTATTCTACTTGCATATATTAAAAATGAATAACAAAACAATAACATACAAAGCTGAGAAGCACTAACATTAAGGAATTAATTTTTATGGTTAAAAGAATGACAACATTCAAAAATTGTCATCGTGATAATAATATATCCCTGTCTCTACAATGGATAAGGATATGCTTTCTGCAAGAGCCTATTGTTACAAACAATGTGAAAATTGTAAGATAGTATAATTTAACTTCATTGGGTTTATAATGATCATGATTAAATCTAAACTATTATAAGCAAACCACCATCTGGAACCACAGCAAATCAAGATTCTATTTTCTATGGAAAGCTTATGCAGACTTCTACTTTGCAATATTGTATAGTAATGTGATTAGATAATCATGCAGACCAATGAACTCAGCTAACGGAAACATAAACAAATGTAAAGGGTGTCACTTGGAAACACTTCAGTATTGTACAGGATCTCTTGACCCAATTTTAAAGGAACAAAATTGAAATTTACTAACAAGTGTTCTGAATCTATACAAAAGGTATTAAAGTGGGAAATTGAAGGAACCAAGAAGTTATATATTTTATATGCAGTTTATAGGATGAAATGAACACTATTAGATATATAAGAATATTAATATAATCAAGTAAGAACCTACAAACCAATTTTCTAAAAAAATCCTCTGCAGTCCAAATTAAGGCGATACATGACTATTTGTTATGGGTTGGATTGTATCTCCTAAAAAAATGTTGAGTCTTAATCTCCATACCTTTGAATGTGACCTTACAGGGGAATAGGGTCTTTGAAGATGATCAAATTATGAGAACAACATTAGGGTGAACCCTAATCCAATATGACTACGTGCTTATAAAAAGGGGGGGATTTGGACACAAAGACAGAGATAGGGAGAATGCCATGTGAAGATTGGAATTATGCTGAAACAAGATAAGAATTGCCAAAAATGGCCGGGCAAACCACCAGAAACTAAGAGACAGACAAAGAACAGATTTTTCTTCACAGACCTCAGAAGGAACCAAGCCTGCCTACCAACACCGTGATCTTGAATGTCCAGCCGACAGAACTGTGCAACAGAAATTTTCTAACGTTTAAGCCACCCAGTTGGTGCGACTTTGATATGGCAGCCCCAAGAAACAAATGCACGATGTAAGTATGGGTTAATCTATTTCAGTGTACTGTACTGTTTTGTGGTTCTACATCCTAAGTAAAAATAAAATATGCAAAAATGATGAAATCAGCAGCCTCAACTAGCAATTACACTATTAGGAGAAAAAGTGAATACAAATGTTTTCAAATCCCCGCTCTGTTCGAAGTCATGAGAATGATAACAACAATACTTTAGTGGAGGAAAAAATTACATTATTTATGGAACCATTAAAAATTGATCACGCCAAAATGTAGAAGGTTGTTCAGCCAGAAAAAGAAAGGGAAGGAGGGGCATAATTAAAGCAGTTTTTAAAGAGATTAATCTTCAAGCATTTTGCTAGATGAAGTGGTGGGCAAAAAACTACCAAATTAAGAGACCAAAGTCTGGATGTGAGAGAATAATGAATGGTCTGAATTAAACAATTGTTAGAGATTAAGTGATAGCAGTGAGATCCACTATACGATAAAATAAACTGAACCTAGCAATAAAGTGATTGACAAAAATAGAGGGTAGAAGTATTGATTAGGTTGTGAAGAAAATAGTCCACAATAATTTCAAGAATTAGAGCTTGGACATTGGTCTGTGTACCAAAGGATCCCTGGTTCAATTTCCGTCAAGGGCACACGCTCTGGTTGCTCACTAGATCCCCAGGAGGGGGCGTGCAGGAAGCAGCCAATCAATGATTCTCTCCCATCACTGATGTTTCTAGCTCTCTCTCCCTCTCCCTTCCTCTCTGAAATCAATAAAAATATGTTTAATAAAAGAATTAGAGCTCTGATAGATGGGTTTATGGAAATGTTCTGGGTTGGTGGTGTTAGCCGAAGTCTGGGTTCTGAATTGAAAGGACAATATTATATATAAATAATCTCTACTAGTAGGCAATCCCTGAATGATTCCAGAAACTAACCCTACATATTACTATAGAAGAATAGCAGTCATGGTGCTATGTGTTACTTTGACCCCCAGAGGGGAACAGGGGTTTATAGATTTGTAAGACCTACACAGTGCTAAAATTTCTCTCTCTGATTTATGCTCTGGTAAGTACAGTCTTAGATTTTATTTTTCCTTTACAGTACTCTAGAGATTTATTTTATCTATGGCATGTGCATCTATATTTCCTAAAGCATCCAATAATCTATTGCAACATTAAAATTTTTAAATATATATGTAAATTCTAGGAAAATAAAAATAATTAAAATTTTTAATGAATCATTCTGTTGGCTCTGGGACAGATATCCTATTTGTCTATAGAAATCACTTGGCACTGAGCCTGAGATTTCTTTTATTGCCATTTATTTATTTTTAGTCATGCCTGGATGCTCTAAAGATATTATAAATTCTTTGAGCACCATGGATTGTATCATTACTTTATCTGTTCTTAATGCTTAGCAAAGTGTTCTGCACAGGGTTTATGCTCAATTAAACTTAATTGATGGTGATTATTAATATTTTTGAGGAAGAAAAATATTAAATTCCTTTCCTGTTACCATAATATGTTTGTTCCTTTCCATTATTCCCCCTCTCTGAAATATTTTTCACAAACATAAAAAGTCTAACAAATGGTTTTAGAACACCTATAGGCTTATGAGTCTGGTATTTCTTTTAGCACCAGAGTTAAATCTTCTGTTTAAAATAAGCTAAATTCCATTCTTTATTTTTTAAAAAAAAGCTTTACATTATATAAACAACATAGATATAATCCAATAATAAATAAGACAGATAAAATAGAGATATCTTGAATAGCAATGATATTTAGGAATCTATACCTTCCACCTCTATACTAACCCCCATCCACCCACCCACCCATGACACACTGTCATTTTTCCTATGGCACCTGCTGAAAAATGACATCAGGGAATGATAGAGTGCAATGAGGTACAAGTCTATTTTCTGAAGCCTTACAGGTTAATCATAGTGTGGTAACAGCATCAGCTATTTTGAAAGGGTGGCATGCCCACCAGACAGAGACATTAATCATGACCTGGGTCTCTTAACAACCTGCACCCCCTCCCCATCCCTGAGCACACACATATACCTTTTATTCAATACTAAAAGCCAATACCTATAATTTCAAAAGTATGACCTCAGAATCATTAAATGCTGATTTATATACATGTTTACCTCCATTTTTTTTTTTTAGTTTCCCCTCTCTTCTATCTTCTTAGAAACTACTATGACCTTGTTGAAGCAATCCTATATACTGCCTACTTACAGTTGTTTGGGGAAAAAAAACTATATTGGGACTTTCATAAGGCAATCTCTGACACCTGTCAACCTGGTTGTCACACATTTTCTATTTTCCAGCTCCAAATGCTTTAAAGTTTCTTGATGTTTAGCCTTTAAAATGTATGTTGATTTGCAGAAAGATTTGTGCCTTGGTAAAATTGAACATAGATTCCTTTAAGAATGTCACCCTGGTACTGAGTATTAATTATCTTATATAATAAAAGGCTAATATACAAATTGACCAACAACAGAATGACTGGTCGCTATGACACACACTGATCACCAGGGGTCAGCCACTCAATGCAAGAGCTGCCCTCTGGTGGTCAGTGAACTCTCAATGAGCCACTCAGCCAGAAGCAGGGCTCATTGCTGACAAGCACTGCAGCTATGGCAGGAGCCTCTCCCGCCTTTGCAGCCATGCTAAGGATGTCCGACTATTGGCTTAGGCTCGCTCCCCACAGGAAGTGGGCCTAAGCCAGCAGTCAGACATCCCCTGAGGTCTCCCAGACTGCGAGAGGGCACAGGCTGGGCTGAGGGACCCCTCAGGGTGGAGAGAGAGAATTAACATTTTAAGAGTACAGTAACTATGATAAAAATAGTAATTTAAAAATGTATCCATTTCCTCAACAAATATGAAATCACCATTAACTATGTTCAACAAAAAGTAAACTTATTTTTATTTCCAATAAAATATTTTATCTATATTATGCTACATAGTCTGGTTCTTTTTATAATATATAACTGCAAGTACTGTGGCTGCCAATCTTATATAATAAAGAGGTAATATGCAAATTAACCCTCATGCCCTCACAAGATGGCTGTCTACGACCAGGCCGGCAAGGGAGTTAGTGAGGGACGACCAAATGACTAAACAAGCAGGCTGTCTTGGGCAACCAGGCCAGCAGGGGTGTTAGTGAGGGACGACCAAACGACTGAACAGCATGCTGCATGGGGCAACCAGGCCAGTGGGGGGGGCAGTTGGGGGCCACCAGGCCAGCAGGGGATGCAGTAAGGAGCGACCAGGCTAGCAGGGAGGGAGCAGTTGGGGTTGATCTGGCCAGCAGCAGGGGGCAGTTAGGGGCGACCAGGCAGGCAGGCAGGTGAGCGATTAGCAGCCAGTAGTTCTGAATTGTGAAAGCGATGTCCGACTGCCAGTTTAGGTCTGATCCCCGGGTTTGAACCTTAACTGGCAGTTGGACATCCCCCAAGGGGTCCTGGATTAGAGAGGGTGCAAGCTGGACTGAGGGGACCCCCTGTGCATGAATTTCGTGCACCAGGCCTCTAGTAGCATATAAACAAACAAAATTAATTATGACTAAATTCTAAACCAGCACTCCCTACTTTCTTTTTAGATTTCTTACTTGTATTTTAGATAAATAGTCTTATTAAAATGCTAACAAATAAATTTGAATGATTCTCTGATAACAAAAATTTTAAAGATGTTTCTTTGCTCAAAATTTTTAGTATACATACAAACACCATTTGTGACTCATCACATACACACTCACATACACACAAAGTTTTAAAAATGGAATAGACTAGCACTTGAAGCTTGCCCAGAGTTTGTCCAAGGTTCCATGATGCATTCCTTTGCTTAGAAAGTACACGAAAATTAACTCTTTCTTTAAAACACACCTCCCAAGACTGTATCCTTAACTGAAGATTCTTTCTTTTGACAACTTTTTATTTCTTTTTATGCCTCTTTAAGCTTAAAATTTTGAAACATGTTTTCAACCACATCCTAGAAGTGATTTGCTAATCTGAGTGCCTCATAGCTTCAAGGTGACAACCATTAAATAGCCACACTTTTTAGAACTCATTGACTAGGACAACCATGAATAGAACCACACCTTTTAGGTTAGGCCAACTATCAGCTGATATTCCCAAAGATCTATGAAAATTGATTCAGTCTCAAGTTTTAGGTAATAAAGTAAAGGCATTTGAGCAGGTTTACTAAAGAATATTTATATGTCCTATAACAGGACTTTCTAGTTTATCTTACCTAAAGTTCAGGTTCTAGAATTCAGTCTTTTTTTATTTTTTTTCTTCACTTCCATGGTCTTTAGATGTTAAATCAACATAGATAAATGTGTTTAGAGTCCATAATTCCTTTAATAGATAAAGTTCTAGTTAGCTGAGTTCTAGAATCTCAGAATTATCTGCTCAAATGGCCCCATATCTGCTTCCAGTGATTGAGCAGCCTTCTTCTCTTGGCCCATCATCTCCAGCAAAGACTGTGTCTCCAATGTGCAACCCAAGTTCCAGCTAGTGAGCTACAAGTAGCTGTTTAAGGGTGCTATTGACTGTACTTAAAAGTGCAAACCAGGGTGTCCACATACATGTACACAAGGCCCTGCATAGTATGGGACCGGAATGGGGGGAGGGCATAAAAAGGAAGATAGGTCAAGGAGCAAAAGTCAGGGACTGCGGGTTCAGTTCTTCCATTGTTACCATATTTTGACATAGGATTCTCAGGAGCCTGAGACCATTAAATTCAAATCTTCCTTCCTGATAATTTTCAACATGTATTTGTCAAATCAGGGGAGAAGAACATTTTTTTAATTGAACACTTTCTTTAAGTTTGATTTATAACATTTAAATATTTATAATTTAGCCATATATGACATAATGACCTCCATTTGTATTATCTATAGCCTATACCCTGAAATGTTAGGGAGAAGCCAGGCTATGGCTTCATCTGTGAGCAAATTAAATACATTAAGTCAGTTGAAATAGAGTAAATTCCTAAGTCAACTAAAATATTAAAAATAGAAAGAATGGTGTGGAAACAGATATGGAGTAGAAATTTATATAGAAAAAGAAGAGGGTGATTAAAAAAAAATAAAGGATATGAAAAACAAGGCCATAGGTACAGGGAAAGGTGAAGGAAGCCATACTAAAGAGGAGAGAGAGAGAAGAAAGTTGAGGAAAGAAGGAAGAGAATGAATAAAGCATAGAGAATTGGAGTTTAGAAGATAGCAGCTATAAATAGAAGCACTGAGCTGAGAGTAAGGAGAATTAAGTCTACTTAATCTTCTTAACTCCTCAGTTAAGTTTCTGAATCTCTCTAACCTACTATTTCCTTTTACTACAGAGGAATGGATTAAAGTACCCAGGTTCAATGATCAATGCTGCTCTAAAGGTCAATGAGTCTATGAGTGCTTCTTTTCAATTAGCCCACCAGAGAGAGTCCATCCAGGCATATCTATGGACACATCATTCTTAGGACCCTCTTACCACAAAAGCCTCTGATCTTACTTTGACCGCTTGGATGGTCCAAAATCAGCCCTGAACTGGCAGGAGTTTGCAAACCAATGATACCCAATGAGCTATCATTCCTAACTTAGGCCATGTGACCAGTACAGAGAGGAAAAATTGTCCTGAATATAACCACAAATATTTTTCATGAGCAATGTACCAATGTGATTTTATTATGTCAAAGAATAGTTCCCAGCAATCTTCATACAAAATTTCTTTTTAATTCAAATTCCATGTATATATTCCTGAATTGTAAATTAGAAATCATTTTTTAAACATGGAGTATGTATAAAATGTCTAATGCTCTGACAAAAATTATAGATAAATAAAACTCAAATTACAAAATGCTAATTTAAAAAACTGAAAATGACCTTGTGCATAAAGCTACAGGTTATTTTTTCCTGCTTTTACATATTTACCAGTACTGCATAAATACTACACTATTTTTCCCTAAATGTTTTCACTGATAAGAGAAAATTGGGTCAGAATAATTTCAATGCTAAAGCTATTGACAAGCCACAGTAGAAATCAAAAAACTGATAAATACTTTGTTCTTTTTCAGAATTATCTCCATTCATTTAAAATCACAAAGACAGGACATCATGAAAGGTAACTTAAGACAATTGCAGTTCTCTTGAGACTAATAAAAAAAGCCAGGACTTTCACAAGGAAGCAATAGCAATCTGTATAAGCCAAGTGGCCATGCTTCAATTATTTTTGTTTGTTTGTTTGTTATATTTATGAAACTTCAAGGCCACTATTGTGTCTTTATCTACAGTTTTACAGAAACATTGGCTTATTTTATAAAAGCAAAACTATAAGCTTCTGTGTGAAACACTATAAGTTATGAAACAGATGCTGAGACCTGTAATTCCAGAAGCAAATAAAATAGTATGAAGAAGTTGTGGAGATAAGAGAATGGACAAGAAATTTATGCATAGTCATTATCCACAGCCGTATTGTCTACGGATATGCAATTTCCTTTTGGAGTTCATAGCAAGAGCATATGGGCACCAAAACTGCTCTTAACATTTGAATTGACCATTTGAAAATGTCATCTAAATTGTTCCCAAAATGGTTTTAGATGTAAAGATATTCTACTTTAAAAAATGTGTCATTGTCATTATAATTAGAAGAAACAAACTTGTCTATTCCCTCATCTTTCAAAATAAATTTGGAAACAAAATTATGTATTCTATTTGCTTTATAAAATAATATAAGTTACTATAAAAACATTAATACCAGTTTTACCATAATCATAAATTATGGTCTCATATTAAATTCAGTTAAGAAATATTATTCTCTTCCAACTGTTGCTTAACTTTGAGAATGGTCAAAGCTGGAATGTTTAGAACCTTTATATGGGAAACTAAAAATAATAAAAATTAAGTACCATAGCATTATACTGCACTATGAAAGTAGTGGGAGATGGAAAGAATTTTAGAACCTCTTCATTTCATGTAGAAAGCTTTAAGAAATAACATAAGACAAGGGCAAAGATCCCAGGGACCAGAGCTAGAGAGCTAGGTTTTAAGTGATTTTACCACTTAAAAGATGTGTGATGATAGCCAAGTTATTTGACTGCTTTGTACCTCAGGTTCATCTTTAACAAAAGTGGTAATACCAGTACCTTCCACAGAAGTATTAATTATAAGTACAAAAAATAAATTAATATGATTAAAGGACTTAGAACAAAAATACCTACCAAAATATTATATGAACTAGTGACCAGGTGCACGAAATTCATGCACAGAGGAGTATTCCTCAGCCCGGCCTGCACCCTCTCCAATCTGGGACCCCTCGAAGGATGTCCTACTGCCGGTTTACAGGGATCGGGCCTAAACCGGCAGTCGGACATCCCTCTTGCAATCCAGGACTGCTGGCTCCTAACCACTCACATGCCTTCCTGCCTGCCTGATTGCCCCTAACCACTCTGCCTGCCGGCCTGCTCGCCCCAAACTGCCCTCCCTGCTGGCCTTCTCGGCCCCACCTCCCCTCCCCACTGGCCTGCTTGTCCCCAACTGCCCCCCTGCTGGCCTTCTCACTCCAAACTCCTCCCCCCGCTGTCCTGATTACCCCCAACTGACCCCAACTGATGGCCTGCTTGCCCCCAACTGGCCCCCCTGCTAGTCTGCTTACCTCCAATGGCCCTGCCCACCACCAGCCTGATCACCCACAACTGCCAGCCCCTCTTGGCCTCTAACCACCTCTACCTCAGCCCCACCACCATAGCTTTGTCCAGAAGAACATCCGGAAGGTCTCTAGGAAGGTATCCCAGCATAATTAGCATATTACTCTTTTATTAGTATAGATAGAGGCCTGGTACATGGGTGGGGGACGGATGGTTTGCCCTGAAGGGTGTCCCGGATGAGGGTGGGGGTTCCCTTGGGGCATGTGGTGGCCTGGGCAAGGGGCCTGTGGTGGTTTGCAGGCCAGCCATGCCCCCATGGGGTGAGGATCCCTGCTACGGGGGTGTGGCCAGCCTGGGTGAGGGGCTGAGGGCTGTTTGCAGGCTGGCCACACCTCCTTCAGAGTGGGAGTATACACTGGGGTGCCTGTTCAGCCTGGGTTAGTGGCTGATGGCTGTTTGCTGGCTGGCCACAGCCCCGGCAACGAAGGCTCCCAGACCTTCCTTGAGTGGAGGCCACAGCGGCTGGAAGCAGGTATCTGGGATTTATTTATCTTCTATAATTGAAACTTTGTAGCCTTGAGCGGAGCTTAGGGTTGGCCATGGGCAGGCGGGAAGCTTGGCTTCCTCCATCGCCAGGGGCAACCTAAGCCTCCTGTTTGCTCCAGCTCTGTGGCCGCTGCCATCTTGGTTGGGTTTATTTGCATACTTGCTCCTGATTGGCTTGTGGGCATGGCTTGTGGGCGTGGCTTGTGAGTGTAGTGGAAGTATGGTCAATTTGCATATTTCTATTTTATTAGATAAGATATTTGCTAAATATAATTTCCATTTGTACTACCCTGCCTCTATCACTTTGTACAAGAGCTTTCTTAGCCAATATAATTTGTCCCACAGGTTGGCTGGTTAATTATTGAGAAGCTGGTTCAATTAAATAATCATGAAAAAGGACTAATACATATGTAAAATATTATATGTTAATTTAAAACCTGTGAGTGCATGTGTGTGTGTTGGCCAATATTTTGATGTAGAACCAAAGCCTTTTCACTGAACACTGGCCTGTTGAATAAAGTTCTATTATTTCTTTCTTATCTTAGTCAGAATCTAAATTTCAAGTCGCCTTTTATATAAAGTGGAATTATTATAGATATTTGTGAAGCACACTGAGTGCAGAATGCTTCTTGATTAGTACAATTTCTCCCCGTCTTTATGAGAGGCCTGACTCACTACACATCAATTCTTTATTAGCAACACACCTTTTAGAGTGTTATCATTATAGATTTCTTATAAGTAATTTTATTTTATTCTCATGATTCATAAGTTTATGATGCAATTAAATTACCTAGTTATTAATAACAAATACAAAGGGCATACATAGATCTGAGAATACAGGATGGGGAAAGTAGGTTTACAGTTGTTTGCTTGGAAAATAATACAATAAAGAATACTGCTTCACAACTGTAATCTACTTTTGCCCTACCCTGTATAGCTGACTCTGAGAGAGCATACCACTGAACCTGCAAGAACACAAATATGTAAAAATTCAAAAACAGATCTTATTCTGATGAATTTCAAAGAGTCTTGATCATTGATTATTGTGTTTTAAAGAAACGAGAACTGTCAATGAATCCCACAGGTCAGTTAAGTGGAAATCAGTTAAGAGAACTTCAGCTATACTTTCTTCATTTGATTGTTTACATGTCTGAGTCCCAGTCTGGACTGTGACCACTTTGAGAGAAGGGGGGCATGTTTTACTCAGGTTCGCATTTCTAATATGTGCTGGATTATATCATGTACTTAATAAATGCTGGCTATTTGTCATGTGTTTCTGACAAATATCTGAATAAATCACATCAGATTCACCCTATTTCCCTAACTTAAATGCTGCCAAATTTACAACATGGTCTATCACTAAACTCACCTGTAAATTATTGCTGAAATTATCAAAAACTTAATTATAAAAAAAGTTGCCTCATAAAAGGGATGATCACAAGATAATCCTTGAAAATAGCACTAGAGTTAGGTATAATGCATGTGCTATATATTTTGACCCAACGATGATAGGCATTTGGAATAAATGTTCTTCTTTAGAATTCTAAGTGAGGGCAACAGCTACGGGAATTATGTCCTCCTTGCAGCCATTTCAAAATATTAGGCAATTTGAAGTATGATCTTTTGAATTATCCATTTGAGTCTTAAGAGTTTCTCCATTCTTTGTTTTTTCAATATCTGTCTCATATTCAATTTCTTGTGTTTACTCCTCAGGCTCTTGGAAGCACACAGCAACTTTAATAGCACTCCCTCTGTGACAGGCATTTCCTATACCATGCAATCAAAGCTTTTCAGGGCTGCTCTGTAACTGTTGATTTGTTGATTGGGGTTTAACCTTCTCCTCTAAAGGAAGGCTTCTAAGAAGTGGAATTCTTTGTAGAATCACAGTTTATGAGAGTGTTATATTCCCTACTTCATGCTGTTTGTCAGGTGAATGGGTTGGCCATACACAGTGGTGACCAGAAAAGACACACACAGGTGAATAGAGAATCACAGTTCAAATCTTTGAAAAAGAGCAAAGTTGAACACCTTGTCAGATATTATGAAGAATGAAGTGGACTATTTTAACCAAGGTCATTCATTTCTGCAAATCAGCATTTCAGCAAGTATGATCCAGAAAACTTCAAAGGTCCCTAAGATCAAAATTATTTTTATAAAAGTATAATAGTGACATTATATGCCTTCACACTCTCATTATCACTCTGCATTCACAAGTGCAGAGGGTACAAAAAGCTCATGAATATGGTTTCAGATTCCACATTGAAACCAACCTTTAAGAAACGAATACTTGTCAAGTTTCAGCGTAGGGTCAAAGAAAAATATTTTTCATTATATGAAAAGACTGTAAGACATACTGCTTTATATGTTTCAATCAAAACAACCTGTAACAAAAGATTATACCTATAATGATGCCACTCTTCTAATTTACATATTCTTGTCTTGGGAAATATAATTTGCTGTCATAAAAGTAAATTATACTAATTTATAACAACTTTACTATTGACATTTAAATGAATTAATTAATAAATATATTTTCTCAGTTTTAATTCCTAATATAATAAATATGTGTACATATTAGCCACGTAAACAAAGCTCTTTTATTTAGAATCTTTGATAATTTTAGAGGATAAATTGGTTTTTAGAACAAAATGTTCAAGAACCTCTGGCTTAAATGAAGTCTGAAAATAATCATATAATATTTTGATTGATATTGAAAGTACTTTTCCTAGTAAGTTTGAGGAAACTAAAAGAGGGAACTAGAGAGAAGACAAAAGAATCCTTTTCTGACCTATTTCTCATTGGCACATTTTTCTTATTTCTAACTGACATTAATTTTCATAGTTATCAGTATGAAGCAGATTCTATCAGATACTGCAAAACATCAGTGCAATTAAGCAAAGTCATATATATTTGGTTCCTTAAGTCAAGAGTTTTTAACTGACTTTTGAACTGTTATTACTATTAGCAATGACAATGATCAAGCTCCAAATGGAAAAGTAATAAAAGAATAATCTCTAATTCAAATATGCTAATTTTTTTAATGCAGTGGAATAAAATATGAAGAATTAACATGTAAACTATGTTATTTTTCTCTAAAATCTGTACATGTACATTGTTGTATTATATCTGAAAATTAATTATTTTTAAATTACACAAATACATTTTTGATGTAGTCCTATTTGTTTATTTTATCTTTAGTTTCCATTGCCCTAAGAGCTGTATCAGTGAAGATATTCCTTCAGCATATGTCTGAGATTTTGCTGCCTGTGGATTCCTTTAATATTTTTATGGTTTCCCATCTTATGCTTAAGTCCTTTATCCATTTTGAGTTTATTTTTGTGTATGGTGTAAGTTGGTCTAGATCTCACACCTGTCAGAATGGCTATCATCAACAAATCAACAAATGACAAGTGCTGACGAGGATTCGGAGAAAAAGGAACCCTAGTGCACTGCTGGTGGGAATGCAGACTGTGCAGCCACTGTGGAAGACAGTATGGAGTTTCCTCAAAAAACTAAAAATGGAACTCCCATTTGACCTAGTGATCCCACTTCTAGGAATATATCCCAAGAAACCAGAAACACCAATCAGAAAGGATATATGCACCCCTATATTCATAACAGCACAATTTACCATAGTTAAGATGTGGAAACAGCCTAAGTGCCCATCAGCAGATGAGTAGATTAAAAAACTGTGGTACATCTACACAATGGAATACTATGCTGCGGTAAAAAACAAAGGAATTCTCATCATTTGCAACAGCATGGATGGAACTGGAGAGCATTATGCTAAACAAAATAAGCCAGTCAGAGAAAGATAAATATCACATGATCTCACTCATTTATGGAATATAATGAACAATATAAACTGATGGACAAAAACAGATCCAGAGACAGAGAAGCATCCATCAGACCGTCAAACCTCAGAGGGAAGGTAGGGGAGGGTGGGGGTAAGGGGGAGAGATCAACCAAAGGACTTGTATGCATGCATATAAGCCTAACCAATGGACACAGACACCAGGGGGGTGAGGGCATGAGTGGGGAGGGTGGAGGGCAATGGGGGGATAAGGACACATATGTAATACTTTAATCAATAAAGAAAAAAATGCACACATACAAACATTCACACACACTCATGCTGCTGTATAAGAATCAAAATTGAGTCAACATTATCTAACTTAAGAATTAATAAGAGTTTTAAAACACCTATGCTACTTTGTTCTCAGTTGCTGGGTTACTAAATGATATTGAAACAATCATGCAAGAAATCATGCCATATAAAAGTTATAATACTCCTTTGTCTCATTATCATTTAAATGTTAAAGCCTCCATTATAGAGGTAAATTGGGTTTAAAATAGAATGTTTCAAGCAGAAGAGCAAGCAATATGAGGTTAAACAGAGTGAGGAACCAGAGCTTGAATTTATGCTATATAGCTTGCTGGTACATGGACTGATATTTTGATAAACTGAAAATGGCAGAACCTCTGACATGCCCTATAGAGTAAATATACTGATCTGGAACAAAACTTATGTGAAACAGCTGTTAAGTGACAGAAGAAATGTGCATTAGACCACCAGCCTGTCATAAATTGCACTTTTAATCAGAAAGCATCTGTCTTTTCATTTCCTTTTCAACAATCTCTGCATTGTATTTAGTCTGCACAGAATGCCTCTCCTAACAGGTGCAACAATGTTTACAAATTGAAAACTATATTTAAATGGAGCTTACAACTAGAGACTTTTCAATTAACAGGATGATATTTTATGAGAAGGAATAATTTTAATATTTGGAAAATCCATAGATTTCTTTGCATTTGTGAAATTCAGTTATTGGAAAACTAGAGGAAAGACACCAAGAAAAGCTATAGGTGAAAGGTGCTTCAAGCAATCTTATGCAATATATTAGCACCCAGAGAAGCTATAGGGAAAAGGCACTGATGAGAATATGGAGCCCTAACAGGTTTGGCTCAGTGGGTAGAGCATTGGCCTGTGGACTGAAGGGTCCCAGGTTCAATTCCGGTCAAGGGCATGTGCCTTGGTTGCAGGCACATCCCCAGTGCGGGGTGTGCAGGAGGCAGCTGATTGATGTTTCTCTCTCATCGATGTTTCTAACTCTCCCTTCCTCTCTGTAAAAAATCAATACAATATATTTTTTAAAAAGAGAATATAGAAAATATGAGATATTTGGGATAACGATTATAAAATGTCATGTTTAATCAAAATATAATTTTAGAACTAATAATGGCCCTTATTTCCATAAAAAGTGGGAGTTATGGCACTAGTTTATTTTCCTACAGTTAAATATTTTCCTGTAATCATTATTCACTTTTTAAAAATTGAATATGAGAGATTTATAATTAGTTTTGCTGGATTAAAAAATGGCAGATATATGAAGGTTTCCATTATAATCACCCAAATATTTTTTAAATACTTTCTCAAAAATGTAAGCAAAATCATAAAATTAGCTTCACTTAGAATACATATACAATTTTTAAACTGAAAGGAACTGTATACTTATCCACTTCAACTATTTTACTTGAGTTGAATGTAGACATAATGAACTCAGTTTTTACAGGGTCCAGGCAGGTAATATGGTTTACACGAGTCTGGTAAACCATGAGGCCCTTTAGGTCGACCGTTCTTGTCCCAATTTTGTATAGAAACAGGTGTTGAAGCAATATTATTCTTAACTGCATTCTAGAACAAACAATATGGCAGATTCTTTAATAAAGAAAATGGCAAGCCAGTGAATATTGCACAATTTAGCCAACTGTGTCCATGGGAAAAAGAACCAATGTTTCCAGAATCTAATTTTTCAATAAAGTGCAGAGCAAATAAAATATATCTGCAGACTGGATCTTGCCCTTGGGCTGCTAACATGTGATCTTTAGTGTAATCTTTGAGAACATGAGCTTATGGTTAAACAGATCTGAGGTCAACTTCTGTCTTGGCCATTTATTAGTTTTATGACCTTGAAAAGCAATTTGATTTTAAACTTAATTTCATCTACAACATCAACAAAAAAGTGTTAATAATAATAGCTGACTGATAAAGATACTGTATTAAATGAGATGACATAAAAAGACATAGCGCAGGCCTAACTGGTTTGTCTCAGTGGATAGAGCATCGGCCTGTGGACTCAAGGGTCCTGGGTTCGATTCTGGTCAAGGGCATGTACCTTGGTTGTGGGCACATACCCAGTAGGGAGTGTGCAGGAGGCAGCTGATCAATGTTTCTCTGGCATCGATGTTTCTAACTCTCTATCCCTCTCCCTTCCACTCTGTAAAAAATCAATAAAATATATTTTTTAAAAAAAGACATAACGCAGTAAGTACTCAATAGGTGGTAGATATTATTTTAGATATTACATTATGTGTATAACATATAGTATATAATACATAAATAGTATACATTATATTTTTGAATATACTTGCAAACTCATGAAAAACCTCTAAATTTTTATCTACTTTATTAATTGACATAGGATAAATCTTTATATCATGGATAAAGTCTCTCAGTGTTCATAACTCCTCTTAACATGTAGAAATAATTATTATTGGTTAATACTGAAAGCAAAGGTTATACGTCTTTTGGAGAGTTCACCACACAAAATTATCTCATCTTGAACATTCATATTTTTAAGGGACAAAACCATTTTAAAAAATGCCCCATGCTAAAGCAATAGAAACAATGTCATCTGTTATAATATAAAGCATAGGGGATTCTCTTTTAATTACGTATTGGAGAAATATAATAAAAGCTAAAGGCCCAGTGCATGAAATTTGTGCATGGGTAGGGTCCATAGTCCTGGCTGGCAATCAGGGCCATTTGGGGCCTTCCAGCTGCCGGCCAGGGCCTCCCTTCCCTGGCTGCCAGCTGCCAGAGGGGGCCTTCCTTCATTCCATACCACCCCCTAGTGGTGAGCACACCTCATAGCGAATGATCAAACTCCTGGTTTCCCAGTCAAACTCTTCAGGGGGCATTTTGCATATTAGCTATACACACACACACACACACACACACACACACACACACGTATTAGAGGCCCGGTGCACAAAAATGTGGGCACTCTGGGGGTCCCTCAGCCTGGCCTGTGCCCTTCGCAGTCTGGGACCTCTCAGGGGATGACCACCTGCTGGCTTAGGCCCGCTAACTGGCAGCCCAGCAGCCCTCAGGGGATGTCCAATTGCCAACGGGGGGCAGGCCTAAGCTGCAGTCGGACATCCTTAGCGCTCCTGAGGAGGCGGAAGAGGCTCCCACCACCACCACTGTACTGGCAGCCATCAGCTTAGCTTGTGGCTGAGCAGAGCTCCCCCATGTGGGAGTGCACTGACCACCAGGGGGCAGCTCCTGCATTGAGCATCTGGCCCCTGGTGGTCAGTGTGTGTCATAGTGACCAGTCATTCCCAGTCATTCTGCTGTTAGGGTAAACTTGCATATTACCCTTTTATTATATAGGAATGCCTGGCCAGCCTTGGTGAGGGGCTGATGGCTATTTTCAGGCTGGCCATGGCCCCTTCAGGGTGGGGGTCCCCCTTGGGGTGCCTGGTCAGTCTGGGTGAGGGGCTGAGGGTCGTTTTCAGGCTGGCTAAGCCCCCCAGCAGGGACCCTCACCCCATGAGGGTTTGGGCAGCCTGGGTGAGGGGCTGATGGCTGTTTGTAGGCTGGCCACAACCCCCAGCCACCCAAGCTCTCAGTGGAAGCTGACTGGAAGCAGGTATCTGGGATTTATTTATCTTCTATAATTGAAACTTTGTTGCCATGAGCAGAGTCCTCAGCTGGCTCAGGCTGGTGGGAAGCTTGGCTTCCTCCATCGCCCAGGCAACCAAGCCTCCGGCTTTGCTCCAGCTCTGTGGCTGCCGGCTGCCATCTTGGTTGGGTTAATTTGCATATAGTCGCTCTGATTGGCTGGTGGGTGTGGCTTAGGGCATAGCGAAGGTACGATCAATTAGCATCTTTGTGTTTTATTAGAGTGTGT